>NC_090399.1:19082667-19450394 GCF_036365525.1 Heterodontus francisci
TTTCTTGATATACTGTGACCTGTGGAGTAGTGGGATTGAATTAACAGTGCATTGGAGGTGAGGGTGGAGGAGACCGGGAGAGGAGTTTAAGATGGCTTGCAGTGGAGAAAAGAAGTCAGAGGTTATCTTTGCAGTCCTGGATGATCCTGGAATAGTGAGCATTTTTCGCAGACAAGAGCAGGATCCAATAATAAAGCAGTTGTCTGCCATATCCATTTAAGTGTATATCCCTTGGACTTAAGGGAGTGGAGATGAGGGTCATACTTTGTTTATCACTGCTGTCTTTGGGCTCGTGTTTGTCTAATTACAGCTTTTGATGGATGGTGGGTTTTTACTGCAAATCTCTTTTGAAGCACGACAGCTGAAAAGCAGATGATGGAACTCTGTATTCAAACCTGGAAACACAGCTTCTGCATTTAGAGAGTAGAGTGTTAATGTTTGGGGCTATTCAGAACTTGAGTCGAATAGGAAAATGGGATCAAACAAAGTATGGGGAAAACGAGTAAATACTGCAAGGCAGTGTCAGTGGAATGATGGTTGGGTGATGTAACTAGGTCAAATAATGGAAAGAAATGTGAGTAGTTGAAGTTTGAGGAGGCCTAAGGAAACTTGAGAAAATGAAAGAAGTGGAAAATGGAGAAAAGCTGGGACACATGATGCTGACAAAGTACAGGGTCAGCAGTTGTTAACTTTCCTCTGTTTCCTCCCCCCTCAATATCAAAGTGTTTGCTCATGCAGGCGAGCAATTATGTGGCTTCTGGATGTTCATTTTTTTTTTTTTTTTGTTCATCTGGTGAGATTTGGCAAGTTGTTCATCCACAGGAAAGCATCACAGCTGAGTCTGACCCTGTCCTCTGAGTGTTCACATGGGCAGATTTTCAAGTTGGACTTGTTGGTCATGGTCAGGATTGGGACTCTTGGCTGATTTTTTTTTTTTTTTGATTTTTTTTTTTCCCAATTCAGGGGCAATGAAAAGAATTCCGATGCCTCTGCTGCAACACACTCGCTGCAGGATGGTGAAGGAACCAGGGATTGGTTTTGTTTCAGCTGGGGTAGGGACCCATGGTGGCCAGCCATCCATTCTTAGTTTATCTAAGTGGCCATTCTTCGTGCACACCCCTCGAAAGTTAGTACTGGTTAGTACATGGTAAATGTGACGACCAAGCCTGATTTTTTTTTTTTAGCCTTTCATGCTGTCCACGTCCATACTCTACACTAGGTAGTGAATAGAAGTAGAGAAATCTGGCTGATTTTTTTTTTTTTTTGTGTATTTTTTTGTTTAAAGTTGTTGCTTGCCCACAGATTCTGATGGTATTTGTAGTCCTCCCTCCACCCAGAACACTGACATGGCTGAGATCAGCAAACACATCACAGACTGGGGCTTGAATCAGGGACCTGGTTCATTATGGCTCAGTTCTCCACTGGACAGTGCACTTGCCATCTAAGCTGTTAAAAAAAAAACCTCTTAAATTTGTTTTCCATGATGGACTTTACCTCAGATAATGTTGCTGACTGGATATTGCTGAGATGTTCTTCAGATGTATTTGGCACTTTTTAGTTTAATTTAGAGATACAGCACTGAAACAGGCCCTTCGGCCCACCGAGTCTGCGTCGACCATCAACCACCTATTTATACTAATCCCATATTTCTACCACTTCCCCACCTGTCCCTATATTTCCCTACTACCTTCCTACGCTAGTGGCAATTTTTAACAGCCAATTTACCTACCAATCTTGCAAGTCTTTTGGCTTGTGGGAGGAAACCGGAGCACCTGGAGGAAACCCACGCAGACACAGGGAGAACTTGCAAACTCCACACAGGCAGTACCCAGAATTGAACCCGGGTCACTGGAGCTGTGAGGCTGCGGTTCTAGCCACTGTGCTGCCCCCTTTTTGATTTTAGGTTTTAGTTTTAGAGATACAGCACTGAAACAGGCCCTTCGGCCCACCGAGTCTGTGCCAACCATTAACCACCCATTTATACTAATCCTACACTAATCCCATATTCCTACCACTTCCCCACCTGTCCCTATATTTCCCTACTACCTTCCTACGCTAGTGGCAATTTATAATGGCCAATTTACCTATCAACCTGCAAGTCTTTTTTCTGTGGGAGGAAACCGGAGCACCCGGAGGAAACCCATGCAGACACAGGGAGAACTTGCAAACTCCATACAGGCAGTACCCAGAATTGAACCTGGGTCGCTGGAGCTGTGAGGCTGCGGTGCTAGCCACTGTGCCGTCTGGTTTTGATTTTTTTTTTACTTTTATAATTACACTATTTAGGACTAGAATTGGCAATGCCTTTGATCAGCTCTATTTTGAACAAAACAGTGTAGCAAACTATTGATCTTTAGTCAGCTTGGACAGTTTCTTTTTGTTTAATTTTATTGCGGAAATTTAGCACGTGCACACTTGGGCCAAAGGATTTCCAATGAGTCTGTAGTCACGAAGATTGTAGACAGCTTAATGCAGCAGCACTGTAGTTTGTTTCCTTCTGTTCCCCCACCCAGTGAGTTCCGTCTGCATTTTGTGCCTTTGCTGATGTCTTTTTTTTTTCTTCCTCCCCCTTTCTCTTGCCCTTTCTCTCTCCTCTAAAGCAGAACTTTTAATACACACAACTTCCGCTTCTTGTTCCAGTGTAAATCTCACTATTGTCCCACCAAACCATCTTTTATGTAACTTTGTGCCGCTCTCCAGTTTCCTCCCTGGCTCTTCAAGAAGTGAATTTTGAGTGTGATATAGTTCTGTGGATGTAGAAACGTAGCAAAATAGGAGTAGGCCCTTCGAGCCTGCACCGCCATTCAATGGTCATGGCTGACCATCCAAACTCAGTGCCCTGTTCCCGTTTTCTCCCCGTATCCCTTGATCCCTTTAGCCCTAAGAACTATATCTAATTCTTTCTTGAATGCCCACGACTGGAGTTTGGCAATTGCATTCATACCCGATTCAGTTCACTTTCACTGTCAGGCTAGTAATCAGGAGTAAGAAGCTTGGTCGCCTTATTTGTTGCACTGACCCTGTTTCCGGGACGCTAAAACTTATTCTCACACCCCTGTCTACTCTGTAACTCAAATTCTCTAATCTAGCACAGAATAAAGAGCAAGCTTGGTATTACCTTGCTCCTGGTATTTTGCTAATGTTTGTGGAACTCTACTACTATGAGTGAGTTATACTGTTAGCAAGCACACATTTATACATAACTGTTATAAATCTTGGAATGTTGCATTTCTTTGAAGACCGTGGTTGTTACCTGGCATGACAAATGTTTGGAACCGCTCACTTAGATGTTTAAGCTTTGTAGTGTGCACAGTCTGTTTTTGCAAGAGGGTGAAGTTGCTGTCCTATGTGGAGCAAGAACAATGGTTTGGACTATCTTATAATCTCATTAACCGCAAGAGCAAAGTTTTTTAATGATTTGCACAGTTATCTGAAACACAAATGTTTGTAGTATATTTTCCAATATTGAGTTGCTTTTTAGTGTCTGTTCTTGAGCTTTTTTTTTTATTCGGTTAGTTTTACATTCACCACTTCCATAGCTACTGCTATTACGCTCAGCATGTTTTTATAATTATGTTTGCCGTGGCGTTGGATACCTAATAGTATTCCATTGCGCAGACCAGGGTATAATTGGTATCTGGGGGTGTATTATCTCTCTCGTCCAATTTAACATACTGGGGTCAATGCAATCTTGCCTGTAGTGTATTGAACATAAAATGCTTCAATGCTGGTGGATATATGGGGGATCTTAGTTGCAGGGTCAGATTGGAGAAGCTGGGTTGTTCTTGGAGCGAAGGAGGTTGAGGGGATATTTGATGGAGGTGTACAAGATTATGACAGACGTAGCTAAGTTGGACAAGGGAAAACTTTCCATTAACTGATGGTGCAAGAACTAGGGGACACAGATTGAAGGTTTTGGGCAAGAGATGCAAAGGGAATGGTAGCGAGTGGTAATGATCTAGAACTTGCTGCCTATGAGGTTGGTGGAAGTGAAGACGATCAATGATTTTCAAAAGAAAATAAACTTGCAGGGCTGCAGAGATTGAGCGGGGGAGTGGGACTGACTGATTATTTCACGGAAAGGCTCGGGGCTGAATGGTCACCTCCTGTGCTATAAATGACCTTGACTGTTACACCATTTAAAATTATTCCCACTACTTACGTAATAGAGAGACCTCATAACCACCCACCCTCCACCACAATTTCTCCAGAGTTAACTCGTGTTTGGAAGGATAAAATCTATAATTATAGTACAAAAGCAAACTGCTGCGGATGCTTGAAATCTGAAATAGAAACAGAAAATGTTGAAAATGCTCAGGTCTGGCAGCATCCGTGGGCATAGAGAAACAGTGTTAACATTTCAGGTCAATGGCCTTTCATGAGAGTATTATTATACTAGGTTTCACTATTGAAGTAAATTTTACACGTCCATTGTCAAGTTATGTTGAAATCCCAGTGACCAGATGGTTACTGCTTGCCAATACTACAAAATTCATCCTGCTTTTATAAAGCTTATAAACATTTGTATGAGACTCTAAAGCCATCGTGAGGCTTGATTTGTGGTAGCTGCTTTTTGTCTGCTGTTGGCATGAATATTCTGGCAGATGTTGGCTCAGAGTCTCCATCCTATTGATGGGCAATGATGGCTACACCTGAGGTATATGCAGTCTCAATATAATTACCAAATGATGCAGGCGTGCTGATTTTGATCATATTCTGCTTTTTCTCTCTAGGGGTGCAGTTTCTTGAGTACTAGGAACTTCCTAGTACCTCACTCAAATGGATAACTTTTGTGAGCATCAAAGCTGAACCCTGTCCCAGTTTTTTGCATGGTGTTAAAGCACTTAAAACTCTTGCTTGCACTATCTATAAATTTCCGTTACCAACCAGTGTGTTCCCTGGAAATATTTACTTCAGTTGCACAGAGTTCATTCAGTATCTTCTAACTTCTGATCTTGGTACTTTTCTAATGTTATACAGTTTGTGTTGGGATTCTTCTGAACAGCCTGAAAGATCTCAACATATCTTGGGGAAAATTTGTATGAAATAATTCATAACTCATACTCTACACCTACAAATAACAATTTGCCTCTCAACCTATGCTTAAATGGACATGATCATCATACTCTGTATTTTGTGAGCCAACTCCATTCTTGGGACAACAGACTCTCATTAACCAGCAGCTTGTCAGTCACTAGGAAAATGTATGCTGCAGCAGAGGCTTCCTCAGTACAAATTTTTGATTTTTTTTTTAATGCCTGAATTTAATAGAAATAATAGATGGCACTTGCTTGGTAAAGCTAGAGTTATTTGTCATAGCCCCAAAGGTGACATTTTCATATGATTGCAGCTATACTTTATGTATCCATAATTTAGAATGCTTGATGGCTTCATTTCAGTTTGGTACTGAGCTATACATAAGCAATAAGAACAGACATAGGCCATAAGGCCCACTCAGTAAGATCATGGCTTATCTTTGACCTCCACTGCTTTCTTGCCCTATCCCTATATCCCTTGATTGCCTTAGTACCCAAAAATCTGTCAATCTCTGTATTGAATATGCTCAACGACTAAGCATATGCATTCCTCTCGGGTAGAGAATTCCAAGGATTCGTAGTCCTGTCAGTGAAGGAATTCCGCCTCGTGTTGGTCCTAAATGGCTGACCCCCTTATCCTGAGACTTTGACTTAACTCTCCAGTCAGGGAAAATAGCCTTTCAGCATCCCGCCTGACCAGCCCTCTTAGAATTGTATATGTTTCAATGAGCTCAGCTCTTGCCCTTCTGTACTCCGGACTCCCGGAGAGTATAAGCCCATTCTACTCAGTCTCTCCTCATAGGGAAATCTAGTGAATCTTTGTTATACTGCCTCTGAGGCTAATAAATTCATCGGCTAAGGAAATCATAACTGTACATGGTGCTCCTGCAGCTTAGGAAGGACCCAGGTAGCAATGCTGATCAGCTAGGAGAACGGAATGATACATTTGTCCTCACTGCCTGAAGTTAAGGACTGGCAAAATAATTTCCATTCTAGATTGTGATCTATCCAGTGCCCTTCGCTAAAAGTGCACATCTAGAAAGGTTAAGTGAGGACTGGATCAGGCTTGGATGTGATGTGTCCTGCAGCTGATAACATTCCATGTCCAAAGTCTTGCATATGAATAATTTCCACTTGGTTGAAGAACCCTACCCCACCAAGCAATCACCACCGTACTGAAGGAAAGGCGGTAAGGTGGATGGTAGCCAAAGTACAGGAAGTTGCCCAGAACCATATGTCAGCACAAGTCTTTTCCTTCAGAAAAGGTGGGGAGGGAGCCAAAGATTTATCCGCTGTGTGCGTGCATGTCTTTTATTAGGAACGAAGTATTTAATGTAGTCATGTAATCAGGAGTTACTGTGCAGTAGGTTATTGAAAAATAATACTTCATACATATTATATCAGACTGGAATACATGGAAACAGATGTCATCTGCAGCACAATGAGGTTATGGCTCATTACTCTGTACAGGCCTGGTAGGACATCTTGCATCTTTTCACTATAAGGTCCCTGGAATTGAGGTGAACTCCAATTTCATTGATTCCTTTACATTTGTCCCATTAGTGCTGTGACTTTCTACTTTGGTGTCTCTAGCAGAGGGTTTCTGTCCACAGCTTTTATGTTTATAGGCACCCTCAAAACTGTTTAACTTTTCATATTTTCAGTTATAACAGCAAGAAAAATAGGTGATGCGAGTTACAACCTGCAATCCTTCTCTCCTTCCTGTGCCCTCAAGCTGTCGGACACTAGCTTGCAGTAATTCACTGGCAAATTCTAGTGTCAAAAGTAATCCCAGTTCAACTGGTGTTTTGCTGTGCAGCTTATTACTACTGAGAATTGTAACCGGTTAAATCCTACTGCTTCGATGTTTCAGTTCGCTGACTCTCCTGAGGCAATTCTGGCAGTGTGGAAAATTGGGAGAGTTTCAGAGCAGCACCTCCATACACCAGTTCACTTCAAAAGTTTGCCAGACAGTTCAATTTAATAGTATATCAATTGTTTAAAAAACCATCCCATTTATCAAAGCTGCATGGGTTTTGAGCTCTGAGTTGGCATGCTATCCAGCTACATTTTGAGACTCTGCACTATCAGAAGGGAAGTGACTTTCGACCACATTGACCTTAAATAGGCTTGCCTTGGGTGGGAGGGGGAGACTGCTTTCTTGTTTGGGTGCAATGGAGGAGAAGGTGAGTCATATTTGGGCACTTCAGCACCAGCTGTGCAATCTAGCCCTTGAGTGGCTTCAATCTGGACTTTAATCCAGCGCAATAATTGGATAGAAGCGACTTTACAAAAATGAGTTGTCCAAATTTCCATCCAGCTTTTTCAGCGTGACCCCAGCACAAGGAACTGCTTATAATTTGTCGCTGAATTCCCCGTCTCAAGATTTTCAGAGTGCTTCATATGGGTACTGGTACACAGGGATTTCTTTTAAGCTCTGTGTCCACAGCACAGTATACCAGCTAGTTTGAAAAGACTAGATCAGTCAGTTACCAGTGATTGGGTGTTGGCTTTTAAAATCCAAATTTGCCAACAGATTATAGGAGCAAGCAAAGAAAAATTGAGGGTGGAAAGGAATTCTGTAGATTTTGTAGTTTGCAATTCTTCAAAGTATGTTGCCATGAGCTGATAGCATGTACTAAGTATTTAATGCTGGCGTAGGTACAGTAACCTAGTAAATCTGAGGTTACTGGCCTAGCAACTTGGAGGTCAGCAGTTCCAATCCCATCGTCTCAGTATGTCATGGTGAATTCAATACATTTGGTAATTGACACAAAAACCCATTTAAAACACAGTTGGTTCACCTAGTGTCCTTCATGGAAGGGAACTTACTACCCCCTACCCAGTCTGTCCTACACACTATGCTAGTCCCTCCAATAAATGCTACGTTGCTCATGTCATCCACATCTCCAGAATCATTTTTGTTTTAATGCTCTAGCTCACTTGGTGGCTAACAGTGGGTGTCAAAAATATGCAGCTTACCTTCATCTTAAGGGCAAGATCAAGCAACCATCAAAAAATGTCTCAACTATTTGGGATCAGGCAGGATATTCTCTAAATTTCTTAACTGGTCACGTTACTTACCTGTCAGCTGCCCTGGATTTTTTCCCTCTCCGAGATTGAATTGTGCTGACTTTTGAGGTGGAGGAAATGATTAGCTAGAGCTGGCAAAAATCACCAAAAGCGCGCACAAACAAAAATGTCAAGCACCCTGGGTGCATAAATATTTTATCAAGCTCTTGATAAAGCAGTCGTCTCTGCAGTTCACTCACTTATATTAGTTCATCATGGCAGTGCGATTCTGAGGGATTCTGTTCTGTTGAACTGATTGTATGCTGCACCGTATATGCCAGGACTTCTGTAACTACACAGTTCTGCACCTGCCTCCAGAGACTAATCCACCTAAATATTTTATTAAATTACGAATGCAGCTGTTAGTGATGCAGTTTTCCCTCTTAGCTAGGCTCTGTAGTATAAATGAGTTAAGGTTTGGGAAACTCAGTTTGTTGTCAAGTAAAGATAGCAATTTTTAGCAGAATGTTTATTGAGTCTCTGTTTTTCACAGCATAGTTTGACATACCTGTAGAAACCAGCTTCTGAAGCTGAGGTTGGGGGGGGGGGGGGGGGAAAGAAGCTGGTCATGCAAAGCACCTTTTGAGATATGGTTCTAATTTTTAAGCTACTGGCCTGTCTACCCAAAGCAAAGCAGCGTCTTGAAACGGTCAGTAATTCATCACCCGAAATAGCACTATATAAAGCTGCTCGTATTCACGATGACATTATCTGCCTGCAACGATGTTGATCATCATTTTGTTTACTTTGTGTAAGTGCTCATCTTATTATGGAAATACTTAATCTTCTAAAGAGTTTGACTTTAATTAAAATTATTTCTCTCTGTTTGAAGAGGGTGAGTGTAATCTTTGTGCTGGTAGGATTCATCTGAACAATTGAGATATGACTTGTATTTTAGATTTTTATAGGTTTCAAGCTGCTGCTTTGTATCTATTGGAGAGGGTTGAGTGCAAATCTTTTTTTTTTAAATTTTCTTAAAGCTTTTACCCACAATCATTCCTGCAAGCCAAAGCTTGCGTTCATCATTTCTGTCATGTTTGCAAATAATTCGTTGTAATACGTAGTGCTCTGGAAATGCATTGATTATGTAAGCAGTTATGATCATGAGATCTGACATACAATGAGATGAGTGGACAGGTAACTTTTTTGATATTAATGGAAGGAGAGGTGTTGGCCAGGACAAGAGAACTGCCTCAAACAAAAACAAGAAATGCTGGATTCACTCAGCAGGTCTGGCAGCATCTGTAGAAAGAGAAGCAGAGTTAACGTTTCGGGTCAGTGACCCTTCTTGAAGAAGGGTCACTGACCCGAAACGTTAACTCTGCTTCTCTTTCTACAGATGCTGCCAGACCTGCTGAGTGAATCCAGCATTTCTTGTTTTTGTTTCAGATTTCCAGCATCCGCAGTATTTTGCTTTTATTCAAGAGAACTGCCTGCTGTTCTTTGAATTAGTGCCAGGGTATCAAACAATTATCAGAAACACTCAAAGATGCAGTTTTGGATAAACATTTCATCTATAAGGATAGTATCTCTGACAGTGCAGCACTCCCACTGTGCTGCACTGAATGTCGTTCTAGGCCATTAAAAACTCCAGGGAGGAGGTTTGAATTCTCAGTCTTCAAGTCCTAGAAGCCAGAGTGCTATCAGTTATTAAAGAATTTCGGCTTTTACTCTTCAGAAAAATGTTCACACGGATTTGAATAAGTTAGTAAAAAGTCCTATTGTTTGCCAGGCTAAAAGTATATGTGTGAACGGGCAAATGAAGAAAAATATGTACTGCCCTGGGCTATGTCTGAAGTATAAAGGAACAGCACCTGTCTAGCAGTCCTTTTTATTGCAAGCTGTTTGACCCTCTGGTGGGTTTGGGCAGGTACTGGAACTATACTTTCTACAACTGACTATTTGTGCCACTTCTATGCAGACCCAACAAGCAAGCACCTGAAAAACAATTAGAGGTTATGTCAGTGTTAATGTTAGCTGATCTCAATTTGACAACTGATGGGGTTGCTACTATTTATTGGGCATTGTCAGTAGATTAGGAAGTTTGAAAAAAAAAAATCAAATACCAGGCTGGGATTTCCTTATCCGGATCCAGTCACCGTTGCTAGAAAGTATTGGTGTGAAAATGTTGCGTGCAGGTCCCCATCTGCCAAGAATGAGGCACATTGGTTTTGTCATACGAACATTGATTTTGAACTGTTGCTGGAGCGAGCAAATTACTTGTTGAACAGATCAGCCCTGGCTGGAAAAAAAAACATTTGCTTACTAACAGATGGTGCTTGTGTAAACAAAGGACCATTCCCTGAAACCTTCAACCCACAATAGATATTAATCACCAGACTGTGAGGGGGTGGGGAAGTGCATTCCAGGGCCTGCTAGGGTGATGCACTCCACAGGGGCCAGGGCTGGTTCGATCAGCTGGTTGTATGACTAACTGGCTGTTCCAGGGTTTTTTGAACTAGCCGCAGAGAGTTTGAACTCCGAGACTGTTTGCTCCTGGCCTGAGAAGATATCTCTGTCTGCCCCCATCTCTTTCTCACAAGTCTCTGAATCTACTGAAGACACATTGAACCCCAAGAGAGAAAAGTCTCCTATAGCAAACCAGGTTTAAGAATAATACTGGGCCCCAACGAAAAGCAAGATCTACCTACAATCAAGGACTCTACAGTGAGCTGGAAGACCTGTAACGAAAAACTCTTCAGATATTGCCTCAAACTGCTTTATTTTTCTTTTTTTCTGTCTCTTTGCATATGTGTATCGCATATGTATGCTAGTATGGGCCCGTCGTGTATCCATAGGCGTCAACTGAATTAGAATTTAAGTTCAAGTTTAATAAATTTCAACTTTCCTTTAAACGTAAGAAAATCTGTTTGTGCTCGTTTCTTTGCTTTATAATTGGAAAGCAGTGAACAAGGATTCACCAAGGGGGAGCTAAAAACGGTTTAAAATTAAACCCTGTTACAGTAAGACCAGGTGAAGGCTGAGAGTGACTCCAAGACACTTTTCTCACCTGGTCGTAACAACCTCTAGCCTCAGCTGTGATGCTGCTGTTCCTCTTTCTTTTGCATTCAAAAATGGATAGTGTGCCAACACTATCTGGATTCATTGTTTTGAAGAATTATTTTTTGGCATAGGAAGGCCTGAGGAGCCTTGGAACCATGCAACAAGAGTCTGCACCCGCAGGCGAAAAAAGGAAAAGAACATGCATTTATAAAGCACCTTTTTACACCCTTCGGAGGATCCAACGTGATTTCCAGTGAATGAAGAACTTTTTGCAGACCCGGAAGGCTATTTGCACACCGCAAGGTCCCACTAACAGCAAGGTGATAAATTGACAGAAATGTTTTTTTAGTAAAGTTGGATAAGGGGTAATTGTTGGCCAGGGCACTGTCTGATACAGTGCTGTGTTCTTTGACATTTTACGCAAGAGGGCATAAAATCTTGTAGCACAGAAGGAGGCCATTCAGCCTGTCATTCCTGTGCCAGCTCTTTGTAAGTTGCCAAGTTGGCTGAGGCTATTGCCCATACCTTTGAAAAGGCATTTGCATATGGTACCTCAGTTTAACTTCTCATCCAAAAGATGAAGATGGTGCCTCCAACACTCCCTCAGCACTGCAGTGAGGTGTAAACCTAGATCATGTGCTCAGGTTTGGGAGTTGAATCCATTAATTTCTAATTTGGGTGAGTATGCTGCTATTGAATCAAGGCTGATGCCTTAGGAGTGGGAAAAGAGAGCATATGATGAGCACTCAATCTTTATCTACTGACACTTCACTGTGGTCTACCTTTGTAGCACTACTTAAGCTTGATTTCACCCTTTATCTGTCCCAACAGAAGGGTATTGGTGCCTCCTCCCTTTCTTGTCAGTTATATCTGCTGTTCCCCAAGGCTTTGCCCTTGGCTCACCTTTTCATGGGGTAAATTCTGCTCCTCAGCATTACTGGTCATAGGCCTGAGATCAGTCTTCACTTGCATGCCGATGACCCCGGCTCTACCTCTTCACCCACCATTTGAGCTGTACAACATTGCCTTGTCGATGTAGCATCCTAGGTGAGGAAGAATTTTCTCCCAACTCTGCAGTGGCAACATCAAAACCAAGACGTCAGGCGCTGTCTTAAATCTTGCACCTCAACAATCACATTCCCTCCCCCTGCCCTCAGTTGGTGGGTGCACAATTAGTGTTGCGTTTTGATGTTGAGCTTCAAAACTCATTTTCTTCCCATCACTGAGCACATGCCTTTCCACCTCACCAGTGTCTCTAACCTGACATCTCAGCCTCCTCATCCTTCCCCTAAATTCTGCTGAAATGCTTATCCATGTTGTCATCTTCTCCATACTCAACTTACACCAGTGCTCTCCTTGGGTCAGTCTGAGACGTTGCCTGCCCTGGCTACTGGTTTTGGTGGCAAAGCTTTGGATGATTCCATGTTCTTTGTGTGTTCTTATCGTTCGGCTTCTTATCTCCAACCTGCAGGTGCTTTTGTAGATAATTCTAACACCACTGCTTGGAAAAAAAGTCAATGGTAAACTGGCAGGATTCTTTTAAGGTGAAAGGATGCAGATTTGCATATTGTTTCTGTTCCTGTTGATTGCCTTGGCAGTAATTGCAGATTCTGGAATGTGTTACATGCAAAGTGAAGGAAGCAGTAGCTGTGTGTTTGCATTGTATCTGACACTGTGAGACACTTGGTGTCCAGCAGTGAACTTGTGGTACAGCCTCTTGACATCCTTTTCATAGGGGAAGTGGAAGATGTTCAAAGTTTAATCTGAAAGAAAAATAATTCTGATGAACAGTGATGCTATTTTTCTGATGGAGGGGAGGGGTATATTTATTTAAAATTCTCAATTCTCTGGATTATTACCTGAGCCACGTGCAAATTATCAAGGGCAAATAAGATTAGAGAAATGAATGCGTGGCTGGAAGACTGGTATGGTCGAAGCGGGTTCAGGTTCATAGGACACTGGCACCAGTACTGGGGAAAGTGGGGCCTGTACCATTGGGACCAGTATTCTAGTGATCTGCATAATTAGGGAAGTAAAGAGGGTTTTAAACTAAATAGTGGGGACAAGGGATCAAATTTGGGAATATGTCACGGAATTGTATTTATTTTCTCGTGTTAAAATTAAGACTGTTAAAAACGGTGCACCTTTAAGATAGAGAGAGAAGCTTTAGGATTTCTGAGGCAGTGTGTCAGCTGCATTTTGTTACCTTGGTGACAGCAGGAGACAGTTGTCACATGGTATAATGTTTCCACTTAACTGTGTAAAAACCAGTCTGAACCAGTTTTGAGACTCCCCAGAGAAGCGTGCTGCTGAAGAGAAGTTATCTATTTTTCTCAGCAAAAATTTTACAAGGAGCTACAAGCCGAGTTAATTGCCTAAGGAGGAAATAACCCTTTGAAGAGACAGTTTGTTTTACTGAAGTCACGTTTCAACTGAGACTGTCGGTTTTAAAATTCAAGTTGACCTATTGCTGTGCTCATCGTTGAAAATACTGTTTGATGCCTGCTGCAGCCGAAGTGCTTGGATTGCCTATCCAGAACAGACTATTTGATCAAATCCACGTGGAGACTTAGAGCAGCATTTGATTATTTTCGCACTGATATCTCACCCATCAGGCATGTAACCCACAAAGATTTACTTAATTCTTTCAACAGCTAATTTTTAAAACTCCACTTTTAAAACTGGTTAACTGTTGGTTTTGAATGTATGTGTCTGAATGGGGGTGTTATGTTTAAATAAGTTTTAAGATATTTAGACATAAGTTTATCTTAATGTTTGAGTTAGTTTTAATAACTTGTTATCTAAAGATACCTGGTTTGGTCTGTTTTATTCCGGGGGTTACTAGTGTGTTTAATTTGGCTGTTTTCCAGTTGGGTGGGAAAACTTGCATAATATGTTGCAACCTGTGGAGTGATGGGACTGAATTGACGGTGCATTACTCTCGCCTCGGTTGTAACAATGTGGTAAATCAAAGTACAGACAAGGTAAAAGAGAAAGGTGTTATTATGGGAAATGAGAAATAGACCATGACAGGAAGAGACCGAGAATACAAATCTAAGAGTAAATCAGCAGTCAAGGCAAGACGCTACAAAACTAAAGGCTCTGTATTTGAATGCACATAGCATTCAAAATAAAACACGTAAACTGATGGAACATATAGAAATAAAGTCAATCTGATGACCGTTACACAGACATGGCTGCAGGATGAAACAGATTGGGACCTGAATATTGAAGGGTACATGACATTTAGGAAGGACAGGAAGCTAGGAAAAGATGGAGGGGTGGCTCTGTTAATTAATGGTATGAGCACAAGAGAGAGGGTTGACCTAAGTTCAGGAAACCAGAATGTAGAAGGCAGATTGGGTTGAGGTGAGAAATAATAAAGGCAAGAAGTCACTCGTGGGAGTGATGCACAGGCCCCCTAACATGGGGTCTCAAGGAAGAAATAGTAGGAGCTTGCCAGAAAGGTACGGTGATAATCATGGGGGATTTTAATCTACATATAGACTGGAAAAATAAGATTGGAAAAGATAGCCTAAATGAGTTCATAGAATGTTTTCAGAATAGTTTCTTCGAACTGTTCTGGAGCCAACCAGAGAGTAGGCTGTACTAGACCTGATTATTGAGCAACGAGATAGGATTCATTAATGACTTCATAGTGAAGGTGCCCCTAGGCAGCAGCGATTATCATTGAATTTTACATTCAGTTTGGGGGAGCGAAGAGTCAGTCTAAGATTCGTATTTTAAACTTAAATAAGGGCAACTGTGAGGGCAATAAAACCGAGCCAGCTAAAGTGAACTGGAAAATTAGGTTCCGGGGTAGGTCAGTAAAGATGCAGTGGCAGACATTTAAACGGATATTTCAGAATACACAGAATAGATACATTTCAACGAGAGAAAATTCAAAGGGGAGGACCCACCATCCATGGTTAACTTTTAAAAAAAAATAATTTAAAGATGATATCAAACTTCAAGAAAAAGCATATAATTACACAAAGATGGGAGACAGGTCAGAAGATTAGACAGAATATTAAAAGCAAAGAATGACTAAAAGATTAATGAGGGAAAAATTAGTACGAGAGAAAACTAGCTAGAAATATAAAGACAAATAGTAAAAGTTTCTGTAGCTATTTAAAAAAGAAAAGAGTTAACAAAGTGAGCGCTGGTCTAATAGAAAGTGAGTCTGGGGAATTGGCAGATGAGTTGAACAGGTATTTTGCATCGGTCTTCACTACAGAGGATATAAGTAACATCCCAGAAATAGCTGTAAAACAGGTAATGGAAGAGAGGGACGAAGTCGAGAAAATTGCCTTCACCGGGGCAGTGGTACTGAGCAAATTGTTGGAGCTGCGGGCTGATAAGCCCAGGGTCCTGATCGACTTCATCTTCTGCTCTTAAAAGAAATGGCTAGTGAGATAGTTGATGTATTGGTTTTAATTTTCCAAATTCCCTAGATTCTGGGAAGGTTCCATTAGATTGGAAAATAGCGAATGTAACTCCTTTATTCAAAAACTGAGGAAACTAGTTAGCTTAAGGAAAATGTTCAAAGCTATTATGTAAGATGTTCTAGCAGGACATTTAGAAAAATTCAAGGTAATCAGGCAGAGTCAGTATGGTTTTGTGGAAGGTAAATCATGCTTAACCAACTTATTGGAGTTCTTTGAAGAAGTAACATGTGCTGTGGATGCATTGTACTTTTCCAGAAGGCATTTTCCAGAAGGTGCCACATCAAAGGTTATTGAGGAAAATAAAAGCTCATGGTGTAGGTGGTAACATATTGGTATGGATAGATGATTGGCTAGCTAGCAGGAAATGGCGAGTAGGCATAAATGGGTCATTTTCTGGTTGGCAAGATGAAATGAGTAGTGTGCCACAGAGATCAGTGCTGGGGTGTCAACTTTTTACAGTTTATGTACATGACTTGGATGAAGGGGCTGAAGGTATGGTTGCTAAATTTGCTAATGACACAAAGGTAGGTAGGAAAGTAAGTTGTGAAGAGAACATGAGGCTACAAAGGGATAGTTCAGTGAGTAGGCAAAGATCTGGCAAATGGAGTATAATGTGGGAAAATGTGAAATTGTCCATTTTGGCAGGAAGAATAAAAAAGCATATTATCTAAATGGTGAGCGATTTGCTGAGGGATCTGGGTGTCCTCGTGCATGAATCGCATAAAGTTAGCATGCAGGTAGTTAGTAGCAAATAATTAGGAAAGCTAATAGAATGTTATCGTTTATTGCAAGGGGGAATTGAATACAGAAGTAGGGAGGTTTTGTTTCCGTTATACAGGGCATTGGTGAGAACACATCTGGAATACCGTGTACAATATTGGTCTGCTTTATTTAGTGAAGAATGTAAATGCGTTGGAGGCAGTTTAGAGAATGCTTACTGGGTGTGTTTTATGAGGAAAGGTTGGACAGGCTAGGCTTGTATATGCTGGAATTTAGAAGAGTAAGAGGTGACTTGATTGAAACCTATAAGATCCTGAGGGGTCTTGACTGGGTGAACACAAGAACACAAAAGAAATAAGAGCAGAAGTAGACCACATGGCTGTTCGAGCCTGCTCCACCATTCAAAACTATGATGGCTGATCTGAGGATTCAACTCCACTTTCCCACCTGTTCGCCATACCCCTCAATTCCCTGAGACCAAAAATCTGTCTATCCCAGCCTTAAATGTATTAAACGATGGAGCATCCGCAATTCTCTGGGTAGAGAATTCCAAAGATTCACAACCCTTTTGAGAAAAGTAATTTCTCCTCATCTCAGTCCTAAATGATCAGCTCCTTGTCCTGAGACTGTGCCCCCGTGTTTTAGATTTCCTGACCAGCGGACATGATCTCTGTGTCTACCCTATCCAGCCTCTTTACAATCTTGTATGTTACAATTAGATCACCTATCATCCTTCTGAACTCCAGGGTGGGTGTGGAGAGGATGTTTCCTCTTGTGGGGAAATCTAGAACTAGGGGCCACTGTTTAAAAATAGGGGGTTTCCCATTTTAAGACAGATGAGAATTTTTTTTTCTGAGGATCACGTTTCTTTGGGACACTCTTCCTTAAAAGGCAGTAGAAGCAGAGTCTTTGAATATTTTTAAGGCAGAGGTAGATAGATTATTGATAAGCAAGCGAAGTGAAAGGCTATTGGGGGGTAGGCGGGAATGTGGAGTTGCGGTTACAATCAGATCAGCCACGATCTTGTTAAATGGCAGAACAGGCTTGAGGGGCTGAGTGGCCTACTCCTGCTCCTAACTCGTATGTTCGTAAACCAAGGTAATAGTGTCATTTTCCTTTTTAACCTGTTTCTGTATTGTATTAACTGGAGCTTGTGTTGATCAGCATTTGCTGTCCACCTGTTACAGTACAAATTAATGCCTCTTAAAATGTACTTAATAGTGTTTTCCCAATTCTGTCTCTTGCACGATGTCATTCATCCTGTTTCATTGGGAAAAAGCCGAGCTTTAAATTTTATTGTTACGACCGAGGTGGGAGGAATGCACTGCTCTGGTTCCACTTCTCCATGGGTCGCAACATATATTTAAATTTTTTTCCACTTACCGATACGACCAATCATAGATTTTTTTTTCATCCCAGAATAAAACGCACCAACCAGATTTTTTTAATCAACAAAATTATCAGTTTATTATAAAACAAATCTTAACCAGTAATGAAGTGAAACATAAATACACAGATTGAAATATTAAAGTTCTCTTTTTACCTTAGCCCCTCGCGCACTCTCACATGCACGCGCACATAGACACACCAGTTAACCAGGAAAATAAAGGGATTTTTGCTTTTAGAACTCTTTTACAAAGAAAGAAAAACTTGGGCTGAATACTTGCTTAATTTTGAAGAACCAGCAGATGATATATGTTGTGTTCCAAAACTGGCATACAGTCTGGCCTCCGAGTACATGTAGACTGGTCACTCGGATCTTTTAGAACAGTTCTTTTCAGGCGGCATTGAGAATTAATTGGCTTTTCTGCAAAGACAGGAGGCGAGATGAGTTGACAGTGGACTTCTCAGGATCTTTTAAAAAGGGTGCTGGAAAGCTGAGCTAGGTTGTGGTCTTTTCTGTCCTTGGAAGTTTTTTTTTTCTCTCTCCTTGGAAGTTCTCTCTCTTTTTCTCTTTCACCTTTATCAATCTTAACCTGTCACTTCTTTGTAAACAATTTCTCCAGCTGTCCAAAGTTCTCTGTTGTTTATTGGGCTAGAAGTCAGGTGGTTTCCCAGAAGGGCTTGTTTTCCTCGGACCTCTGCGGCCCTTTTTTAAAAAAAGAAACATTTTCGGGGACTGTTTTTTCAAAGTCAAGTGGCCTTTACATGACCCCCTTTGAAATCCCCAAAGTTGAACATTTCTTCAATCTTTCAAAAATTAATCGTCAAAAGATACATTTAACAGAACACGGAGGCATTTTCGTAACATGATATAAAATCAAAATTGTTGTTTTGGGAAGTGAATGCAGTAAGAGAAGAACTTGCGCAGTGGTTAGCACCGCAGCCTCACAGCTCCAGCTGTGAACCCGGGTTCAATTCTGGGTACTGCCTGTGTGGGGTTTGCAAGTTCTCCCTGTGTCTGCGTGGGTTTTCGCCGGGTTCTCCGGTTTCCTCCCACAGCCAAAAGACTTGCAGGTTGGTGGGTAAATTGGCCATTATAAATTGCCTCTAGTATAGGTAGGTGGTAGGGAAATATAGGGACAGGTGGGGATGTGGTAGGAATATGGGATTAGTGTAGGATTTGTATAAATGGGTGGTTGTTGGTCGGCACAGACTCGGTGGGCCGAAGGGCCTGTTTCAGTGCTGTATCTCTAAATAAATAAATAAAATCAAAAATTTAGGCTGGGAAAGCCCTAGAATTCAACTTCTTAACTTTCTTTGGCAGCCTGCGATTTGTCTAATTGTCCACATGCTCTGTGGAGAACTGGCATGGATTTCAAATGCCCATGTTATGCAGCAGTAGAGGTGTCCAAACATTGATGTCTCGTGTAAACTATCGTGGAGGAGATGTTTAAGTTTTTAATCAGTTTGGTATTTTACTGTTTCGTTGTGCACTTGTTTCTGCTTAACTGAATTGATAACCCCCAACCAAAAAAAATCTGTAATTAGAATTGTTCACCAAGCAAATGTTTGTCATCGTCAGCTTTGTAAACTAAAATAATAAAACATGTACCAGAAGTAATTCCGGAAACAACAAAATGCTTCATAGGTGAGTATATGTTTTGGGTTGTATGTGAACACTGCTGTAAATTCAGGGTCTGAGTGTGTACTTCCCAAATTATCCATTTAATTGTTTCTAATGAGTCAAGTGGCCAGTCACATCAATAAGAATTTAATTTACCAAGTACACGATCATTTAAAATATACTGAGATATTCTAATTAAGGTAACGGTGTATTTTAGGGATCTGTTATGGTTGTGTCACCAGATATGCTGAAGGGCAAGTGTGCAAGATTGGGCTTAGAGCTTGTTCCTTCTGCAAGGAGGTAGATACTCGAGTTCCCAGCTGGAGTTGCAGAGGATCTTGGAAGCCATATTCTTGCACTTGGTGGTTACAGAAGCGATGTGGAATTACTGGGTGGGCCATCTTCTGGAGGGGCTATGTGAATGGCCACTATGGTGCTTGCCAGGGTTTGAGCAAATTTCATTAACAGGATACCTATTAAGCCAATCAAATGACTGTTCCTGTGATGTAAATAGCATGTAATATTAAATACATGCGACTTGGAAACATTAACACTCAACTTGATTAAAAATGCTTTATTTAAAAATGGACTATATTGTATAAAAAGGTTCTGGTTTTCTTGTATTGCGTTAATATGTTGCTTTATTCACTTAGGTGTATCAAGAATTGTATTGAATCCACCTGTAAAATGAAATTGGGGGTTCGCGCCTCTGCTTCATTGTTAAATGTGCGATTTTAGTCTGTCCTGGCATCATGAAACTTCACTATAACCATCTAAATTGCTTTGGCCACTCGTCACCAAGCTCTGTACATTGTTTTAAATGATAGTTTCAGTGTGTGTGTCTCCTTCCTTTTTACACCCTCCAGTGTTTGTCTTTGCCAGAGCACAAGTCACTTATCTGGAGCTTTCTAAGTGGTTGCTCATAGTGTGAGTCCCGTAACATGTCAGCATATGACATAACCAAAGGGAGGGTCTTGTGGTCAACCTTTATCTATCTAATCCACATTTGCTAGCAGAAATCACCTAGGCAGTGATCAGTGGCCCTGCATAGATTTTTTTTTTCCCCTTTTTCCTTTTCTGAGATCCTAGTATTCATACTATACTGTCCAGCTGACTAAGACCTGGTAATTCAGCAGGGCTTCTGGATTTTAGCCTAGGATCTTCCTAATCTGTACAGCTCCATATCACGCTTGTTTTAAGCACTGAATTGTTGCTATGCTTAACTGAACACTGAAGAAGTGAGCAAATGTTTACAGCTAACTTCTCAGCAGCAAATCTGAATATACACTCCTTCCTTTTCTTTTAGAAGGAGGCACGTTTCAAGGGGTGCCTAAAGGAACCACCGTACTCAATGACCTTCCAGCGCGATGTCAGATCGTTTGGGGCAAACTGCAAAGGGAAAGGATGGAAAAACCAAGTACTCGTCGCTCAACCTGTTTGATACTTACAAAGGAAAGTCCTTAGAAACTCAGAAACCCACAGGTAACCTAAGAGGGAGATTAATGTATGATTATCAATGAAACCTGTAAGGACTTGTTCTTGCCCATCTTTGTGTTCGTTTACTTCTGGATCAGACAGATTATCCATCTGGCCAATACAAGTTGTCAGTGGATGTATTTTGAGTATTGGTATCTGTACCCTGTAGGAAAAATATCATTTTACACCACTACATTCCTGAAGGTGTTGCCCATGAAGTGTGTTGCAGCGAAACCAAATCCTGATCCCCATCTACGCGCTTGTGCTTTCCAGCAGAGGGATTACATGGTTGGCTTTCTTTCCCTCCTCAGCTCGGGACTAATTGTGACATAGGTGCGACTGCAACAGCTACTACTGGCATTTATGTAGTGCCTTTAACATGGTAAAAGTCCCAAGGTATTTCACAGGACTATTGCCAAATAAAATTTGACACTGAGTCAGATAAGGAGATGATACGGCAGATGACCACAAGCTTGGTCAAAGAGGCAGGTTTTAAGGAGCGTCTGAAAGGTTGGGGGGTGAGTTTTTAGGAAGGAAATTTCAGAGCTTGGGCCTGGGCAAACAATGAAGGAGGGTAGAGTTGGTAGCATTTTAGTTTAGTGTAAATGTGGTTGTTGAAATTTTCACACGACATCCCTTTTAAATTACTATAAACCAGTACTAAAGTGCAAAATCTAGAATTCCGTTGGAGTTTCAAATGAGTTGTGTCTGAGAGAACATTTTTGACCTGTTTAACACACAGTTGAAGTTCTGGTGGGGATAAGCCATTGAATTTCATAGTATAGCAGAAGAGTGTGAATTGGCAGAACTTCAAAACTTATTGGACTTTTCCTTACACATATTGATAGCAATACACTAACCTTAGTGACGCTCCAAAGAAAATGAACAAGTTTGTATAGCAAATGGCTTTTTTGAAAAGGAGAAAAAAAAACAGCATTAGCTGAATGGTGTGTCATAGGGTAAAGTGCACAGCATTGCATTGAATTTGTGGCCAAGTGTTCCATCTCTGGTTATTGCTGTCTTTTTCAAATTAAATTAACTTCCTTGTTTTGTAATGCCATTGATTTTGTGCTGGAATATGCTTCTACGTAGTTGATGTGTCTAGTCCCAGGAACCATGTTAAGCATGGATTGCAATTATCAGTAGAGCATATAGTCGAGTAGAGTCCTCACCTGGTGGCTACACACATGAAGCTAATTTTTCCAGCAGAAATCACTGAAAGGAGCAAGAGCCTCAGCTGATTTTTAATTTTTTTTGTCTCCATTTACAAAGCCAGACGTTGCAGCCAATTGTAGCACTATTGCTGTTGCCTATGCTGAGACTAAGGATGCAACCTTCCTGGCTGATGATCCCATTGTACGGTGGCTAGATTGTTGGCATTGAAAGAGCCATTATATCTGTAAGCCTTATCCCTATGCTTTACTCTTTTTCCTCAACTCAATGTTGTCTTCCTGCCCAACCATTTACAATCTATTTTCCTAATTATAGCATTGACCAGTTCAACAACAAAAATTAATTGACTGTGAAGCCTTTTTGGGATGTGCCAATGTGAAGATGCAATATAATTAAGGTACACTTTCATGTACCATGGGGCTACATGCTGTAAAGAGCATCCTAGGGGTCTATTTTATTTTATTTCAAATTTTCTCTTTTGTCCCCATTCTCCCAAGCTGTCCTTCACTTATCATAGATAACTCAATTGTTTTAAAGAAATGAGAGTGAGGAAAACAGGAAATTTTGGAACTGTTAATCTAATGCATGTTGTGGGGAAGTTATTGGAATCTATAATTCAAAGTGTCTGAGCGCTTGAGAGAAATTTGAGCTGTTTAGAGAGAGCCAACATGGATTTTGTTATGACCAAGGCAGGAAGAGTGTACTGTCTTTTCTAGTTCCGCTTCTCCACAGGTCACAACTATATCCAAATGTTTACCCGGTTACCGGTAGAGCCAATCTACTCTTTATCCCAGAATAAAATATACCAACCAGGTTTCTTTAATAAACAACATCAGTTGATTTATAAAATGAGACTTAACCAGGAATGAAGCGAAGCAAAGCATAAACACAGATTGAATATGAAAGTTCCCCTTTTAAATTCCCCAATTACACTCACACACTGGAAAAACAAATTCTCTCTACAGAGGTCTGTTACAAAAAGACAAAAAATAAAGACTACTTTGACCAAATACTTGCTAATTCTTGATGAAAAAAGGATGATCAGGAAGTTAGTTGTCCATTTTCTGGTCTGGCATCCGGAGACAGGTTACTGGGATCGTTCAGAAGCATTTCGTCCTGCAGATGTCGAATTATTTTAATAGGCTTTCAGGAGAAATGTGGCACACGCTTGAATCGCAGGATTTTCCTCAACTTCTTGGGAGCTATGCAGCACCAGGGATTTTAGCTTTCCTACACTGTTTTTGCAGGATTTCTTCAGAGTGGTCGAGAAGATGGTGAGCTGGGTGGCTTTGTTTTCCTTGGCAGGAAAACACCAACTGTCTTCAAATTTTTCTTGCCATACTAACACTGAAAACCGAGAATTGAACTCCTGACCTCCATAAACCTCGACATGTGGCTTCTCTGTAACCATTTTTCCTCAGGTCACCAAGGGTTCTGTTTGCTGAGCCCATATCGCAGGTCGAATCTTTTCAGTTTTAACACATTTAATACTGCATTTACTTTAATGCAAGAAGTCTTGCAGGTAAGGCAGATGAACTCAGAGCATGGATCAGTACATGGGATTGTGGTAGTATAGCTATTACGGAAACGTGGTTGAGGGATGGGCAGGACTGGCAGCTCAATGTTCTGGGTTAACGATGCTTCTGGCGTGACCGAGGTGGAGGTAAGCGAGGAGGGGGAGTTGCACTATTGATTAGGGAGGACATCATGGCAGTACTTGGAGAGGATATGCCGGGGGCAATGTCCAGCGAGGCCATATGGGTAGAACTTAGAAATAAGAAAGGGGTGATCACTTTGATGGGATTATACTATAGGCCCCCCAAATAGTCAGAGGGAAGTGGAGGAGCATTTTTGTAGGGAAATCAGTTAGATGTAGGAATTATAGGGTTGTAATAAGTGATTTTAACTTCCCTAATATTGACTGGGACTGCCTTAGTGCTAAGGGATCAGATGGGGAAGAATTTAAGCATGTCCAGGATAGTTTTCTGAAGCAGTATGTGGATGGCTCTACTAGAGAAGGGGCTACACTCGACCTCCTCTTAGGAAATGAGGCTGGGCAGGTGGTTGATGTGTCAGTGGGGGAGCACTTTGGGACCAGTGACCATAACTCTATTAGCTTCAAGATAGTTATGGAAAAGGATAGGACTGGTCCTCAGGTTGAAGTCCTAAATTGGGGGAAGGCTAATTTCGATGGCATCAGACAGGAACTCTCAAAAGTTGAATGGGAGAGGCTGTTTACAAGTAAAGGGCTGTCTGACAAGTGGGAGGCTTTTAAAAGTGAGATAGAAAGAGTTCAGGGCCGGCATGTTCCTGTTGGATGGAAGGGCAAGGCTGGCAAGTTTAGGGAACCTTGGTTGGCGAGGGATATTTGAGGGTCTGGTCAGGACAAAGAAGGAGGCATATGTCAGATATTGACAGCTGGGATCAAGCGAGTCCCTCGGAGTATAGGGGAAGTAGGAGTACATTTTAGGAAATTAGGAGGGTGAAAAGGGGCCATGAGGTTTCCCTGGCAGATAAGATAAAAGAATCCTGAAAGATTCTACAAGTATATTGAGAGTAAAAGGGTAGCGAGGGAGAGAGTAGGTCCCCTTCAGGATCAGTGTGGTAATCTATGTGTGGAGCCATGGGAAATGGGCGAGATCTTAAATGAATACTTCTTGACTGTATTTACTGTGGAGAAGGTCATGGAAGCTAGTGAGTTCAAGGGTGGGAACAGCGATATCCTGGAGCATATCAACATTACAAAGGAGGTGGTGTTGGAGGTTTTCAAGCACATTAAGGTGGGTATATCCCCAGGGCCTGACCAGGTGTATCCTATGATGCTATGGGAAGCAAGGGAGGAGATTGCTGGGGCCCTGGCAGAGATTTTTGTATCAAAGTTAGCCATGGGTGAGGTACCGGAGGACTGGGCGATAGCTGCTGATGTGCCTTTATTTGCGAAGGGCAGCAGGGATAAGCCAGGGAACTACAGGCTGGTGAGCCTTACATCAGTGGTGGGAAAGTTATTGGAAGGGATTCTGAGAGACAGGATTTATATGCATCTGGAAAGGCAAGGTCTGATTAGGGATAGTCAGCATAGCTTTGTGCGTGGGAAATCATGTCTCGTGAATTTGATTGAGTTTTTAGGGGAGGTGACCAAGAAGATTGACGAGGGCAGGGCGATGGACGTTGTCTACATGGACTTTAGCAAGGCCTTTGACACGGTCCCGCCTGGTAGGCTGGTCCAGAAGGTTTGAACACATAGGATCCAGGGTGAGCTAGCCAATTGGATGCAAAATTGGCTTGGTGATGGGAGGCAGAGGGTGGTAGTGGAGGGTTGTTTTTCAGATTGGAGGCCGGTGACCAGTGGTCGTCTGCAGGGATCGGTGCCAGGCCCTCTGTTGTTTGTCATCTATATTAATGACTTGGATGTGAATGTCGGGGGCATGATTAGTAAATTTGCAGATGACACCAAAATTGGTGGTGTAGTGGACAATGAAGAAGATTGTCTTAACAGGATATAGATCAACTGGGAAAGTGGGCAAGGGATTGGCAAATGGAATTTAACGCAGACAAGCGCAGAGTGATACATTTTGGGAAGTTAAACCAGGGCAGGACATGTACAGTGAAGTATATGGAGTGTTGTTGAGCAGAGAGACCTTGGGGTGCAAGTACATAGTTCCCTAAAAGTGGCAACACTGGTAGACAGGGTGGTGTATGGCATGCTTGCCTTCATCGGCCGAGGCATTAAGTACAAGAGTTGGGACGTCATGTTACAATTGTACATAATGTTGGTTAGGCCGCGTTTAGAGTAGTGTGTGCAGTTCTGGTCGCTGCACTACAGGAAAGATGTGATTAAGTTAGGGAGGGTGCAGAAAATATTCACAAGGATGTTGCCTGGTTTGGAGGGCTTGAGTTATAAAGAGATTGGATAGGCTGGGTCTGTTTTCCCTGGAGTGAAGGAGGCTGAGGGGGAACCTGATAGAGGTAGATAAAATTGAGAGGCATAGATAAGGTAGATAGCCAGAGTCTGTTTCCCATGGTAGGGAGTGACTAAAACTAGAGGGCATCGATTTAAGGTGAGAGGGAGGAGGTTTAAAGGGGATCAAAAGGGTAAATTTTTCGCACAAAGGATAGTGGGTATCTGGAATGAGCTGCCAGAGGAGGTGGTGGAGGCAGGAACAGTAGCAACATTTAAGAGGCATCTGCACAGGTGCTTGATTGAGCAAGGCATAGAGGGATATGGAATTAATGCAGGCAGGTGGGATTGGTATAGATGGGCATTATGGTTGGTATGGACGCGGTGTGCCGAAGGGCCTGTTTCTATGCTGTACGACTCTGACAAATCCCTAATTTTTTTTAAAAATGGAAACGCCTTCGGAACAATTTGTAAAGGTAGGTCATGTATACCGAACTAATTACATTTTTTAAGTAAGTAAATTAAGTAGCAGGCAGAGGAAAGTCAATGTATGTATTTTATATGGACCTCCAGAAAGCATTCAGCAAGGTTCCACAAGATTAAATTAAGGCTCATGGAATTGAAGGTAAATTATTGACCTGGTTAAGAGATTGGGTAAGCAGTGGAAGACCAAATAAGGATAATGGGTTTGTACTCTAATTGGAAATGCCTCGTTATGTCCCACAGGGTCTCTACTGTGGCATCAACTATTTTAATATACTTGTGATATCCAAGTCATTCATAATGAGTGAGCCAATGACGCCAAGATTGATGGCATAGTAAGTAATGTAGTCAGGAGCGTAAAATTACAAAGGGACATCGGGTTGAGTGGACAAAACTGAGGCAGAGGTGTGTTAGGTCATCCATTTTGGACCAAAATATGATATCAGCATATTTTAAATGGTGGATAGCTAGAATAGTGCGGTTTCAGAAAGAGTTAGGCTTGTATTCTCTGAATGTAGACGGTTAAGTGGTCATTGATTTGTGATTTTAGGATTTTGAAAAGGAATTGATGAAGATAGAGAAACCTTTCCCAGCAGGGTGGTGGGGTGGGGGAGATGGTCTAGGACAAGGGGGCAGAATCTTAGTGTCAGGCAGTCAGGGGAGAATTTAGGAAACACTTCACACAAAGGGTGAAAGCAGTGTGGAACACTCCCACAAAAAGTAGTAGATGCGAGATCAATTAAGTTTGATTCTGAGAACGATAGATTTTTGCTAGCCAAGGCAGTTAATTGGAGGTGGGATACAAATTGGCCATGGTCTAATTGAATGAATGGTGGAACCACCTCGAGGGGCTGAATGGCCTGCTTGCTGTTCTTGTGGATCCCCGTTTGTGGAAGGCCCAAATTCCCCTATGCTCCCATCCCTGCTTCAGTGTTTCTCTTTCCTTCCTCCCTCCTTTTTTCTTTCCCATCCACCCCTTACCCTCGATTAGCGTGGCACTGACAGCTGTTGACAACTCTAAAGGGCGGCACAGTGGCGCAGTGGTTAGCACCGCAGCCTCACAGCTCCAGCGACCCGGGTTCAATTCTGGGTACTGCCTGTGTGGAGTTTGCAAGTTCTCCCTGTGTCTGCGTGGGTTTTCTCCGGGTGCTCCGGTTTCCTCCCACAAGCCAAAAGACTTGCAGGTTGATAGGTAAATTGGCCATTATAAATTGTCACTAGTATAGGTAGGGAAATATAGGGACAGGTGGGGATGTGGTAGGAATATGGGATTAGTATAAATGGGTGGTTGATGGTTGGCACAGACTCGGTGGCCGAAGGGCCTGTTTCAGTGCTGTATCTCTAAACTAAACTAAATGCAAAAGAATTAGATTAAGCTTTTGCAGACCTGGCCCACCTATAAATACACTGGTGCACAATACAGCTCAAAGTTTCTCTATTTGTACAGGTGATCCAACCTTGCTGGTTACTTTCAATGCATACAAAGACACTGAATATGTACAGCTTGGGAAGGATTTGTTGGGCTGCACCCTGCTGTGGCGTATTCAGCTGCAGGTCTGCTTTCTTACTGCACTGGAATCTAGTTATAAATTTGGAGTGAAGGCACTCGAGGAAAGTGGGAAGCTGGCAACAACACTTTGGACAGTTTCAGTGCGACAATGTTGAATGTCTGGGAGTAGTCGCAGCTACTGTAGAGCGGTCATTCGGGACTTGAGAAAATATAAATACTCCTTTTTAAAGTGGGAATTGTCCTGCTAACTGTTAGTAATTGTATTGCCTTGTATGGCATTGAGTCAAGCTGGTCAATAAGCTGTCTGATCTGACTCTAGCCAGTGTCACAATCTCAGCTGGCACTGGAAATCACAGAAATGTTAACAGTGCAGAAGGAGGCCATTCGGCCCATCGTGTCCGCACTGGCTCCCTGAAAGAGCAATTTGTCAGTTCCATTCCCTTGCCTTCTACTTGTAATCCTGCACATTCTTCCTTTTCAAATAATTGTCTAATTCCCTTTTGAATGCTTCAATTGAACTTGCCTCCACCATGTTCTCAGGCAGCGCATTCCAAACCTTAACCACTTGCTGCATGCAAAAGTTTTTCCTCATGTCACTTTTGCTTCTCTTCCCAAATACTTTAATCTGTTTTCATTCTTGATCCTTTCACGACTGGGAACAGTTTCTCTGTACCTACTCTGTCCAGACCCCTCATCATTTTGAATACCACTATGAAATCACCTCTTGGCCTTCTCCTCCAAGGAAAACAGTCCTAACTTCACCAATCTGTCTTCATAACTGAAGTTTCTAATCCCTGGAACCATTCTCGTAAATCTTTTCTCTACTCTCTCCAGTGCCCTCACATTCTTCAAGTGCAGTGCCCAGAACTGGATGCAATACTTCAGCTGAGGCTGGGCTAGTCTTATGCAAGTTCATAAACTTCCTTGCTCTTGTAATCTATGCCGCTATTAATAAAGCTTAGGATACTGTATGTTTTATTAACTGCACTCTCAACCTGTTTTGACACCTTCAGTAAGTTATGCACATAAACCCAGGTCCTTCTGCTCCTGCACCACCTTTAGAATTGTACCCTTCATTTTATATTGTGTCTCCATGTTCTTCCCAGAAAAATGAATCACTTCATATTTCTCTGCCCATTCCACCAAATTGTCTGTCCTTTTTTGAAGTTCTACACGATCCTCCTCGCAGTTCACAATGCTTCCAAGTTTTGTATCCTCTACAAACTTTGAAATTGTGCCCTGTGCACAAAGGTCTATGTCATTAATATATATCAGGAAAAGCAAGGGTCCAAACATTAATCCACTACAAACCTTCCTCCAGCCCGAAAAACATCCATGAACCACTACTGTTTCCTGTCACTCAGCCAATTTCATATTCATGTTGCTACTGTCTCTTTTATTCCATGAGCTACAAGTTTGCTCACAAGTTTCTTGTGTAGCACTGTATCAAACACCTTTTGAAAATCCATGTACACCACATCAACTGCATTGCCCTCAAAAAAAAAACTCCAGCAAGTTGGTTAAAAGTGATTTTCCGTTAAGAACTCCATGCTGGCTTTCCTTTTAACTTGCATTTGTCTATGTGACTATTGATTTTTTTTTTTCCCCCGAATTATTTTTTTTTGAGAAGTTTTCCGACCACAGAAGTTAAACTGACTGGCCTGTAGTTGCTTGGCTTATCTTTACACCCTTTTTTGAACAAGGGTGTAAGTGTTTGCAGTTCTCTAGTCCTCTGCCACCACCCCTGAGTCTAAGGAAGCCTGAAAAATTATGGCCAGTACCTCTGCGATTTCCACCCTTACTTCCCTCTGTCTCCTTGGATGCATCTCATCCGGCCCTTGTGCTTTATCCACTTTAAGTACAGACAGCCTATCTAATACTTCCTCTTAATCAATTTTAAACCCTTCCTGGTATCTGACTTACCTCATCTTTCAACATTGCCTGGGTTGCTGCATCTTCCTTGGTAAAGACAGATAGGTATTCATTTAATACCTCAGCTATGCCCTCTGCTTCCAAGTGTAAATCCCCTTTCTGGTCCCTAATCGGCCCTACTCCTCCTTTTTACCACCTTTTTACTATTTATATGCCTATAGAAAACTTTGGGATTTCCTTTTAATGCTAGCTGTCAGTCTCTCTTTCATGCTCTTTGCTTCTCATTTGCTTTTTTACTTCCCCTCTGGACCTTCTGTATTCAGCCTGGTTCTGAATAGTATTTTCTACCTGGCATCTCATAAGCGCACTTTTTCTTCTTTACCTTAATCTCTACCTCTTTTGTCATCCAGGGAGCTCTGGATTTGTTTGCCCTACTTTTCCGCTTTGCGGTAACATACCTTGACTGTGCCCGAACTATCTCTTCTTTGAAGGTAGCCCATTGTTCATCTACTGGTTTTCTTTCCAGCTTTTGACTCCAGTTTATTTGCCCCAGCTCCATTCTTACTCCATTGAAGTTGGCCTTCCCCCAGTTAATTATTCTTATCCTGGATTGCTCTTTGTCCTTTTTCATAGTCAGCTTAAACCTTACAATACAATGGTCACTATCCCCTAAATGCACTCTTACTGATACTTGATCTACTTGGCCCACCTCATTCCCAAGAACCAGGTCTAGCAGAGCCTACTTTCTCATTGGACTAGCAACATACCGTTGTAGAAAATTTTTTGTAACACACTCTAGGAACTCTTGGCCCTCATTGCCCTTTATCCAAGCATAGACGGGGTTAATAGTAATGAAAGTCCCCCACTGTAACTGCCCTATTATTTTTGCACCCCTCTAATTTCCTTGCAAATTTTTTCTCCATGTCCTTCCCATCAGCTGGTGGCCTACAGACAACACCAAACAATGTAACTCTTCCTTAGCTCTAGCCAAATTGATTCTGTCCTCGACCCCTCTGCGACATGCTTTTTCTCCAGTACTGCAATGCTCTCCTTAATCAATACCACCACCCCTCTTCCCTTTTTTTCCCTTTCCTATCTTTCTGAGCATCCTGTATCCGGGAATATTTAACAGCAGTCCTGCCCTCCTTTGAACCAGGTCTCTGTTACAGCCACATCAGATTTTCACATGGCAGTCTGTGCCTGTATCTCACCAGTCTTATTTATCACATTCCGTGCATTCAAATAGCTGCACATTAACCCTGATTCAGACTTTATTACTTCCTCTCTTGCTCTGACCCCACCCAATAACTCGCTATTCCCTCCTCTCGTGCCATCTATCTCCCCAACATTCTGTGCACCTTGGTATTCCTCTCTCATACTTGCTCCTAGTTCCCACACCCTTGACAAGTTACCAATTTTTAAAAATGTTAATTTTTTTTTTTATTAGTTCAAGGGATGTGGGCATCACTGGTAAGGCCAGCATTTATTGCCCACCCCTCCAATCTGAGCTTCTTAGGTTCCCATCTCTGACAATTTTTACTCCAAATGCTCCCTCATGGCACTAGCAAATCCCCCTGCAAGGATATTTGTCCCAGTCCTGCTAAGATGCAACCCGTCCATCTTGTATAGGTCCCACCTGCCCCAGAACCGGTCCCAATGTCTTGGACATCTGATGGCTTCCCTCTGATACCATTTCTCCAGTCACGTGTTCAGTCGCTTAATTCTCCTATTCCACTGCTGACTTGCACATGGACTGGGAGTAATTCTGAGATTACTGCTTTTGAGGTCTTGCTTTTTAATCTCCTTCCTAGCTCCCTAAAATTTCCTTTCAGGACCTCATCCACCTCTTTACCTATGTCATTGGTGCCAACGTGGACCATGACCTCTGGCTGTTCAGCCTCCCCCAGAAGAATGTCCTGCAGCTGCTCTGACATTCTTGACCCTGACACCAGGGGGGCAACATACCATCCTTGAGTCACTTTTACCACAGCAGAAATGCCTTTCTGTTCTCCCTAACTAACGAATCCCCAATCGCTGCTGCTCTTCCACTCTTCTTCGTCCCCTCCTGTGCAGCCAAGCCACCTGTGGTGCCACTGACCTGGCTCTGACTGCACTCCTCTGAGGAACCATAACCCTCACCAGTATCTAAAATGGAAATTAGTCTCCGTATCCCTGGTCGAGGGGGAGGAAAAATTAGCCACGGTTCCTGCTTCTGATTGATGTGCATTGATTTCTGCTATAATTTTAAGTGCCTTTTAGCATCAGTGTTCTCAGAATGGGGGAAATTTGACTGGTGGGGGTCAAACACCATCGACTTGATTTTTAAAAAAATCTACAGTGGGTGCATTCTAATTTTGCTGCATTTGTCAGCCTAGAGACTTAAATCCACAACTGTTTGAGGAGTAGAATCGTAGAGTGGTTACAGTACAGAAGGTGGCATGCCAGCTCTGCCAGTGCACTGCAGCTAGTCCCACGCCCCTGCACTTTTACATTGCCCTGTAAATTTTTTCCCTTCGGATGCTTATTCAATTCCCTTTTGAAAGTTGCAATTGAATCCACTTCCACCATGCTTTCAGGCAGTGCATTCTGATCCTAACCATTTGCTGCCTACAACAGTTTTGCTTCATGGCACCTTTGGTTCTTAAAGAAAAATGTCTTTTGGTGCCTGGTTGAGGTATGTAACTGCTGGAAACTGGGCTATGTTTGCACTCGGGGCACCTAATGTCATCATAAAGCAGTCCAGATTGGGTTTGAGTGGAGCCACTTATTCTCTCCAACGATAGGCCACACCACTTACTGCACTAAGTGGGCTTCTCCATTTCCCACACTCGTTTGTGAATGAGGCAAGTCATTCCAGTGTTGTGGTTTTCCCCCAAATGAGTAATATGCCATTTAAGTTGAAACTGTCCAAAACTCACTTCTATACAGCAGTCATAGACACCGTTCACCACTCAACTGTGGGCTTAACAGTATAACTGGTCATTCCATTTAGATTTTCTTTTCTGGATGAGTTAGCCCTGACTGCTACTGGCACCTTGTGCATGGCTAGGTAGCTGTGACAGCAGAGGGTTATCTGTTCATTCTCCGGCCAGTGGAGAAGGATTGGAGGGTGGGGGATGCAATGGTGATGGTGGTGATTAAAATAATGCTTTAAATTAAATTTGTCCACCACCACCAGAGGATGGGATTTATTTTCACTCCAATCATTTTCCTGTGATCTGCCATACAATTGAACAAATTCCGGTTAAAGTTAAGACTATTTTGTCAGGAAAACTTGGAAGTAACCAGATATGTGGTCTTCATTTGAAAATTGGGAAGCCATAAGCCCTTGTTCTATTCTGTATCTATTATGCATGTCTGCATAGCTGCATCGTCCCTGAATTGCTAATACTGCTGTTAATTTGTAGCCCTTGAGGAGTAATTCACTTTTTACCCTGTTGGGATTTATTTGTGTTGATGACAAAATAGCAGGTGTCTGGGACTGTGTCCAGGCCTATAACACACTCAGCTATCTGTTTTAAAGTTCACACTCTATATAGTTTTACATTTATTACCTTTTTATAAGCTCGTTCTTCCACCACCACCCCATCTCCCCCAGCCCCATGCCATTCCATTGCTTTCTTTATTTGGTTGTGAGATGTGGGCATCGCTGGTTAGGCCAGCATTTAATGTCCATTCCTAATTGCCCTTGAAGGTTGTGGTGAGCCACCTTCCTGAACTGCTGCGGTCCTTGGGGTGTAGGTACACCAACAGTGTTAAGAGAGTTCAAGGAGTTTGGACCAGTGATGTAGTTCCAAATCAGGATGGTGCGTGGCTTCGAAGTGAACTTGCAGATGACAGTGGGCCATTGTGTCTGCTGCCCTTGTCTTTCTATATGGTAGAGGTTGCATGTTTGGAAGGTGCTATTGAAGGAGCCTTGGTGAGTTGCTGCAGTGCATCTTGTAGATGATGCACACTGCTACCACTGTGCGTCCGTGGAGGGAGTGAATACTTAAGGTGGTGGATGGGGTGCTAATCAAGCAGGCTGCTTTGTCCTGAATGGTGTCAAGCTTCTTGAGTGTTGGAGCTGTACCCATCCAGGCAAGTGGAGAGTATTCCATCACACTCCTGACTTGTCCCTTGTAGATGGTGGACAGGCACTGGGGAGTCGGGAGATGAGTTACTCACCACGTAATTCCCAGCGTCTGACCTGCCCTTGTAGCCACAATGGTTAAACCCCAGGATGTTGATAGTGGGGGATTCAATGATGGTAATGCCATTGAACATCAAGGTGCGATGGTTAGATTATCTGTTTGAGATGGTCATTGCCTGTACTTGTGTGGTGCGAATGTTACTTGCCACTTATCAGCCCAAGCTGGATATTGTCCAGGTCTTCCTGCATATGGGCAATAAATGTTGTCCTAGCCAGTAACACCCACATCCCATGAAACGAAAAAAAAAATGGACATGGGCTGCTTCAGTATCAGAGGAGTTGCGAATGGTGCTGAATTTGTGCACTCATCAGCGAAAATCCCCACTTCTGACCTGACCTTCTGATGGAGGGAAGGTCATTGATGAAGCAGCTGCAGACGGTTGAGCTGAGGACCCCACCCTGAGGAACTCTGACAGTGATGTCCTGGTACTGAGATGATTGACCTCCAACAACCGCAACCATGTTCCTTTGTGCTAGGTATGACTGACCACTGGAGAGTTTTCCCCCTAATTCTCAGTGACTCCAGTTTTGCCAGGGCTCCCTGATGCCATACTTGTTCAAATGCTGTTTTGGTATCAACAGCAGTAACTCTCACCTCACCTCTAGAGTTCAGCTCTTTCGTCAATGTTTGACCAAGGCTGTAATGAGGTCAGGAGCTGAGTGGCCCTCGCAGAACCCAAACTGTGTTGGTGAGCAGGTTACTGCTGAGCAAATGCCGCTTGATGCCGCTGTCGACGACCCCTTCCATCACTTTGCTGATTGAGAGTAGATGGATAGGCTGGTAATTAGCCGGGTTGCATTTGTCCTGCTTTTTGCGTACATTACGTACCTGGGCAATTTTCCACATTGCCGGGTAGATGCCAGCGTTGCAGCTATACTGGAACAGCTTGGTTATGGGTGCAGCTCGTTCTGGAGCACAAGTCTTCAGTACCATTGCTGGAATGTTGTCAGGGCCCATAGCCTTTGCAGTATCCAGTGCCTTCATCCATTTCTTGATTTCACGTGGAGTGAATCGGATTGGTTGAAGGTTGGCATCTGCGATGCTGGGGACCTCAGTAGGAGGCCGAGATGGATCATCCACTTGGCACTTCTGGCTGAAGATAGATGCAAATACTTCAGCCTGTCTTTTGCACTGACTTGCTGGGCTGCCCCATCATTGAGGATGGGATATTTGTGGATTCGTCTCCTCCTGTCAGATGTTTAATTGTCCACCACCGTTCATGGCTAGATGTGGCAGGACTGCAGAGCTTGTATCTGATCTGTTGGTTGTGGGATTGTTCATCCCTGTCTGTTGTATGCTGCTTCTGCTGTTTGGCATGTAAGTAGTTCTCTGTTTTGGCTTCACCAGGCTGACACCTCATTTTTAGTTATGTCTGGTGCTGCTCCTGGCATGCCCTCCTGCACCCTTCATTGAACCAGGGTGCGTCCCCTGGTTTGATGGTCATGGTAGAGTGGGGGATATGCCAAACCATGAGATTGGAGATTGTGGTTGAATTCAATTCTGCTGCTGCTGATGGCCTGCAGCACCTCACTGATTCCCAGTTCTGAGTTGCTAGATCTGTTCGAAATCTATCCAATTCAGCATTGTGGTAGTGCCACAACACAATGGAGGCTATCTTCTATGTGAATATGGGATTTTTTGTCTCCTACCAATACTGTTGTGGACAGATGCATCTGTGACTGGTAGATTGGTGAGGACGAGTTCAGGTAGGTTTTTCCCTCACCACCTGCTGCAGACCCAGTCTAGCAGCTGTGTCCTTTAGGACTCTGCCAACTTGGTCACTAGTGGTGCTACCGAGCCACTTTTGGTGATGGGCATTGAAGTCCCCCACCCAGAGTACATTTTGTGCACTTGCTACCCTCAGTGCTTCTTCCAGTTGGTGTTCTACATAGAGAAGCACTGATTGATCAGCCGAGGGGGTGCAGTAGGTGGTAATCAACTGGAGATTTCCTTGTCCGTGTTTGACCTGATGCCCTGAGACTTCATGGGGTTCGGAGTCAATTTTGAAGACTCCCAGGGCAACTCCCTCTCAACTGTATACCACTGTACCACCACCTCTGGTGGGTCTGTCCTCCTGGTGGGACAGCACATGCCCAGGAATGGTGATGGTGTCTGGGACATTGTCTGCAAGGTATGATTCAGTGTGTATGATTATCAAGCTGTTGCTTGACTAGTCTGTGGGACAGCTCTCCCAACTTTGACACAAGCCCCCAGATGTTAGTAAGGAGGACTTTGCAGGGTCGACGGGGCTGGGTTTGCTGTTGTCATTTCACGTGTCTAGTTCGATGTCAGCTGGTCTGGTTTCATTCCTTAGTGGCTTGTTAGCCCATTTCAGAGGGCAGTTAAGAGTCAGCCACATTGCTGTGGGTCTGGAGTCACATGTAGGCCAGACCAGGTAACGGTGGCAGATTTCCTTCCCTAAAGGACATTAGTGTGACCCAGATGGATTTTTACAACAATTGACAATGGCTTCATGGCTTTTAATTCCAGATTTTATATTAATTGAATTCAAATTCCACCATCTGCCATGGTGGGATTCAGACCCATGTTCCCAGAGCATTAGCCTGGGGCTCTGGGTTACTAGTCCAGGACATTACTGCTACACCACTGCCTGACCATTCTTAGGTTTGGTGCTTGCCCTCTTCATGAAGACTTGTCAAAGACAGGATAATTAGTTATGCTTTCTTCCCTCCTCTCCATGTCCTGGTTGGTAAGTGAATCATGTGGCATGGTACTAAGCCATACAGGCCAGCGGATCACAAATCTGTACTGGGTTTGCTGCTATCAACCTGGCATAATAGTGAAGGTACTCCAATTGGACTGGACTACATGTCCAAGGAGAGGACAGTTTTTTAAAAAATAAATGTTTTTTTTCATCCCTGCATGACTCCTGAAAAAATCACACATGTGGGCATTTGATGAGTCCTGAATTTGTGTTAAGACAAATATCTCCTGTGTTGCTGAGGTATTGTACCCTTGCAAACATTCTCACTTTCTAAAGAGGAGAAACAGAACTAAATTAATATCCTTGTATGCTGCAATGGTTGTATTGGGCAATGGCTGGAATAAGAAACAATTACTTTTGTATTGTGTCCTATCACATTTGGAAGAGCCTCTCCTGCAATGAATTATTTTAAGTCTTTTGGCTGTTTTTAGGCAAATGTGGCAACCATTTTGCATATAGCTATATCCCAAACTAAACATTGGGGTTAATGACCATTCAACCTGGTTTTGATGGTAGTTGAGGGATAAATTGTGACTCAGTATTGTGTCCCTTTCTTTTTGTGGTGTATCTCAAATAATTTGGACTTGAATGTAGGAGTTAGGATTAAGAAGTTTGCAGACGATAGAAAAATTGGCCATGTGATTGGTGATAAAGCTGTAGACTGCAGGAAGATATCAGCAGACGAGTTGGGTGGCGGAACAGTGGCAAATGGAGTTCGTTCCAGAGAAGTGTGAGGTAATGTATTTGGGGAAGGCTAACAAGACAAGGGAATGCACAATAAATAGTAGGAGACTGAGAAGGAAGGATGTAAATGCGTTGGAAGCAGTTCAGAGAATGTTTACCAGATTAATACCTGGAATGGGCAGGTTGTCCTACGAGGAAAGGTTGGACAGGCTGGGCTTGTATCCGCTGGAGTTTAGAAGAGTAAGAGGCGACTTGATTGAAACATAAGATCTTGAGCCGTCTTGACAGCGTGAAAGTGGAAAGGATGTTTCCCCTTGTGGAAGAATCTAGGACAAGTGTTCACTGTTTTAAAAATATACTGAGCCACTAGTATAATAAATTAACTGCATCACTAATCATTATCAAAAGGTTGCAACTAGGGTTGCCAACTCTTCTTGGAGGTTCCACCTATGACCTTTGTCTACCACTGTCCCACCTGCACCATTGGTGTTCCAACATATCTATCCTTAAGGCACGCCATCTTCCCAAGCCAATTGAGAAGCGGACACTTCATTACCTAATTGGATGTTTCTCGACTTCATTCAAACAGCCCTTTCCCCCGTTTCCCCCCCCCCCCCCCCCCCCGTCTCCAGTGCTGTTTTTTAAATAATTAGTGAAAGTATTCAAGAACTTTTTAAAAATCCAATCTTTTTAATGTCCCGATGATTTTTGTCCAGGATTGCTTGCAGCAGTGCACTGGGGATCAGTCTTCGATTCCTCCAATACATTCCTAGAAAGAAAAACTTGCATTTCTATAGGACGTTTCAAAGCGCTTTACAGCCAGTTAAGTACTTATTTTTTCAAGCGTAGTCATTGTTGTAATGTAGGAAACGCGGAAGCCAATTTGCGTACAGCAAGCTCTGGCAAACAGCAATGTGATAATGACCAGATAATCTGTTTTGTATGATGCTGATGGAGGGATAAATATTGGCAAAGACACTCAGGAGAACTCGCCTGCTCCTCTTCGCAATTGTGCATTGGAATCTTTTACGACCACCTGAGAAGTTAAGACGGGGCCTCGACTTAACGTCTCATCTGAAATACGGCACTGCCTTAGCACTGGAGTGTCAGCCTTGATTTTTTTTCTTGTGCTCAAGTCCTGGAGTGGGACTTGAACCCAGAACCTTGTGACTCGAGTGCGAGTGTGACCAACGGAGCCATGGCTGACACAATCCTAGATGGTTGAAAAACTTAGCTATAGCTGGCAGTGGGAAATAACCATTCATCTCCATTTCATTCTGCTACTGGCGAGCCTACATAATTGCCACTTCACTTCAAAGAAAGTAATAGTATGTGACGTAGTTTAGATCACTTCATCATGACTCTTAAACTCTTAAGTGCAATTTTTGTTTTAACCTGACCTATGTGCAGCTGGATTGAAAGGCTGGAAGGATGCACTGATGCGAATGGACACTCAAAACAGTGTCTTAATCAACTGTTTGTTTCTTGTGTTGCTAATGCCTCTGAAACTAGTACAAACACAAAATCGTTGCCAAGATTTAGATTTTTATGCTTGGTCTGTATAAGTGTCAAGGGCAATTATGGATGGAGAATAATTGCCAGTGATGCTCTCATCCCATGAACTAATTTTTTTTTAAAAGTTGTGGTTTGATTTTTTTTCTTTAAGTTCTGCAATTGTGTACTTCCAATGTTTTAATTGCTCAATCTGACCTCTTGTGTAATTCTGTACCGTGAACCCTTTTCAGTACCAGTCAGTTTAAGGTGGCTATGCAGTTCCTCTGGAAAATAACGCCATTCTGGGTGCAAAAAGGTGTTTTGGGATAAAGCAGTCCATTCACCACCATGCTGGGATTTTTGAAGGGTTTGACCACTTTTACCCAATTAATTGCCCATCTGTCTGGAAGGTAATATCACTTGCTTCGCACTCAACTTCCCCATGTGACAGGCAAATTTTTGGTTTCTTACCCCTGTGTCTATTATGAGTCTGTATAGGAGTCACTGATTTTGGAGCCAAAATGGAAATCCTAGATGAAGTTAGTTTTAAAACACCTACACAACTCTGAAGTGCTGAGATTGGCTAACAACAGAAACCTCAGTCATTTCCACTCCTTGTGGCTCCATACCACACCTGGCAGTGCCGGTGCTACTGAGATGTCAGGGCAATAACTGAGTATTTTCAAAGTCAACAGGAAAGGTAACTGTTTTAACAGGAGTATGATCAGTTAGACTGCCATTTTTGTTGTTTGGATGTACTCGCCATTAACCTACTGAGTAAAAGTAGAGCCCATATGTCTAGGCTGTGCCTTGTGTTTTAGTGATTTAGAGCTGGAGCCCATTCATGCAGATTAGTATTCTGCACAGGCCTGAGCTTTTGTAATTCCTTTCACAAAGTAATTGCTTTTGGGGCATTGTCTTTGCACTCCCTATCCACTGCAATAATTCCTCTGCAAAAACAGCTCTTCTGACCTGAGAGTTCTTACATTTTGTCTTTTTTGTTTTCTTTTCTCTTCGACAGTCACCGCACGTCATGGATTGCAGAGTCTCGGTAAAGTTGCCGCAGCTCGGCGCATGCCACCCCCTGCAAACCTGCCAAGTTTAAAAGCAGAAAATAAAGGCAATGACCCCAATATTTCTTTAGTACCAAAAGACGGAACAGGATGGGCAAGCAAGCAAGAATCGCAAGACCAAAAGAGGTAAGCATTTTAACATGTTACCGTCGAACCTTGGGGTCGGGGGCTGTGCCGAGTTCTGTTTTTTTGTGACCGTAATAATGCACTTTTGTTGACTTTCTGTAACCAGTTTCCAGTACTTTTCAGTCTTCAGATTATATTGGAATCTTAGCACCAGCTATTGCCCTTGTGCAGACAATGACCAAGGATGTGGGCAGATGATGGAACAGGAAAAGAACAATGGGTCCTGTTGAGGCTATTTCTATTTGATCAACCCCACTCAATCTTTTTCACCATATCTCTCATTTCCTTCTCTCTGCGTAAAAGTATCTAATTGCCTATAAGGTACTGTCTGCTTCAGTGGCCTCTCTTGTTTCTCTCTAAGCAATAGTTTTGTGGAATATGTTTGTCACATATGCTTCTGACTTATTAATTTTTAATTTGTGTTGCCTGCTATATGACCCCTTTGGCATAGTGAACAATTTGCTCGCTTTGGTTCTCTTCACAATCTTGGAAGCTTCATTTGTGTGTGCAACAAGTCTAGATATTTCCAACTTTTACTTGCTTCATCTTGGCATTTTTCCTCAGCCTGTTCATTTTCATGAGTCTTAATCTCTGTCTGTTTTCAAGTAGTTCATCTTGATTTCTTGTTATAAACTAAGCAGTTGTCAGGACCAAGAGTGAGACATGATGAATTCAACTTCAATTCTGTTTAAACTTGCAAATGGCAAATTTAGGACTGACATCACACGTTTCTTCACACACAGTGATTAACACATGAAATGGCTCCTGGATAAAGCAATGGAGGTGGAAAAAGCCTTGGAATCATTTAAAACCAAGTGAATGCTGCATTGGGAAACATTCACGTCATTCTGGATGGATGAACTCAGCTGGGCTGAATAGCTTGCCTCATCCATAATTGATTTGTTTTAAATATGAATTCACTTGGTATTTAGAAACTCCTCTGCTATTGCTTTAAATGCTCCAGTGATATTTCCCCCTCCAATATTTTAAGTTCGTAATCCACCTATTTTGAACATATTAACCTTAATTGGCTTTTTTTGCTATTTTAGTACATTCTTTTAAAATTAACGCACCAAGAAATTGCTAAATTGCTGCCCTTTAATAGCTCTCAGTACCTTTTTTAGTCACTGGTCCAATTCTCCTCCAGTTAAATGTCTTTAAATTCTCTTGTACTTTAATGTTGGCATTATGCCATCAGTGGTACACAAGTCTGACTCCTGATGCCTCCTGCACTTAATGATCTAAAGATGCAAATTGAGTCTCTAATATTAAATCCAGATCCAAATTCTGATCCTATGAGCTGCCATCAAATGTGGAATGCTACACAAAAATAACAGTACTGTTTGCAAGTTAACCAATTTTTAAAAATGTAACTGCAAATCTATCTGATGAGGTAGAGTTGCAGGTGTTGTGGCCATTTCCTCCTTGCAGTTCTTTTAAATTTTGTTTCTTTGCTGAAGCTATTTCTGATCTTAGTGCACCACTATTAAGTCAGAAGCATGTGTGACAACAAACATATTCCACAAAACTATTGCTTGGAGAGAAACCAGAGGCCACTGAATCAGACAGTACATTATAGGCAATTAGATACCTTTACGCAGAGAAGGAAATGAGAGATATGGCGATACTTAAAAACCCTCACTGAATTATATTTGGTGGGGTGGTGGTGGTTGGGGAGTAAGCTCAGAAGATAGGACATTCTAACATGGGGAGCTTCAGCCACTTTTTTGGGGCAAATATCTGCATGTTAGCATGAACTGACAATTACATACTCAGTTCCCTTTCTGCTGCTCTGGAATTCTAGTAGAAATTTGAGGATCATGTAGAGTTGCAGGTGTTGTGGCCATTTCCTCCTTGCAGTTCTTTTAAATTTTGTTTCTTTGCTGAAGCTATTTCTGATCTTAAATTTGCTTGGTGTTCAGTGTGTTTCTTAAAAAAAAAAAGTGCAGCTTAAAAACAAAAATCACTGCTGGTGTTCAAAGCAAGAGTGCACCACTAATAGGGTAAGCGATTTGATTATCATTTAAACCTGCAGTTTTGCTGTTTTTGGACTTGCCAGGCAAAATTGTAGTGTGTGGACAGCAAATCCTCCCAGTAAGAGATTTGTTGTAGAATGTTAGTGAGCCAAAACACATGTCTCGTCATTTATACTGTTGCCATTTCTACCCTCTTTTTCATTTGGCGCACGGGCAAATAGAAGGATATGTTACGACCACGTGGTGTGACGTGGGTGGTTCCCACTGTTCAACTCCATACCTGACTGCAGCAAGTGCATTTGTGTTTTTTTATTCTTTCATGGGATGTGGGTGTCGCTGGCTAGCCAACATTTATTGCCCATCCCTAATTGCCCTTGAGAAGGTGGTGGTGAGCTGCTGCCTTGAACTGCTGCAGTCCATGTGTGGTAGGTACACCCACAGTGCTGTTAGGAAGGGAGTTCCAGGAATTTGACCCAGCGACAGTGAAGGAACGGCGATATAGTTCCAAGCCAGAATGGTGTGTGACTTGGAGGGGAACTTTGCAGGTGGTGATGTTCCCATGCATTTACTACCCTTGTCCTTCTGGTGGTAGAGGTCGTGGAATACTTGCGTCGGTGGTGGAGGGAGTCAATGTTTGTGGATGGGGTGCCAATCGAGCGGGCTGCTTTGGGTGGATGGTGTTGAGCTTCTTGAGTGTTGTTGAAGCTGCACCCATCCAGGCAAGTGGGGAGTATTCCATCTCAGTCCTGACTTGTGCCTTGTAGATGGTGGACAGGCTTTGGGGAGTCAGGAGATGTTACTTGCTGCAGGGTTCCTAGCCTCTGACCTGTAGCCACGGTATTTATATGGCTGTTCCAGTTCAGTTTCTGGTCAATGGTAGCCCCTAGGATGATGATATTGGGGGATTCAGTGATGGTAATGCCATTGAATGTCATGGGGAGATCTTTAGATTCTCTTGTTGGAGATAGTCATTGTCCGGCACTTGTGTGGCGCGAATGATACTTGCCACTTATCAGCCCAAGCCTGGATATTGTCTCTGTCTTGCTGCATTTCTACACGGACTGCTTCAGTATCTGAGGAGTCGTGTATGGTGCTGAACATTGTGCCATCATCAGCAAACATCCTCACTTCTGACCTTCTGATTGAAGGAAGGTCATTGATGAAGCAACTGAAGATGGTTGAGCCTAGGACAGTACCCTGAGGAACTCTTGCAGTCATATCCTGGAGCTCAGATGATTGACCTCCAACAACCACAACCATCTTCCTTTACATTAGTTATGACTTCAACCACTGGAGAGTTTTACCCCTGATTCCATTGACTGCAGTTTTGCTAGGGTTCCTTGATGCCATACTTGGTCAGATGCTGCCTTGATGTCAAAGGCAGTCATTCTCCCCTCACCTCTTGAGTTCGGCTGTTTTTGTCCATGTTTGAACCAAGGCTGTAATGAGGTCAGGAACTGAGTGGCCCTGACGGAACCCAAACTGAGCGTCACTGTATTAGAGTTTAGCCCCTTGGTGTTCTGGTTTTCAAATAAACAGACAGCAACAGGTTTTCTTGTAGGTTTTTAAAAAGTCAGTTGTTTATTGATCGATGCGCCTTAGCCCGAAATTGTCGCGACCACGTCCACTCGTGCATTTGCTCACGCAGACACACATACAAGAGATAGAGAAAAGAAAAAGAAAGGTGACTGAGTGGTTGGGGGGCGGGTGCGGAGGGAGGGAATCTTATGGTAAAACTGTTGAATTCTCTTGGAAATCAAGTTCTCGATGGATGCAGACCTGAGATAAGTGTAGATTTCTCTTTGAAGGCTCAGTTGAAGAGTGTGGGTTACTTCTAGCTCTCACGTCTGTATAATGTTAGGTGTCAGATTCTGCAGCAGGGCACATTCTTTTTCTGAAATAAAAACAAAGAGCTGGAAATACTCTGGTCAGGCAGCATCTGTGGAGAGAGAGAAGTAGAGTTAATGTTTCAGGTCTGTGACATTTCATCAGAACTGTCAAAGGTTAGAAAAGAATTAGGTTTTAAGCAAGTGAAGTTGGGTGGGGTGGGGGCTGGTTGGGAAGAGAACAAAAGGGAAGGCATGTGATAGGGCAGAGGGCAGGAGACATTAAATAACAAAACTGTCTTGGGACAAAGGCAAAGAGCGTGTTAATGCTTGTGGTGAAAGACAAAGCATTAGTCCAGAGAGTGTGAATGGCAGAATAATGAACCGCTCTGCCCTCATGAAAAACAGTAAATGGTTAAAAAGTAAAAGGGCCAGTCATTCTCTGAAATTGTTGAACTCAAGGTTGAGTACGCAAGGCTGTAGAGTGCCTAATTGAAAGATCAGGTTCTGCTCCTTGAGCTTGCGTTGATGTTCACTGGAACACTGCAGGAGGCCAAGGACAGAAATGTGGGCATGAGAACAGGGAAGTGTTTTGAAATGGCAGGCAACTGGAAGCTTGGGGTCATGCTTTCGGACTGAGCGGAGGTGTTCCGTGATGTGGTGACGCAATCTGTCTTTGGTCTCCCCAAAGTAGAGTGAACGCATTGTGAGTAGCGAATACGGTATACCAAATTGAAGGAAGTACAAGTAAATTGTGGCTTCACCTGGAAGGAGTGTTTTGGCCCTTGGGTAGTTGGGAGAGAGGAGGTAAAGTGGCAGATAATACACCACCAGCAATCGCATGGGAAGGTGCCGTAGGAAGGGGATGAGGTGATGGAGTGGACCGGGGGTCGCAGAGGGAACGATCCCTTCGGAATGCTGACCGGGGAGAGGAAGATGTGTTTTGTGGTGGCATCACGCTGGAGATGACAGAAAATGATCCTTTGGATGTGGAGGCTGGTGGGGTGGAAAGTGAGGACAAGAGAAATCCTGTTGCTACTCTGGGAGGGAAGGGGTGAGGGCAGAAGGGCAGGAAATGGGTCGGACATGGCTGAGGGCCCTGTCACCACAGTGGGGTGGGGAGAATCTTTCGTTGAAGAGAAAGGAATACATGTCAGAAGCGCTGCTTTGGAAGGTTGCATTGTCAGAACATGCTTTTTCTGACTTAGCCAGAGCACAAGCTGTTAGGATGTTTCTTTCTCTATCTCTGGCTGTTTTCTCTCTCCTTTTGTTAGGAGACACTCCGGTCTTTTCCCTTGGTGATTGCACAATGGTCCAGGATGTGGCTATTTCACACCTCTTCTTCAGAAGTAGACATTCAATTCTGGAATATTTCAGGATCGGTGTAGGATGGGTTCAATTGACACCTTTTGGTTTTGAAGATTTGTCCTTTCAGACATTCTGAATACGCAAAAAGCTAATCCCCCATCGGCCATTTTGGACCATTGTTCACTTTTTAAAATAAAGGCTTTTTTTTTTAAGACAAAGTCCGTTTTTCATAACTCTTCAGTTAGTCCACGATTGTTGTATCATTGCACTTCTGGTGTGTGTGACACCTTCCCCAAAAGGGAAAAAATGAAATTCTTTGGGTTTCATTTTTATGGTTTTTTGGGGGCTTAGAAAGAGGGGAAAAAGAAACTAAAAGTTTAGCTATTCCCATTCATTTCATTCATTCCTCACTGCTGCAATTGACACTGTAGCAGCCATTTGAGGTTTAAGTTTTTACTTTCCTTTTGGATAAGATGCCATCAAAAAATTGCATTCTTTTTGATTACGTGTCAAATGGGGTTGTAGTTTCTCTCTCACCAGTTTGTCCTAATTTAGGAGTGTTGACCTCCAGGACCATGTGATTGGTGAAGCTTATATGCACATTTCTGTTGCTGCTTGTTGTAAAGTTCCCTGCTTGTATAAACTTTAACCCCTTTAACTACTACTTAATACATGGTGTTCACTCTTTGTTGGATCCCATTAGTTACACAAAGAGAGACGAAGTCTGACTGTAGCTTTAAGGAACATTATTGCAGTACTTCTTGGTTACATCATCAGCAAAGCAAACAACAACAACACCTGGGTTTTTCTCTCCTTTCCTTCTCTCTCCTGCCTGAGCAGGGAAAATCAAGCCTTTCTTATAGTTCTTCATACAAATCAGTGACACCCCCTTTATGTTCCCAATTGGTTTACAAACTCTGCAGTTTCTTGGTGTCATGGCCTGATTGGGGTACTGCCTTGTCACCTTCCCCTCTAGCAGTTTCTCATCTCCCCCCTCCCCTCCCCATCTCCTTGGACCGTTAGGCTGATTGCTATACAATGGGCTACTATTATACAGCTTGCAGCTGTCCTGTTAGTTTTTGCTTGTTAGTCTACTTCTACTGATAAGCTGTCTGTGCAGCCCTGGAACTATGAAGTCAATTCTGATAAGCTGTCTCTGCAGCTCTGAGGTTAATTTGTTAGTAGTACATGATTGATTTAATTATTTCACCTTAAATGTCCCCATATTATTCTGTCCCCACACTGTTTCAGATTCCAACGCATTAATAGTTATTTCTAGGGTGATACATCTGGTTTTTAGCTCCTGTGAGGTGTCTGGAATTTCTTGCTGCCTCTTGTTCTTGCTGAGTTCTGACTGGAATTGTTGGGTTTGATTAGTTTTAGATTTGGAACCTGATCGTGACATTCTTCATTGGGTAGATCCCTGCTGTTGTACTTTGTTTTCTTGTGATTTTTCACATGTGGTTCATTTGAAGGTATGTTACCTATCCTTGTCCCTTTTCCTTCAGCGATAAGTATTTCCCTAATCTTCCCCATCTCCTCTCTGGCAGTACTGCTCGCAGGTCAGCGTCCAGTTTCCACTGCATGCCCCTGTGGCACTTCAGATAGATGAGCCCTTTCCCTCACTGCTGGTTTTCCTGTTTGGAAACTTTCCTCATCTCTATTTATTTAGATGTCTACAACGGGCAAGGTTGTTTTCCTTCAAACTTTTTGTGGCTTTTACTTATATATGAACATACAAACATGCGTATGAATAAGGAGCAGGAGTAGGCCACTGGAGCCTGCTCCACCATTCAATAAGTGTGGCTGATCTAATTGTGACCTCAACTCTACATTCCCGTCTACCCCAATAACCTTTCACCCCCTTGCTTATCAAGAATCTATCTATCTCTGCCTTAAGAATATTCAAAGACTCTGCTTCCAGTGTCTTTTGAGGAAGAGTTCCAAAGACTCATGACCCTCTGAGAAAGGCACTGGATACTGCAAAAGCTTTGGGGCCCTGACAACATTCCAGAAATAGTACTGAAAACCTGTGCACTCAAACTTGCTGCGCCCCTAGCCAGGTTGTTCGAGTACAGCTGCAACACTGGCATCTACCCGGCAATGTAGAAAATTGCCCAGTATATCCCCTACACAAAAAGCAGGACAAATCCAACCTGGCCAATTATTGCCCCTTCAGTCTACTCTCGATCATTAGCAAAGTGATGGAAGGTGTCATCAACATTGCTATCAAACGGCACTTGCTTAGCAATAACCTGCTCAGTGACCCTCAGTTTGGGTTCCGCCAGGGCCACTCAGAGCCTGACATTACAGTCTTGGTTCAAACATGGACAGAAGAGCTGAACTCCGGAGGTGAGACTGCCTGCTCTTGACATCAAGGTAGCATTTGACAAGTATGGCATCCAGGAGCCCTAGCAAAACCCGAGTCGATGGAAATCGGGGAAAACCATTCGCTGGTTGGAGTTGTACCTGGCAGAAAGGAAGATGGTAACGTTTGCTGGAGGTCAGTCATCTCAGATCCAGGACATCACTGCAGGAGTTCCTCAGAGTAGTGTTCTAGGCCCAACCATCTTCAGCTGCTTCATCAATGAACCTCCTTCAATCATAAGATCAGAAGTAGGGATGTTTGCTGATGATTACACAATGTTCAGCACTATTCATGACTCCTCAGATACTGAAGCAGTCAGTGTAGAAATGCAGCAAGATCTGGACAATATCCAGGTTTGGGCTGATAAGTGGCAAGTTACATTCACACCACACAAGTGCCAGGCAATGACCATCTGCAACAAGAGAATCTAACCATCTCCCCTTGACATTCAATGGCATTATGATTTCTGAATCCTTCAATATCAACATCCTGGGGATTACCATTGATCAGAAACTGATCTGGAGTAGCCATTTAAATACCGTGGCTACAAGAGCAGGTCACGGACTCTGAATCCTGTGGCAAGTAATTCACCACCTGACTCCCCAAAGCCTGTCCTCTGTCTACAACGGGCAAGTCAGGAGAGTGATGGTATACTCCCGACTTACCTGGATGGGTGCAGCTCCAACAACACTCAAGAAGCTCAACACCGTCAAGGACAAAGCAGCCTGCTTGATTGGCACCCCATCCACAAACATTCACTCCCTCCACCCCTGACGCACAGTGGTAGTGTGTACAATCTACAATTTGCACTGCAGCAACGCACCAAGGCTGTTTAGAAGGCACCTTCCAAACTTGCGACCTCTATCACCTGGAAGAACAAGAGCAGCAAATGCATGGGAACACCACACCCTGCGACTTCCCCCTTCAAGTCTCACACCATCCTGACTTGGAACTATATCACCGTTCCTTCACTGTCGCTGGGTCAAAATCCTGGAACTCCCTTCCTAACAGCACTGTGGGTGTACTTACACCACATGGATTGCAGTGGTTCAAGAAGGCAGCTCATCAACACCTTCTCATGGGCAATTAGGGAATGGGCAATAATTGTTGGCCTGGCCTGCGACGCCCACTTCCCCATAAACGAATAAAAAAAATTTTTTAAACCGTCTTAGGAAAAAAAAATTTCTCCCCAATTTCAATCCATGAGAGGTATAGACAGGGTGGATAGCAAGAAGCTTTTTCCCAGAGTGGGGGATTCAATTACTAGGGGTCATGAGTTCAAAGTGAGAGGGGAAAAGTTTAGGGGGGATATGCGTGGAAAGTTCTTTACGCAGAGGGTGGTGGGTGCCTGGAACGCGTTGCCAGCGGAGGTGGTAGACGCGGGCACGATAGCGTCTTTTAAGTTGTATCTAGACAGATACATGAATGGGCAGGAAGCAAAGAGATACAGACCCTTAGAAAATAGGCGACATGTTTAGATAGAGGATCTGGATCGGCGCAGGTTTGGTGGGCCGAAGGGCCTGTTCCTGTGCTGTAATTTTCTTTGTTCTTTTGTTCTATCACTGTCTTAAAAGGGCACCCCCTTATTTTTAAATAGTGATCCCTCGTTCTAGTTTCTCCCAGAAGGAGAAACATCCTTTCCACATCCACCCTGCCAAGATCCCTCAGGATCTCAAGTTTGAATCAAATCACCTCTTACTCTTCTAAACTCCAGTGGGTACAAGTCTAGCACATCCAACATTTTCTCAAGAAAATCCGCCCATTCCAGGTATGAGTAAACCTTCAAGTTTCCAATGCATTTACATCCTTCATTAGATATGTCTACCAATACTGTACACAGTACTCCAGATGTGGTTTCACCGATGCCCTGTATTACTGAAGCATAACCTCTCTACTTTGGTATTCAGTTCCCCTCACAATAAACAATAACATTCTGTTAGCTTTCCTAATTTACTTGCTGAACCTGCATGCTAACCTTTTGTGATTCATGCACTGGGGCAACCAGCTCCCTCTGCATCTTGGAGCTCTGCAATCTCTCACCATTTGGATAATATGCTTTTTTTATTCTTCCTGCCAAAATGGGCAATTTCACATTCTCCCACATTATGTTCCATTTGCCAGATCTTTGGCCGCTCACTAAACTATCTATGTCCCTTTGTAGCCTCCTTACGTCCTCTTCACTACCTACTTTCCTACCTATCTTTGTGTCGTCAACAAATTTAACAGCCATACCTTCGGTACCTTCATTCAGGTTATTTTATATAAATTGTAAAAAGTTGAGGCCCTGGCACTGACCCCTGCGGCACACTACTCTTTGCATCTTGCCAACCATAAAATGACCCATTTATGCCTACTCTGTTCACTGTTAGCTAGCCAATCTTCTATCCATGCCAATATGTTACCCCCCCCCCCCCCCCCCCCCCCCCCCAGCACATTCCATGAGCTTTTATTTTCCGAAATAACCGTTAATGTGGCACCTTATCAAAAACGCTTTCTGGAAATTCAAGTACAGGACATCCACCAGTTCCCTTTTATCCACAGCATGTTATTTCAAAGAACTCCAGTAAATTGGTTAAGCATGATTTCCCTTTCACAAAACTATGTTGCCTGAGCCTGATTACCTTGAATTTTTCTAAGTGCCTTGCTATAACGCCTTTAATAGCTTGTAACATTTTCCCTAAGACAGATGTTAAGCTAACTGGCCTGTAGTTTCCTGCTTTCTGTCTTCCTCCCTTTTTGAATAAAGGAAGTTAGATTTACTACTTTCCTATTAAATGGAACCTTCCCCAAATCTAGGAAATTGTGGAAAATTAAAACCAAAGCATCAACTATCTCATTAGCCACTTCTTTTAAGACCCTAGGATGAAGTCCATCAGGACCCAGGGACTTGTCAGCCCGCAGCTCCAACAAGTTGCTCAGTACCACTTTCCTGGTGATTGTAATATTCTCGAGTTCCTCACTCCCTTGCATTTCCTGATTTACATCTGTTTCTGGGATGTTGCTTGTATCCTCTATGGTGAAGACTGATGCAAAATACTTGTTCAGTTCATCTGCCATCTCCTTATTTTTCCTTATTGATTCCCCAGACTCACTCTCTGTACGACTGACGCTAAATGTTAACTATTTTCTTTTTAAAATATCTATAGAAACTCTTGTATCTCTTTATTTTTAGCTAGCTTTGTCTCTCATTTTCTCCTTATCAATATTTTAGTCATTCTTTGCTGTTTTTTATATTCTGTCCCATCTTTGCATAATTAAGATTTTTCTTCAACTTTTTTAGTTAACAACGGATAGTGGTTCCTCCCCTTGGAATTTTTTTTCCTCGTTGGAATGTATCCTGTGTAATCTGAAATATCCCCTTAAATGTCTGCATTTCTGTTGACCTGTCCTTTAATATAATTTGCCAGTTCACTTTAGCCAGCTCTGCTTTCATGCCCTCATAATTGCTCTTATTTAAGTTTAAAATACTCGACTTGGACCCACTGTTCTCTCCTGCAAACTTAATATAAAATTCAATCATATTATGATTGCTGCTACCTAGGGGCGCCTTTGCTAAGAAGTCATTAATTAATCCCATCTCGTTGCGTGATACCAGGTTTGGTGTGTCCTACTCTCTGGCTCCAGAATGTGCTGTTCTAAGAAACTATCCCTAAAACCTTCTATGAACTCCTCATTTAGGCTACCTTTGCCCACCTGATTTTTTTCCAATCTATATGCAGATTAAAATCCCCCATGATTATTGCTGTACCTTTCTGACAAGCTCCCATTATTTCTTCCTTTATACTCTGTCCTACCGTGTGGTTACTGTTAGGGGGCCTGTACACCACTCCCACAAGTGACTCCTTGCCTTTATTATTTCTCATGTCGACCCAAACTGCTTCTGTATCCTGGTTTCCTGAACTTGGGTCATCCCTCTCTAATGTGCTAATACCATCATTAATTAACGGAGCCACCCCTCCACCCTTTTCTTAGCTTTTCTGTCCTTCCTAAATGTCATGTACACGTCAATGTTCAGGTCCCAATCTTTCATCCTGCAGCCATGTCTCTGTAATGGCTATTTACTTATTTATTTCTATTTGTGCTATCAGTTTATTTGTTTTTGAATGCTATGTGCATTCAGATACAGAACCTTTAGTTTTTATTATTTTTGTAATGTCTAGCCTTGACTGCTGATTTGTACACTCTCTTTTCCTGTAGCAGTCTATTTATTCCCGTATGAATACCTTTCTCTGTTGCCTTGTCTCTACTCTTTGATTTACCAAATTTTCCCAAATTCGATCTATTTAGTTTAAAACCCTCCCTAGTTATGTGGCTCGCTAGAACACCAGCCCCAGCTTCGTTTAATGTGTATACCGTCCCAACGATACAGCCCCCACATTCACCAGTACTGGTACCAGTGCCCTACGAACGGGAGCCCACTTCGAGTCTTTGAGCCGCGCATTCATTTCTCTAATTGTATTTGCCCTATGCAATTTGCGCGTGACTCGGGTAATATCTTAGCTTTTATTTTAACTTTTTACAATCTGTGCTCTTTTTAACATTTTTCTGGCTTTATTGCCCCCTGTGGGATTTTTGGGACTTCCCCTGCCCTCTGCAGCTGTAGAGAGTTTTGTTTGCTCCCTTCAATTTCTCTAATCTCCATGGACTGTTCTGGACCCACTGGGTCCAGTACTGTACTTCTGCTAAGTCATTGCCCAGCAATAGGTCTACCCTGCATGGGTAAGCTTGGAATGATTCCGACTGTCACTATGCTGGTGACCAACTTGCTCTGTAGGTAAATGTTAACTAAGGGAACCTTCAAACATTTGCCAGTAAGCCCTTTTACTAATAACATGGTATTTGTTCTGCTTTCCGCTGACATTTCTGTCAGTTTGGCTGCCAATAGGGTTTGAAAACAACTGGTATCTCTGAGGATGGTTTTCTCTTTGTCTGGTGCATGGGACACACAAGAGTCAGTTTTCCTTTGTGCAAAAAGTTCTCATATGAGTTCTGCTCCTGAGTGATATTAGAACACAGGCTTACCACTTCCAAAGCCACAGACCCAGGCTTGACTGCAGCACCTCCTGTTTTTTTTGGCATACCAACAATTGGCCTGGACATGCCCTATTTGTCACATTGGAAACCTGTCGGGTGGACTAGTTTATCCCCGGGCTCCTTTTTTTTTTAAAAGTTGGAGACTGTTCATGTTTTCCTTCCCTGCTCTTTTTTCTCTCGCCCATTTCTGCTTCATTTGATCCCTGCGATCTCTCCCTGGCTTGTACGAGTTGCTAGACCCAAATTTGTTCTGAGTTAGGGATTTGTGAATAGGCGGCTGCCACTAAGAATCTTCCTAGAACAGTTCTTTCCAGGCGATGTTGATGAACAGTCTGGGTAGGCTTTCAAGAGATGCAGCTACAGAAGGCTTCACATAGGTCTTTCAACAGGTGTGCAGCGACAAAGATTTCATTTCTCTCACATTCAATGCAAAGTTATTTCAAAGATGCAAGTTTTCTGCAAACATTCAGGATTTCATCAAATATAGGAGGCAACAGTAAATACTTGACACAGAAATTCTTTAAAGAGAGAGAGATATCTGAGCTGTCTCCTCCTGGCAGGCACACAGCAAGTCCTCCTTTCTGTTTTTTTTTTCCAGGCCAAACACCAAATGGCTTTTTAACAGTTCAAAATGAAACTATAACCTTTCCAGAGGCAAGTCGTGTGGCGACCATAAGTCTTGATTGGTCAATTCCTGGTAAATAGCTTTTTCAGGGTCACAACGCAACCCCCTCCTGGGTTCTTTACAAACGGGTGCTTTCCAGTAAATTCAGTCCAAACCACCTGGTAACTACTTTTAAGGAAAACATCCAAAGTGCTTCATCTGTTTTAAAATATGGATTCTCAAGTTTTAACAAAAAATGAAAACCCTCTTAAGGTTACTTTTCGGCTTTCCAAATCTCTAGTTTGTGTAGCAGTTCAGATCCTGGCTTCGAGCCCCCAATTTGTTACGACCGTGTGGTGTGACGTGGGTAGTTCCCACTACTCGACTCCCGCATCTGACTGCAGCAAGTGTATTTGTATTACAGTTTAGCCCCTTGGTGTTTTGTTTTTCAATTAAACAGACAGCGGCAGGTTTTTAAATCAGAAAATCAATTGTTTATTGATCAATATGCCTTATCCTGAAATTGTCGCAACTACGTCCACTCGTGCATTTGCTCGCACAGACGCGCACACGAGACAGAAGGGAAAAAGGAAGGTGACTTTGGGGGGAAGGCGACAATAAACCTGTTGAATTCTCTTGGAACTCAAGCTCTTGATGGATGCAAGCCTGTGATGAATATAGATTTTGCTCTTGATTGAAGGTTGAATTGTAGACGGTGGGTCACTTCTAGCTCTACTGCTAAATAATATAGATGTTGGATTCTGCAGCAGGGCATGTGTTCTGGCTTGGTCAGAACACAAGCTGCTGGATGTTGCCTCAAGAAAGGCATTCATAGTCACTACAGGTCAGTCAGTTTATCAGTAATGGGTAAGATTTTGGAAACAATTAGGGGGGGAAAAACCCAACAGGCACTTGGAGAGGTTCCAGTTAATCAAGAAGAGTCGGCACTGAGTTGTAAAATGCAGTTCGTGCTTGACTGATCAAATTTTTTGATTAAGTAACAGAGAAAGTTGATGAAGGGTGAATGAAGGTGTAACATTTACAATTCTCCAGTCTGGCACCACCCCTGTATCTCAGGAGGATTGGAAAATTATGGCCAGTGCCTCTGCAGTGTCCACCCTTCCTTCCCTCACTATCTGTGGATACATCTCATCTGGTCCTGGTGACTTATTAACTTTAGGACCAGCCAGCCTCCACTATCGATTTTTAGTGCATCCAGTCTTTCAATTGTCTCCCCTTTCACCTTAACTGGGACAGCATCTTCTTCCTTGGTGAAGACCGATGCAAAGTTCTCACTTAGTACCTTAGCCATGCCCCTTGCCTCCATGCATAAATCCCCTTTTAGGTCCCTAATTGGCCTCACTCCTTTTACCACCCTTCTGTTATTTATATACCTATAGAAGACTTTTGGATTACATTTTGTTAGCTGCCAGTCTCTGTTCTACACTCTCTTTGCTTTTATTTGCTTATTCACTTCCCCTCTGAACCTTCTATATTCAGCCTGGTTCTCCATTGTATTATCTACCTGTTATCTGTCATACACACCCTATTTCTGCTTCATCATACACTATATCTCGTCATCCAGTCAACTCTGGATTTGTTTGCCTTGCATTTTCTCCCTCTGGGGATTGTACCTTGACTATACCCGAACTATCGTCTCTTTAAAGGCAAGTCCCTTGTTCGTTGTAGTTTTGCCTGCCAGTCTTTGATTTCCAGTTTACCTGGTTCAGGTCTGTTTTCACCCCATTGAAGTTGGTCCTCCCCCAATAATTGTCTTTCCTCTGGATTACTCCTTTCCTTTTTTTTTACAGTTAACCCAAACCTTGTGCTATGGTCACTGGTCCTTTTTTTTTTACGAACCACCTTGCCTCTTGTTTACATACTACCTATTATTTACCTACCAGTAGAAGAGTTTTGGCTTCCCTGTTTTATTGGCTGCCATTCTATTCTCATTCTCTGCCAGCATTATTTTTCCCTCTCACTGTATTTTGCCTGCTTCTCGCTTGAAGAATTCACCTGAAATGCATCATACACCCTCTTTGTTTCAACATATTCTCTATCTCCCTCATCAACAAAAGCCTGGCTTTGGCTCCCTTGCCTTTTTGCTTTTGTTGGAATATACCCATCATGTAACTGAAACATGTCTTCCTTTTAAATGATCACCCATTGTTCCGTTAAGTTTTTCCTGTCAGACTTTGGTTCCGTTTTACCCTGGCTTGATTTCCCCCTCACCCCAACGAATTAGCCACCTTCCAATTTAAAAGTTCTGCTTTAGATTGCTCCTTGCTCTTCTCCACTACAGTTATGATGCAATGACCGCTCTTGCCCAAGTATTCTCCCACAGACACTTAGTCCACTTGGCCCACCTGATTCCCCAGCGCCAGACCCAGTAATGCCTCCTTCCTAGTTGGACTGAGAACATATTGGTCAAGGAAGTTCTCCTGAATGCATTTCAGAAATTCCTGCCTTTTTACTCTAAAGTTACCCCAATCAATATTTGAGTAATTAATGTCCCCAAATATCGCCAGTTTGTTGGTTCTTGCACATCTCTCTGATTTTTCCCTGTAGATTTGCTCCTCTATCGCTCACTATTTGGAGACCTATAGAATGGCCCCAGTAACGTGATCTCTTCGCCACTCCAAACAAATGGTTTCTGTCCGCCCCCCAGGACATCCTCTTTCCAATGCTGCAATGTCTTCCCTCATCAATACTGCCAGCTCCCACCTCCCCTTTTATTCATTTCGTATCTTTTCTGAGCACTTTGCATTCTTGAATATTCAAGTGCCCAGTCCTCACCATTTTTAAGCCATATTTCCATCATTGCCACTGCATTGTATTCCCAAACAGTTATTTGTGCTTTTAGTTTATCAACTTTATTCACTTTGTGCTTTTTACATGCATTGTAAAGCAGTCTTTGTGTTCCCTGCCATCCTCCTTCATTTGCTAATATGGTACTACTTCCTTTCCAGTACTATTCGACGCACTCACTTTATGCACCTCTTTTCTACTTCTGTATGCTGGTGCTGATTTTTCCCCCTGCCAATTTAGTTTAAACCCCCCACCTATCACACGTGGATCTCCCTGTGAGGACGTTCTCAGTCCTGTTGAGATGCAGCCTGTCCCTTTTTTATTTTGAGTTGGTGTCTCCTGCCCCAAGAATCTGAAACCCTCCCTCCTGCACCATGCCTCAAGGCACACATTGATCCCCTCTATCTTCCTATTTCTACATTCGCTAGTGCATGGCACTGGCAGTATTCCAGATAATACTACCTTTTGAGGTCCTACCTTTTTTAAACTTCCTCCCTAGCTGCTGAAAATCTGACTGTAGGCCCTCAATACCTGTTCTGTTACTTTGTCATTGGTACTGACGTGTACCACAACTCCTGGCTCACTCCCTTGTCCCTACTGAACATTCTGTACCCTCTCAGTGATGTCCTTTATCCTGGTTCCAGGAAGGCAACACAGCAAGTGGGACTCATGAGGACTGTTGCAGAAATACCAGTTTGTCCCCCATAACTCTAGAATCTCCAAGAATTGACTGCATTTCTACTTTGCTGTTCCCTCCTGTGCAGTTCCTTGCCCATTGGTCTGAATTGCACTCATCCAAGGTGGCATCATTGTCCAATGCTGAGTACCAGTTGAGAGTGGCATCTTTTCTCCATTCTTTTAATTTTGGTAATTATATTATGGGTCCTGGCTATTCTTCTCCTAATGGTTTTTTTTCCCCTTCCTCCAGTATAATTATAAGTGATAGTTTGTGATGGGTAAAAAAACCTGTATTCAGCATTTCAACTTAGTCCTTTTTTTGTTTCCAGTACCGATGCATCGACAGCTCAGCAGCCGGAATCGCAGCTGCCGCTGGCTTCACAGACGTCTGGCTCCAGTCAGCCGAAACGTCCAGCAGCAACAGCAGTGGTAGCAGCTCCACAGGAGGTAGGCAGTGCTTGTGTGGGCATCTAGTGTTGGTTTGCGGTGGTGTTGAGACATGCCAACAGCATGTTTTGTTTAACAATTCTGTTGCATAAAATGTAGATGGTCTTTTTGCCCAAAAAAATGAGAGTTGGCTCAGTTTATGGGTCATGTGATTGTGGGTTCAAGCCCTGTACCAGGGGATTTGAGCCCAGCCTGGGCTGATGCTCCAGTGCGTGATGAGAGTGCTGCTTCATTGAGGCTGGGGCATCATCCTCTGAATGAGATGTTGAATTGAGGTTTGGTCTGCCTGTTCAAGTGGTTTGGATGGATATTAGAGGTCCCATTGCAAAGAAGTACATTTGAATTTATCTGGCCAATATTTCAATCCTTATCACAAAAGAAACCAATTAACTAGTCGTTCACCTCATGTCTCTTAGTGCGACATTGCTGATCGAGTTGCTTCTGCATTTGCTGAGATAACAATCACTTGTCTATACCTCTTTTTTTTTAAAAAAATATATATATTCCCTCTTTGCCTTCCTCCTTGAAGAGGGTGCAAAGAAGATTTACAAGCTTGGTACCAAGGATGAAAAGCTTCAGTTAAATGGAGAGACTGGAGAAGTTGGGGTTAATCTCCTTGAAGCAGAGGGGAGATTTTGATAGAGTAAATCAAGAGAAACCGTTCCCACTGGCGGGAGGGTCAATAACTAGAGGATACAGATTTAATACAGTTGCCAGAAGAATCGGGGAGTTAAGAATTGTTTTTACACAGTGAGTTATGACGACCAGAATGCACAAAGCAGATTCAATAGTAACTTTCAAAATGGAATTGGATGCAAACTGAAAAAGGAAAAAAATTGCAGGGGATGGGGAAAGTGGAGGGTTGGGACTAATTGGTTAAAGAGCTGGCACAGGCCCGATGGGTTGTTTCTATCCTGTGAAATCTCAAAACAGCCCATAGATCTTTGTGCCCCCACCACCATGACAGCTGTTTCTAGTTACATCTCTGACTATTATTTCTACAGCTTGCGAACAAATAATCCGTTGGTCCACTCAAAGACATGTTGAAAGTACTTTGTAAAACTTGAGTAACTGCATTGTTTAAAAAAAAAATTAAATTATGATAAAGGTTAAGTAAATAGCCAACATATTTGCTTCTCTTAATTGCAGGCCACCCCTTCAGCACAAAGCGGAACAAAATCCTGGGCACAGGCGAGCGTTACACATGGTGCACAAGGAGATGGTGAGTTTAAATTCACCTGTAAAATTACTACTTGTAAGCTGAGCAATTCATAATTGGTGGTCCGACAAGTCTGTTGTACATCTTTGTAGTGTGTTAAATGTTTTAGTTTTCCACTGATGGTGCTTGTAATTGAGAATTGAAGATTTCATTTCATTAATCCATCTTCAGAGTTGGATGGCATCTGATTTCGACCAAGTTTCTCAGCTGGGAGATAGCAGCGGAAGTTGACGGCAGCACTGTGTAGCATTGTTAGTGTCTCCATTTACGGTATTGGGCAGTTACTTCTGTTTCCACCCTCATTACCTTGTTTTGTTGAATTATGGGCAACTTTTGTGTGGCAGGCCTTTGCCCATTGGTGAATTGGGTAAGACTTTCTGATGCTTAGATCGGTATGAGTGAGAGATTGTCAATCTGCATGGGTTGAATTTAAACCAGGTCCCTTTGATAGGTGCAAGGACACTTGTTGAGCGTAGAATTCTCAAACAGCATGCTGAAAATAGAACACTTGCCAATTTGGCACTGCCCTGGTCGAGTACAGAACAGTGAAAATATAGGACAAAACTTTTGTATTCTGCCTGAACCATGTGTTCCTTGGCCTCATGAGATCATCATCTATTTCATCATACTACTTTTCCATTATCCTTGGCCACTTTTGAGCGAGGTAGAAAATTTAGTACTGATTTTGTGTCTGCCAGCTCTGAACCTAGGCCCAGATGTGAATGGTCTAAGCCACTATGCTGCCCAATCCAAGAAGTGAAAGATTGTTTCACCCAATTTGTGCATCTGAATATTTCTTTTCAGCTTGAAATAATAACCCTGAAATTATCTGATCAGAGATACTATTGTGATGTCAATGTTGTGACCTGATTGGCTTGTTTTACTATAGTGGCTATGTTGCCTGGTGTACAGGTGAGTCCTTTTTTTTTTGAAAAAAGCTGCTTTCACGTTCAAATAAATATAGTTTCCTCAGAATTGTTCAGAAAGATTACCTATTAGTAAGGTCTGACCCCACATTGTTGGATTTTTAAAAAAAAATAAAATGTATAGGGTCTAATCTGAAAGTTATCACATCTAATATTAAGGTCTGATCCCCACATTGTGACTGCACGTTCATAATAAAATCAAGTCATCTAATTATATAGGTCAGTTCAAAGAAACTTGAATACTGGTTTGAGGCCTTATCTTCCACTGCCTCTTAACATTTTGTTTTTTGCATTCATCTTAACTGTCAATTGGTTGGAATTTGGAACTGCTATTTGCACTGGCTCAGGCTGGCATTATTTTACTTGTAATGTGTCACTCAGCTCACTCTCCTGGCTCAGAGGATTGTGGGTTGAGGCCCTAATTAGGACTTGCAAATGTAATCTGGCTGGTACTTCAGTGTGCTCGAGGATTCCTGTATTGTTGGGGGTACTGTCCTTTCAAAGAGGTGCAAGCCAAAGGCCAGAATTTTTCCCTCGATGGACGGGAGCCATCCACTGACTGAAAAGTTGGTGATGAACCCGCCTCCGCCTGGCCTGGGGATCCGGACCACATTAATTGATCTGAGGGGGGACTTCCACCTCATTAATGCAGGAAGTCCTGCCTAATTGGCTGGCAGCTCTTTGTCCTAGCAGTGCAACCGGGCGCAGTGGCACTGCTGAGACTGCAACCCAGCCTTCGGAAAGAAGATGTCGGTGAGCTCCAGAACAAACAAGTTTTTGGTGCTTTGACGGGTGATTGTTCGGGCCCCAGCAAGGCAAGGGTGGTCGATTGGGGGAGTGGGGTGTGCATGCGTGTCGGAGGTGGTTGGGACAGTGGGGGCGTCTCTCCGGGCGCAGGGTGCCTGATCATGAGGGCACCACCCCCAGCTAGGCCATCAGGAAGCTGCCTGTTTTTGTCAGGCTGCTTCTCTTGGGCCTGGGCCACCCGACCAGCCACCGTTAAGTGGCCACTTAAGGGCCTTGATTGGCCTTGGGTAGCTGGGCCCTTTTTTGCCGCCGCCCTGCGTAAAGTGGAGGCAGAAGTGGGTCGGGAAGGGCCCCCCACGAACCTCCAGTTCTTTGGGGGGACGAAAAATTCCGGCCAAGATGTGACCTTCCTGTTTTTGGTTGGTTGAAGATTCCCTGGCTCTGTATGAAGAGTGGAAGATGAGGCCTCTTCTGGTATTCCACCCTCAACAGTGTAAACTAAAAGGTCAATTGATTGTTTGTCTCATTGCTGTTTGTAGAAAATTGCTGGTGTAGCAAGGCATTTGGATATATATTGGTCATAAAAGAATACAGTACTTGAAAGGGTGGTGCAAGCACATTCAAAAGTAACTTTCAGAAGGGAATTTGGTAAATATTCGAAGGGGGAATAAAAGTTAGTGCTCCCGCAAGAGAGTGCGAGTGGACTATTTGGGTATGTCTATTAAAGAGCTGGCACAGACAAGATAGGCTGAATGGCCTCCTGTGCTGTGGCATTAGATGATTCTATCAAAAGAATCATTGCATGAAGTGCTTTGAGAATTATCAACTTTAAAGGGGTTAATTAAATGCTTGACTGACAAATAGGAGCTCCATTTGTTCGGATGGAATGATTTTTAATGAAAATCTCGTATTCAGGTGGAAAGGGATCAAACCAACAGTCGCCATTCTCTCGCGAGGAATTTCCAACCCTGCAAGCAGCTGGAGATCAGGACAAAGTTGGCAGAGAAAGGGACATTGCAGATCAGTCGTATGGGCCCGGACCAAGCCTCCGCCCTCAAAGTAAGTCTCTTGCCTAGACTGGTTTTGCGGTTGTTGCATTTGTTGTTTGAGTTATGGCCAAAGTGTAAGATTTCATGTTGTGACTACAGGGAAGCTCCAAACCTTTTTAAAAAAACCAATTGCTCTTCTGTGTTGGTCACGTGGAATCAAACTGGTTTTCTCTCAGCATGTGGATCTGTTGTTCCATTGTGTATAGTACATGATGGTATGGTTTGGCAAATTAGGCAGAGCTGCCAGGAGTCCTCCAATTCTTTACTCGGGTAGCCATTATTCGTGTGTAACCCTTGAAGCTGAGTTTTGGCAGGCTATCCTGCTGCAGGAGGGGTGCGGCCAAATTCAGTCCTATCTTTTTTGTACGGTTCATTTGACCTGCACTTTACAGAAGGGATCATTGGTTTTGTTGCAGAGAACTTCTTCGTGCAAAGGGCAATGGGCATCTGAGACTTTCTTCCTCAAAGCTGTTGGGACTGGGGTCAATAAAAAAAAATTTCAAAACTGAGATTGATTTTGTTAGTTAAGGGTATTGGGTTGCCAAACCAAGTGGGTAAATGGTGTTAAGATACAAAGCTAATGGATTGGAAGGGCTGAATGGCCTACTCCTGTCCCTGTGTTAGTGATCGGGAACTGGAATGTGGATTTCCTCCGCTCACCCCCCCAACTCCCAGGGACTCAAAACAGTTGCAGCCTCTGTGCTGGTATCCTGGTTGAGATTGTCTATACGCAGACTGGGGCAGAAAGGAGCTTTTTAAATAAAAGGTCAAGTAGCTCATCTGTTGATTTCCTACAGCAGCAAAATTAATAAATGCAGGTGGCTACTAAAGCTTGTGCCACACTGCCAAGTTCCCTGCAAGGTACATTTTTCATTTGCCTTTGGAATGTGGGTGATGCTGCTGAGGCTGCATTTATTGCTCATCTGTAGTTGCCCTGAGAAGGTATTGGTGAGCTTTTGCCTTGAATGTGTGGTTTTGATCTTCTCCGATATTGAGCAGATAATTTGAGGATTTTTCACCTATCGTTGTGTAATAGTGCACTCCCCGAACTAGTCGTTTTTTTTTAATAAGATGACATTGTTTAAAAACAACTCTGCCAGCAGTGCAGAGGAAACAAAAAGCCTTAAATGCTAGAAATCTGAAAGAAGCTGAAAATGTACAGGACGCAAAGTCAGCAAATAAAAGACAGGCTGAAGTTTGGGTGTAGACATCTGAAAAGAGGTTAGATCTATGCTGGAAACAGTATGAAATATACAGATAAGTCAACATCTGAATCCAAAAGACAGACAACATTATTATTTGAACTCTACTTTTGTTTGACTGTGCTTAGAGAAAAAAAGTAAGATGGTCATGTGTTTGCTAGCTTGCACATTTAAAAAGCTGGTCAGGTATCCATGTGGCTTCTCTGGCTTCAGGAGGGTGTTTATCAATCATGGATTTCTTTCAGAAGTGAATCATAACTACTTTTAAAAGCAAGAACTCTGATCTTTAGAGAAAGATGTTATTAGGGAGCCTGAAATTACTGTTTGCCTGTCAAGATGGCCAACAGATCTGGTATTCTAATTATATGTATAGGGGGAGGAAATGTTAGATCACTATAAATAAGTTAAAATTTCAGGCAACTTTCCCTTGATGTTGGTTTACTTTTGTCTTATTAAAAAGAAAGATATTGATACAAACTGCATGGAAGTTTCTAAAGCAAAGAGGCAACAAGGGTTTCATGGGTTCTCCTGCTCTGAGTTGTTGCTGTTCAGCAAGCAACCCAGGAAATGCATTTTATTTCAACAAAATGCTTCACAGAGCAAACAAGAGGGAAATGGGAGACACCAGCATGCTCTGGATGCCTGCCATGTGACTAAAGATTGGGTTACTTTTCTGGACTCCTAGCTTAATTGTTTCTGGGAAAGAGTGGGGTTGGGGAAACCATCCAGGGTTACCACTCATGATCGTGTGGGACTTGCCTGTGCTATTCTCCAAAGTCATAGCTTGGTGACTCTAGCTAATGGGCTGCCATGTAGGATAATTACTTTGGTGAAATACTGGAGGGTTGCTGATCAGATCAGAATTTATCGAGAATCAGTGCCCTCGAGAGGAGGAAAGACTGCAAAAAAAACTTGTATTGTGACTCCATTTAGGAGAACTGTGTAATCTGTGCAGTTTGATCTGTTCGCTTTGAATCTTGCTCCTGAAATGCTGTCTTTCCTAACTTCAGTATGTACTGTTAATATTTCTGCTTTTATCCTTCCCCCACAGATGTGACCAGCTGGAGGGAGGGTGGTGGGCGGAACTTGGGTGCTCCGGGTGGCTCTTTGATCGAGGGGGAAACCAAAGAGCTAAGCCCAGAAGAAGCAGCAAGCTCTATAGCATCCTCAGCCGACCAGAAGGTGACTGTGAGGATGGCCGAACAACCACCTAGACCAGGGGTCGGTGTGCCACAGCAGGCAGTTCCCCAGCCATACCCTCCACCTTATAGGGGGATGATGCCAGCTTTTGTAAGTAACTGAGACCTTGAAGGGAGGAGAACTGGGCGGCAAAGGGAACTTGCAGATGTTAGTTGCCAGTAGTTTGCACGATTTGCTGTTGCCTCTGTTGGATATGAAAACTAATTTGTGATACTGTACCTGCATTTGAATGAATGGAAACCTACTTATTTTCATTTATTGATAGGTGTGAACCTATCCTGTAGCTTTACATATTGTATCCCCTATTTAATACTAAGGTTTTTCTGTCTCCTTGAGAGTGAATTGTGTCTGGCAATTCCAGCTGTAGCACTGAGGACTGGTTTATATTTAGTGATGGAATTCCTCATAACATTTTTTTTAAATTGCCCTTCGACTTCACGCTTTCCTTCACTGGATCAGCTTGGAGCTTTTCGCTTGATATGCTGTCAGTCAGTTTTGTTGCTTGAACCTCGGTGAAGTCCAAAGCCACAGTGCTGTATGTGAGCAGGGTGTGCAATAGCAAAGAAGGGTGCATTAACTGATGATGGTTAAAAACTGAGTACCTGTTGACAGGGTTTCCACAAGAATGCACCAGGAAATCCATGGAGTGATAACCCACATTTAAGTTCTGGTGAATTAAGTTATTAGCCTTTCTGCTGATAAGTTTGCTTCTAATTATCTTTTAATTGAAATACTGAGTTGAAAGGTAAAGACGGCACCACCAAGCATGGAAAGAATAGAAGCAGAAAGGAGACCAGGTAATTCAAGAAGTTGAGGTTTGGTGTTGCCAAGCTTGAATTTAAGAACCTGGATTGTAGGAAGGAAAGACTGAGGGAGTTCAAATATTCCATGGTTTTGAGGAGGAGAGAGTGCTGTTGCAACCTGCTGTAGCTTTTAAACTACATTTCCCTATTAAAAATACAGGGATTACACTTGAGTTTTTGCCAAAGGGTATGTTGCATGTTGGCTGTTCTTTGTTTAGTTTAGGACTGGACCACAAAAATGCCAGAGCACCTGGAGACCAGCTCTAACTGTTCCACACAAAGGAGTGATAGGGCCGCTTTGTGAGCAGTTTGAGCACCTGATGTGTCTTGCCATCTGTGACTGATAATGTAAGCAAGGTAGAGTGAGATGAAGTGCTGTCCCACGTGTCCGCCCTTGCAGCTTTGAATCGCCTTGCGCGTTAACTTGATTCAATTAGCAGTGTATGGGCCTTTAGGTCAAAATGCTGTCCATTCAAGCCTTACTCTAGAAATTGAGCAGACACATCAGTGCATTATTGAGGGAGTGCTGCTTTGTGAAAAGTGCTGTGCTTTGGTGGTTCAAGTGAACATTAAAAGATTGTGGCATTGTTTTAAAGCGCAGAAGGTTCTGATGTCAGGATCACAATCAATGCCATCAGAAACAAATTAATTGGTACATTGTTTATCTTGTGCACGCAATGGCTGTTTCTCCTGGCTTACCAGTAACTGCACTACAAATTAAATGCATCCAAAGCATTTTGAAGTGTCTGAGTCATGACAAAACTAAAAACAAATTATTTTCTATTGAACTGTTAGAATCATTTTTTAAAATCTGGTCTGAGGGATTTTTTTTAAAGAAAGTAATGACTTTTTTTTTGATCCCTGTCTGATATTTCATTTTTACTATTTTCAGATGTATTCCCCATATTGTGGTTTACCGTTTCCTACACCTTACGGACCACAGGGACCATACAGATACCCACCACCCGATGCCAGCAAGTAAGTTTTTTTTTTCCTCATTAAAGGGCTGATTGCAATTGCAGGCAGAGAGGTAGTACTCATTCGAGAAAATGAAACTTTGCAACTTTGGTGCTTTTTATGTACTGGGTCAGACTTGTATTAATTGTAGCACTCCTGCATTTGAGTCAGAAGGCTGCAGGTTCAAATCCCTGTCCAAGAGACTTGAGCACATAACGACAAATTGTATTTATATAGTGCAATGTCCCAAGGTACTGCAGAGAAGCACAATAAAGCAAAAGTTGACACTAAACCACTTAAGATATGGGGTAAGTGACTAAAAGTTTGGTCAGCAGCCATGTTCCCTCAGATTTTTGTTTGCCGTACAAGGCCTGCTTGATGCACTGCACGGTCCCTTTAAGATGGCCATGCATGTGCGCATGTTGAAGGGAGCGTTGCTTGTGTGCAAAGCATTCCCAATTGCTGTGAGGTTGTGCACCTGTGTAGCTTAGAGGGAACTTTGATCAGAGGCAGTTTTCAGGAGCATCTTAAAGGGGGGTGAGAGATGGAGGGAATTCTGGAGTTTGGGGGCAAGGAGTGCCACTAGTGGTGGGACAATTAAAATTGGGGATGTAAGAGGCCAGAATTGGAGTGCAGATAACTGAGATAGGGAGGGGTGAGGCCTTGGAGGAATTTGAAAACCAGGATGAGAATTCTTAAATTGAGGTGTTGCATAACCAGGAGCCAATGCAGATCGCTGAGCACTGGGATAATAGGCAAACAGGACTTGGTGCCAGTTAGGAAACAGGCAGCAGTGTTCTGGATGGCCTAGGCTGACACTTCAGTGCACTACTGAGGGAGTGCTGTACTGTCTTTCAGATGAGATGTTAAACTGAGGCAGTGTCTACTGTCTCTGCTAGATGTAAAAGACCCTGTGTCACTATTTGAACAAGAGCAGAGGAGTTCTCCTGGTGTCTAGGCCCAAGTTATCCCTCAACCATCATCACTAAAAACTGGATATCAGCTTTCTTCATCACTTCTGTTTGTGTTCAGACCCACAGCATAGCAAGGTCCCACAACAGTGTGTAAACTTCAAGAAGTACTTAACTGGTACCTTGTGGTATCCTGAAAGGTGCTTTTTAAGTTCTCTCTTTACTGAGTGGCAGTTTTGCAGTAGTGTTTTCTTTAAAAATTGCAGTCTGATATAGTTCGGGTCATAAACCAGCACTTCTCTGGACGGCATTTGCTGCTGGTAAGAACAGTAGAAAAGATATGGGTGATTTGGGACACGCGTGTGTGCAAATGAGATGGCAAAGCAAAAAGATGTCATCTAATGCTCGGATCTTTTAACGGGGGAGGCATCCTGGTTCTCTGGGCGGGTGCAATTTTAACCTAACCCACTCATTGGGAAACTAACGGGGTTGGGTGAGAGCCGATGCCCAATTTTGCTCTCCATTTAAGACAATGGAGAGTAATATTGGACAAGATGTAAATCCAGCGGCCCACCCGATGGCTTGGTTTACCCGGTGAGGTAAGTTAAAGTTGCCACACTTTTCTTTCTCCTCCTGCTCCCCTTCCACAAAAAGAATGTTCTTTTTCTAAGGATTTCTTTTGACCATAGTGTCACATAGAGTTTACATTTGGCCAAACTGATGTGTTTATGCTCTGGCAAATGAGCACATTTGCTGCTGCAGAAAAATTTGTGGTTCCTGCTTGTATGGCTTAATCTTACATTTATAGCATTTAAATCTGGCTGTCGTTGTAAAGAGAACATTAAATGGTTCAGTTGACCATTGAACCATACTGTCTAGGAAAGCCCCAGGTTCAGTTTTGTGCAATTGTGTTGCTAGCTGCTTTCAAGTAGGCTGATTGGAGTTGCTACAGTGAAGAAACGTACCCTTGAATGGGGAGGGGTTTATCTTTGAGACATAGTTCTGATTTGTTATCTAGTCAGTCATTTATGGCAGCGAAGGAGGCCATTTGACCCATCAAGTCCGTGCCGGCTCTCCACAGAGCGTTCCAGTCAGTCCCACTCCCCCACTCGCTCCCCATAGCCCAGCAAGTTCATTTTCTTCAAGTAGCCATCCATTTGCCTTTGAAGTCATTGATTGTCACTGCTTCCAGCCTTGTGGGCAGCGAGTTCAGGTCTTTACCACCTCCTGCGTAAAAATAAAAAAGTTCTTCCTCACGTTCCCCCGCATCTCTTGCCCAAAACCTTCAGTCTGTGTCCTAGTCCTTTTGCCTTTAGTTAATGGGAGCAGTTTTTCCCTAACTTATCTAAGCCTGTCATAATCTTGTACACTCCTCTGTTAAATCACCCTCAATCCCCTGATGCTGAGTGTGAGGTGGGGGTGGGTTATGGCAGGGCTTTGTTCCTGAAGTGCTTACAACAGCATAGTCAGCATGTGAATCATAGTCAGGGATCAGACAGCAACAGCAACTACTTGCATTTAAGGAAGTTACAATGAACCCTTTATAAAACTCTGATTCGACTTCAGCTGGAGTATTGAGGGGCACAAGCTGAGTTGCTATTCCAGAGAGGTAGCACGGCCGCAGTGGGTTGAATGGCCGCCCTCTGTGCTTTAACTATTCTGTGATTCTATATAGTGCCTTTAACAGGAAAATGCCCCAAGGCGCTTCACAGGAACGTTATCAAACAAAATTTGCTACCAGACCAAATAGGTGATCGGGGCAGATGAGCAAGAGGTGGGTTGTAAGAACTATCTTACAGGGAAACAGAGAGATGGAGAAGGTTAGGAGCGGGGGTATTCCAAATAGAGGCCTGCTTAGGTCAGGAAAAAAGAACCCGACCAGAACCACAGCGGACCCAAGCCCGACCTGGCCCAAGTCCCTCCGATTTTGACCCTACCCGAACTCGACCCGACCTGACCTGACCGTCCCTTTACTTACCTTCCAACTGGGATGCTCCACGAAGCTGCAGCGCATGCACGACGACGTCATAGTGACGTCTCTCGCTCACTGCGCAGACTCCGTTTTGTCCCAGACTCCCAGCTCAGGTAATATTTTTTTATTTCAGTACTTACCAGCAGAGCACTTACCATGTGTGTCCAACTCGACCCGACCTGAGCCCGAAAGCCGTACCCTGAAGATGGGCCCAACGCATGCCGTTGGGTCCCGTCTGGTTCCAGTCGGGTAGCAGGCCTCTAATTCCAGATCTTGGGGTCGAGGCAGCTACAGGCAGAATGGCCAATGGTGGAGCACTTAAAGTTGGGAAAAACATCACCTGGAGTGAGATGCTGGAAAATTGCAGCTTGTGGTGCTTAACCATATCTTGGCCTCATGCCCCAATTAAAATGAGGGGAGAAAATTGAAAACCAAAATTCTTGTGCAGGACTAATCTTCAGTACATCTGCTGCAGGTACTTGTAGGTTTGAACTGAATTAATATTTATCTGCTGATTTTTACTTTCTATGTTTACTGGTGTATAAAATAACAGATCATCTGCATTCCTGCATAGGTTTCCTCGTGTTCCAGGACCTCGACTGCCTCAACATCCGACACGGATGTCCGAAGCAGTGAAAAGACCCTCCATCCTCAAACAGGACGACTTGAAAGAGTTTGATGAGCTTGAAAACGAGACTGATGATGGATGGGCCGGTAAATCTCCATAAGGACTGGGAGAAAACCTCCTGTTGCTACCTTCATTTTAATGCTTCAGCTGCCAGCAGATCTGTAGGATTTTCAGTCTCCCTGTACTAACCAATGTTTAAGCTTTAAGTTCATGGGCCATGACACTCAGACAAACAGTGGCAGAGCTTTATTAGTGTAAATTGCTGGGAGAACCATTATTATAGTATCAACCACCAAAGTCCTTCAAATACAATTTTAATTAAAAATGAACCATTTTAATCATTCGTTCTGCTGGCTCACCGCTTTTTCTTTTCTTTCCTTCCCTGTCATTCTCTGTCCTACTCTTAATTTTAACTTTTTTTTTCCGGTCTAATCGAATATATTCTACTTTTTCTGACCTGAAGAGCTACTTAATTTCTTTCTCCTTCTGCCTCCCATTGATTTTAGGGATGGGAGCTACATCTTTATTGGTCGAGAACTATCTTTTTAGTGGCTGGGTGTGTTTTCAAATTTGACTTGATGGCAGACACCAGATTAGTGGCTCGCTTGTAATTGTGTGGCGCAAACAGAGCTGGCTGTGCCACAAAGTACACTCGTCGGTAACTCCTAAAGCCTGACAGCAGTGCTATGAGTAACTTTGGTGCTGGAAGAGTTAAGTGTCACATTGTGGCCTGTTAAATTGAAGGCTCTGTTCCACCCATTCAATGCACTCGGGCAGTGTCTGTAGAATTTATCCAGAGCTGGCAGCAGTTGTTACATGACTCTGGCATGGGTGTCAATGCAATTTGTAGTAAAATTGCATACCGCAGGACTAGAGAAAATCTTCCTGTTATTACGCTGTTACTAAGTCATAGTGACTGGAGAAACTCATTCTCCTGGGGCTACGGAAGCAGAGATAGTTTAGGTTGCTGTGGGGGAGCGCCTGGAGGTTTGGGTGCGGGACGGAGTGCGCGCAATATGCAGTTAACTCTCTCTTTAAATGGTTTGTTTATTGAACTGGACCAGGGACAAGTGATTTTATGGAACTTGAAATGGATGCTGGCATTTGACATTCTGCTTGTTCCACTTTGTTGATGTGTATCTTTACTTCTGCAGGGGCACACGAGGAAATAGACTACACTGAAAAACTAAAATTCAGTGATGACGAAGATGACGATGAAGCCGAAAAGGGGAAATCTGATAACTGGTCAGTGTGAGAGCCATTAGTCAATTCCAATGATTACAAAGAAGCATAGGATTTGAAGGAAGTGGACTTTTAACACTTCATTATTTTAAAGTTCAGTTAGAATTTTTTTTTGTAATCTCTTGAATTGAACTTGTACTCCTATGATTTTATAAGGTTTGGCCACATATAAACAAATCTGGTTGGAGAAATCCTTTACAAAGGCCCTGGTTTGAGTAGAGTCAGTTGCAATAAAAGAGGAGAATTGGTCCAGACAGTCTAGTGAACTAGACATACTGGTTTCCCAAACAGAACCTGTACTCTATATTTTTTTTCGATTTTACCTGGACAAGCTTATTAGTTTTTCAAACTCTATTTTGAACAATCAGGGTCATTCCCTTACCTGTTTTCTCTACTCTCCAGCAGTCCCCTTCTTCAGGTGCGTTTTAATGTTGTACACTTGAAGCCACTACAACTCTACTCTCCAATCCTTTTCTGATTCCAGCTTTTTGTTTTGATCTGCTCCCCCGTATGACCCATTCCAGTGTCGTGGTTGTCTGTCTGATCTATAATTTCTTTGTCGTGTTACAGTTGCTCTGCTGCAAGAGTGTACAAGAATGCAGTGTGCGCAGGTGAAAGTGACGAATCTTATCCTTTTCTACAGGGACGGCCAAATGAGTCGGCCTGATCGGCAAGTGTCGCGCAACTCTGAGAACAAGAAGGAGTCCCCCTCAGAGGAGCACTCATCTGTCAAAGCAGCTCGGGGTGAAGGTCCAGCCCCTGCCCAGGCAGAGCTGGGGCTACCTGGATCCCAACCGCCCAGAGTTTCTGCTAGCTGGGGTCCTGCTGTGGATCACCAGGTACATGACCAAGAGAATCTGTATAATTCGCCACTTACTTTTATTTGGCCTTTGTTTGACAAACTTTGTGTGACTTCTTTTTCTCCCAAGATGTGTAATCTCAGCAAATCGGACCAAAGGCCTTCATCTGATCTCCTGTGGATTGTTGGTTTGAAACTAATTTGATGACTGGCTTTGAGTTGTAGTCAAAGCTCTGTTAGGATAAAATTTGATTTCACCAATGGTAACTTAAAGCCGTGTTTTTATTACCAATTCCAGCATGACAAAATGTCAGTGTTGGAATTCTGCCCCCAGATATCTACCAAGATGGAAGAGTCGTCTATGACATGGGCTTGAATTGTCCAGTCTTTTTCCTAGAGATTGTGTCGGTTCAAGGATGAAGCTACCATTGGTTAGCTCTAAGTCAGCATCTACTTAAACAGCTGGTATTGCACTGGTACAGAAATGGGGGTCGCCTGTTTGCATTTGGGGCAAATGCAGTTGTTGAGTAGGGTTGAGGGAATGCACAATTCATCATTTATTTCTGTACTGAATTGTTTTAAAACCAGAGTGGCACTTCTCTGCTTCACCATTGGGGGGACCATTTTGCAGGTAGCTGTGTGGTATCTCCCTGCCAGTTTTCCAGGCTAGGTGTGAGAGTGAGCAGGTGTCACGGTGATCTGGAGGGAGGTGGTATCTGCTAGGTGAAAGGTTATTAAATATGCATATTTAAAGGCCTCAGTACTGCATCAGCCATTACTTTGACAGGTTGTCCAATTTCGACACCTACCACATGTCAATGCTCTGAGCTAATTGCTGAAATGTATTAATTCCCCGCCCCCGATGACTTAGTGGGCTAAATGTAGTATGCAGTGAGATGCTGCGTCAAGACCAGGAGGTACCCAGGTTTGATTCTTAGCACAGTCAGCTGAACTGCAGCCAGTTTTATTGCTGCAGTTGACCTCGGGGGCAAAGGTGCACCAGGTTGCTTTCTAGTGATTTGCCACTAGAAAACACATTTGTAAATATTGGCAGAGTGTGCAACTGAGTTGCTCGCTATGGTTAAATAGCATGCATACAGTTCCTGTGTAGGCTTACAAATGAAGAGCAGCCAGTTGGCAACTGTGCAACTAACTGTACCCCAGTATTAAAAATTGGTGAAAAAGCTCCTGCCCAGCTTACTGTAACATCAGTGCTTGTTCATTGATGCAGGCAAGCAATTGTCGCAGTGTAGCATCTTCTGATTTCTTAAAAGTACAGATTTCTACAGTACTATATCTGGCCTGAATATGACTAAAGGGACAGTGTGTAAGATGCTTCACTCTCTATAATCTCACCTGAGTTAGGAGTGCTGGATGAGAAAGTGGGGAAATTTTACTCCAAGCCTTGCTGAATCTAACATGGGAATGTTTGATTCTGGCATTGTGTCTGAAATTCAAAGTACTCCTCTCAGCACAAACCTTGCTGAGTGCAGAAATCCAAAAAAAAAATGATGCTGCTAAAGTTTAATTTGCGACTTATTTTTGATTTTTGTCAATTATTTCTGGTTATTGTTGCAAGAGATTTCAGAAATACACAGTCTGCCTTTAAATCTGCCTCCTCTTGTCCTCCACCCCTCCCCTCCCCTACCCCCAATGTCTAGTACGGGGTAAAAATCCTAACATTTTAAACTTAGTAACTATGTCTTTTTAGGGTCGAAGAACAGGCATGTGCTCACCTCACGAGCATCAGGTTGCTCAAGGGCCGTACAGCATCTACAGGCAGGCTGCTTCCCCCAGCGTGCACCAGGTTTGTAGGGTTAGTGATAGGTTATGGTAGATGACTATTTTCAAATTACAAAAGTGCCTTGGATTTAAAGTTAAAACTGGCCTTTCCACATCTAATTTTTGAGATGCTGACATGAGGGGACCATGGTCCATAGTCCTGGACATAATGATTTGACAGAAAATGAGAGGGACGATGTGAAGTATCTGGAAAACCCAACAAAACGCATGGAAACACTGAGGAAAATGAATGCTTTTGAGAGATGGGGGTTGTCTGACTCTGATAATCTGGAACGTGCACTGTGCCTTAGCTCATGGATTTTTAAAAAATCATTGGGTGTATCTTTTTGAGGTTGGAATCTCTTGTAGGGATCTGATTCCTTACTATGCGGCAGCCTTGTGATATAGCACACAGTATCTTAGAGAGGCTCCTTTTCTGCAGTCAGTGAGGGTTGCAACTTTGGACAGGCTCATAGGGCAGTCTAATGCCATAAATCCTGGGGAAAGTATACTACCAATTAGGTCATCAATCAGCAGATGAGTAAAGATCAGTAAATTTTAAATATTTTCATCTTTCTCCTCTCTTCTTCTTTCCTTCCCTCCATCCATTTCCCCTTACCATCTTGTTCGTTCATTCATTCCTTCACTTTTCCTTTTTAATTTTTTTTGTTTAGACACATGCTGTACAACATTTTCCTCCTCCCATGAACGGAGTGGCTTGGGTCAGTAATATCTTCGCAGGTGCAGCTCTGTATGTTGCTCTGGATGCCAGGTTCTGATTACTGGTCCCTGTTTTTAATCTGCCCAGTACTGTCTGGACCTGTATTAGAAGTTGCCTGGTGCAGCTTCCTCTCTGTTCTGATGTCAGGTCAATGCTTCTACTGTGATGCCAACTTCCATTTGTTGGCCAGCATTTTCTGTTTCTGTTTTTTTATGGCTTTTCTTTGTTGCTGTCTTTTTTGTCCTTTTGAAGTCTTGTGACTAAAGCTGTCTGCCTCGGTGCCTTCTGCTGTTCCCCTCTGTTGATGGAGTAAACAGAATACTCCACTGTATTATCAAGACTGCTTGAATCCATCCATATTAAGCCTGGTGTTTTAATACATGCAATCTGTGCGCGGGAGCCATGTACTCAGACTTGCTTGCTGTATGTGTGAGCCCGCAGTTGTGCTACACAGGTTAGCCTTTGATCTGACTGGCACTTCTGGACATCCCTGAAATGGTAATTCTAATGGGAGATCTGTTTCTTTCACACAAGCAGGCTGCAGTTCCCCAGGACAAAGCCAACCCTGCCCTGGCTAATCAAAAGGCTCCAGTGGGCGAAGACGAAGACGAGGCCTGGCGTCAACGGCGCAAGCAGTCCTCCACCGAGATCTCTGCCGCTGTGGAGCGGGCGCGGAAGCGGCGTGAAGAGGAGGAGCGCCGCATGCAGGAGGAGCGGCGGGCTGCCTGCGCAGAGAAGCTGAAGCGCCTCGATGAGAAGTTTGGAGCCTCTGAGAAACGCCAGAAGTCCGAGCAGGAAAAGGAAGAGGCATCAGAGGAAAAAGAGAATGAAGAGCCTGCGGGCTCCAATAAACGTCAGCGAACGGCCAGCAGCAGCAGCTTTGAAATGACACAAGGTATTTAATTTTTTTTTAAATTGCCTGTCCATGGATATACGAGCATTCTTTTTCTTCTCCCCTCTCTGGTCCCAACATTGTTCTCCAATTGATTATGCAAGTGACCCTCTGCTCTTGATGTGCTGTCATGATGTGTGTGAGTTGCGAGTTGTTCGTGGCCTTTTATTTATCCCTTCCCTCCCTCCAGAGGAAGGCAGCTGTGCCTGACAACCTTGCAGGAATGGAGAATCTGCTGTGTTTTGCTATTGAAACAAAGTGTGTATTTAACATCAAACTTGGCAGCCCTCCACCATTGTGTAGGCTCCCTGCTGTCCTGTTGGACTGCAAGTACTTTGTGTGAACAAGAGTACACAGTCGTGATCTGTTTTGGGGCATTTGTTGGGAATTTGTCTCCCATTTTGCAGACTACTCTGATCCATACAGTAGCTGCCTGCCCCAAGTGTGGGACCTGCCTAAATGTTCTAGAAGGACCAGAGTGGAAGAGGTTGGCTGTAATATAATTTTATTTTTTTTGCCTTTTGCTTTCCAGTTGAGCCCCCACCTCCGCCTGAAAAGGAAGCTATTGAAGTGAAAGAGGAGGCAGGGGTGGTGAGAGTTGAGTCCAAGGTAGAAGCAGTGGTACAGGGGAGACAACCTCAACCTTCCCAGGGCTACTCAAAGTACCAGAAGTCATTGCCACCCAGGTTTCAAAGACAGCAGCAGGTAAGCTTTCTGTGATCTAGCCATCGCAAGCAAACTCTTCCATCCTGGGGTTAAGGCAGTGTGCAACTGATTTTCACAGCAGTGTGGTTGCCAGTATTGGACCCATGCAGGGTTAGTTCATGACTACTATGTGGCTGCATATAGTGATACCACTAATCCCAGCCAGAATGGAGATGATTGGGTAATTTTCCCCATCAATCATGCTGTAGGTGACTGGAATTGATCTTGTGCACATAATTTATATGGAGCTATCAATAGTTCAAGATATTAAGGGAAACTGATAGGATAGATCGAGAGAAACTATTTCTGCTGGTTGGGAGTCTAGGGCGAGGCGCATAATGTAAAAACTAGGAGTGAGATTAGAAAACATTTCAACATGCAAAGGCTGGTGGAAGTTTGTAACTTTCTGAAAACAGCAGTTGATGCTGTTAATTTTAAATCTGAGTTCAATAGGTTTTTGTTGACTAAAGGGTATGGGAGTGGCAGGTATATGGCGTTAGATCACAGGACAGCCACGAGTTAATTGAATGGTGGAACAGGCTCGAGGGGCTAAATGGAATATTCCTGAGTTCAGATGGCTGCATTTTGCTGGACTAATCATCCTGCTTGTATTGGGAGACATTGCTGCAGTTGTGGTCATGGGTTCTATTTGCTGTAGTTTGTAGAAACCTTACAAATGAGCTCTGTGAACTGTGCTGTGAAATATTGTTGAGCTGTAACGCTCAGCTCAACCTCCAACTCTAACAGCGGTGTCAGTAGAAGCTTTGGGCTTTTATATATACAAGGTGATGATTCAGTTGGGGAAGAGTTCCGATACTTGCTGTGCAGCTGTCCTGTGGCTAGTGCCTGCAGCTACAGTGACAGTCGACATACTAAGACTAGTTGGAAGAAAAATGTGATTAGTCGTTTGGTAGTACAGAACTTGAGTATTGCTGAAAATAGTCATTCTGTCGAAGCTTTTCGTCTTATACTCATCAGGACAATTCGCAAGAATACCAATGTAAGGGAAACAACAAATTTATACTGAATGAGAAGAGAGTGCTGATTGATTGACAAGTGGACTCTGGTCGTGGCGTTGCCATGGAGAATGCACCAGTTTATGGTGACTGACAGTTAACTGACCAGCTTTGTTTGAGATTTAAAACAGGTAGCTTGACTCTGGTCTAGACATTGCCCGGAGGAATGAACCAGCGAATGGCTGTCACTTATTTTGTTTAGCTGAAACAGACGCAATTTATGTACATGTTCTTTCTGTCTGCAAAGAACAGGGCCCTGTGTATTAAATATATGTAGCTCCCAGTATGTGGAAATGTGTCTCACTGCGAGCCTGACTGACTATCTTCAATTTGTTGTCAGTGTAATTCTTAGCACACTGGTTTATTTAGCAAATTTTGTCCAATCGCAGAATCACATCTAATGTTGGACACTGTGATTTGAGTTTTGCAAGCACGGGCTGGTTGGGTACAACCTGTACCTTGCCTGTTGCAAACAACAGAAGGGACATGTTTGATACGATCTGCCAGTCTTTGGGATGTACAGCCTATATACCTAGCATCATACTGGCATTAAAGTTCATATGTCACATTATTCATTTGTGTGATAGGCACAACGTCTTTTTGGCTTGACAGCAACATCCTGTTAGTGGCAAGCACTGCTTGTGTTGCTACTGCATAGTAGCTGCGTGAAACAACTAGCTTTACCTGTTGCTTAAATTTTTGGGATATCTTCTAGGGTAAGCTGAGGTCGACTGGACACCTTTCGGGACCAAATATGGCAGGCTTGGACCCATTTGTAACTTTGTGCGATGTACAGCGAGAAATGATCTGATCAGGGTAGCCATTGTCCTGCCGGATGCCTTTGATTCGCCCTATTTCAGCATCACGCTTGCACGGTGAGCAATAGCTCGGGCTCTATTTACAAGGTTGCCGATAAGGCCAATCTTATAGCGCGTGGAACTGTAAGAATCCTAACGTGTGTATTAACCAGTGAAGGTGGGCTTACAGTAGACTGTGGTTGAGAACCACTTAGCAGATTTCTCTACTAGCATGTCAGGGAAAGGGAGCTTATTTGACTGCTCCGTTTCAAAGGTGAATTTAAGAGCAGGATGGAGCCCATTAAGACCTGTAAGGAAATTATTACATGCAGCTGTGGATTCAAATATAGCCAACGAATCATCTACATATCAGAAATATGCAAGAGTTAGGAGGTTGGGTTGTCATTCCCTCAAACACATTTTTTATGGAACCCAACAAAAATGTTTGCGAGAGCTAGGGGAATCCCATGGCAACACCATCTATTTGGGCGTACATGGTGTCGTTAAAACTGAGCTGAACTGCGTGAGTTGCCGAGTTCATAAGTTCAGTAAATACTGATTCATGCAATGGTGGCTGGTCTAGATTGCCATGATATACTGCTGCAGTGTAAATATCTATGGCTTCCTTAATGGTACATTGGTGAATAGGCTAGCAATGTCAGATGAGTACATGGCCACAGCATTGCTATCGGTATGCAAGTCCTGTATGATCTTCGCAAATGTGAAGGAATCCTTCACTGTGTATGTGGAGAACTTGCTCAAAATTCACCCAACCATTTGGCCAATTCATGTTGTGCAGAACTGGCATAGATAAGGTTGGGCATGAAGGGACATCACTTTTGTGTGTCTTGGGCAGCCCATACATAAGCGGATGCAGCGAGCTGCGAGGACAAATCCTGTCCTATATACCACCCAGCAACTCCTTGCTCTTGCACAAGTCCAGCAAGCATTCTTTTTTTAGCTTAGCTTTATTTCATATATGTAGATGATACGTTTGCTACGTTTGAATCTGCAGCTGCATGTAATAATTTCCTTACACATCTTAATGGGCTCCATCCTGCGCTCAAATTTATTCACCTTTTGAAATGGACCAGTCAGATGAGCTCCCTTTCCTTGGTGTACTGCTAGGGGGGTTCTCGACCATGGTCGACCACAAACCTACTTTCACTGGTCAGTACCCACGTTGGGATTCTTAACAGTTCCATGCGCTATAAGATTGGCCTTATCAGCAACCTCGTAAATAGGGCCCGAGCCATTTGCTCACCGTGCAAACTTGATGCTGAAATAGGGCAGATCGAAGATATCCTGCGTGACAATGGCTACCCTGATCAGATCATTTTCTCACTGTATATCGCACAAACTCTGGAAGGGTAATGTATCCCGAAAGTTTGAGCAACAGGTGAAGCTAGCTGTTACATGCTGCTACTATGCAGTAGCAACACGTGGTGTTTGTCACTAACAGGATGCTGCTGTCAAGCCAAAAAGACATTCTGCCTATCACACAAATGAGTATTGTGATGTATGAATTTCAGTGCCTGTGTGATGATAGGTATATAGGCCATACGTCCCAAAGACTGGCAGATCTTATCAAACAACATGTCCCTTTTGCTGTTCGCAATGGGTAGGGGACAGGCCGTACCCAACCAGTCCATGCTTGCAAAACTCAAAACAGTGTCCAACATTAGATGTGATTCCTTGATTGGACAACATTTGCTAAACAATCCTCGGTATGATCATAATTACGCTGATGACCAATTTAAGATGGTCAGTCAGGTTCACAGTGTGGCGCATTTGCATGTACTGAAAGCTACATATATTAATACACAGGGCCTTGTTCTTTGCAGATAAAGAACATGTACACACATGGCGTCTGTTTCAGCTCAACAAAATAAGTCACAGCTATTTGCTGATTCATTCCTCAGAGCAATGCCGTGACCAATCAGAGTCAAGCTGCCTGGTTTAAATTTCAAACGAAGCTTGGCAGTTAACTCCGTCACCATAAACTGGTGCATTCTGCACAGCAACACCTCTTTCAATCAGAGTCCACATGCCAGCCAGTCAGCACTCACCTCTCATTCACTCTAAATTTGTTGTTTCCCTTACGTTAGTATTCTTGCAATTTGTCCTGGAGTGCAAGACAAAAAGCTTCGACAGCATGTCTCTATTTTCAGCAATAATCAAAAATGTGATTAGAAAGTAAGTCTGGGGGACAGCATGTGCACATGCTGTGCAAGATCTTTAACCAGTTCTTGATGTCATGACCAATTTGCCAATCCAGAGACGTCTGCTGAAATGTGCAAGTACAGTGATCAAGTGAGAACAGCATCAGGCTCGGCTGTGATGCCATCTGCAGTCAACTATCCTACCAACTCTCAATGCAAATGGATGCTTGAAGGATGGTGTGTTGAACCAAGTGGCAGGGGTTTTCTCACCAGCCATGAAACTGCCGATGCTGGAAATCTGAAAGAAAGAACAGAAAATGTTGGAAATACGCAGCATTTGTGGAGGGAGGAAAGCAGTTTATGTTTCAGGTCAATAACCTTTTACCAGAAGCACAAAACCATAATCCTGCAGGCTCCTTTTTTTAAAGTAAGGAGAGAAAAAAGTTGGATGGTACAAAGTTTTGAAGACTTAAGTTATGCGTTACCTGTATCACCGCAGCACTATTTGTGACTTGTGTTTTATTTTTAAAATTCAGGAGCAGCTTCTTAAACAGCAGCAGCAGTGGCAGCAGCAGCACCATCAGCAGCAACAGCATCAGTCTTCCCAGCAGGCCCCTCCGCAGCAGCCACCACAGCCTCTTGCCATGGCCCCATCGGCACCCATGCACCCACAGCAGCAGAAGCCCATGTACCCGGGTTCCATTGGCCGTCCACCGCCGCCTCCTATGCCCCCAATGGGCTACGACCCGCGTTGGATGATGATGCCTCCTTACATGGATCCCCGCATGCTGCAAGGCAGGCCCCCTATTGACTACTTCCCACCGGGCGTCCATCCTTCGGGTAAGTGGGCAACTCCCAAAAAAAAAATCACTTCCCCTCCCAACTTTTTTTAAAATGCTGGGATCCGACAGTAGGTTGCACTCGGAGTGGAGAAACTTGGAGTTTGCCATTGGATGCTGAACTGAGCAACATCATTTACTCCCATCAATCACATGTCTGTTGAGAAACATCTTGTGCGGAAGTGATTCTGCAGTTGGTGGTGGCTGCTGGTTATTCCGAATTCGACTAATGTGCAATTTCCAAAAGGTGCAAGCATGACTATACATTTCTAGCTGCGGCCATTCCTCCATATCCTTGGGATGAAGTGGGTGGCAAAGTTTGTTTCAGACTCGTGCAAACCTTATTGGTCCCTAGTCGTCACATTATAACCCCTTTTGTTAGTCTTGCATTGGCTAGCAATGATGCTTTGCTTTCAGCAGCAAAATATGAAATTACCTCACAGACCCTATAGTATGGAAATGGTGACTGCAAGTAAAAGCTGCCTTTTACTTGGGATTTGTTCCTCTTAGGCCAGCAAAAGTAATTTGTTTGGCTGTCATGCAGTTGAAACTACATGTGAAGCAAATTCTCAATAAAACCTGCCCCTCCTTAACAAAGAAACAGAAAGATTTACAGCACAGAAGGAGGCCATTTGGCCCATCATGTTGGTGCTGGCTGAAAAAGAGCTATCTGGTCTCATCCCACCTTCCAGGTCTTGGACCGTAGCCCTGTAGCTTACAGCACCTCAAGTGCATATCCAAGTTTTTTTTTTAAAATGGGCCAGGGTTTCTTCATCGACCCTTTCAGGCAGTAAGTTCTAGACCCCCACCACTCTGGATGCAGAAAAAAATGACTCAATTCATTTCTAATCTTTCTAACAATAACGTGAAATGTATGCTCCCTGGTTAATCTCTGCTAAGATGAATAGGTCCTTCCTATCCATTCTATGTAGGCCCCCTCATAATTTTATATACCTCCATTAAATCTTCTCTCGGTTTCAAAAGAAGAATCTTTGTATATGTCCTGCACGCGGACTCCTGAACTGTGACTGCTGAACTGACAGAGTTCAAAATTCCCTCTATCAGAGTGTTTTCGAAGCCACCAGGTTCTTCCAAGTTGATGCTGGAAGAAAATGATGCATCAGTAAACACTTGGCCAAATTGGAGCCAATGGGAAGTGCTGTAGTCTGACTCGATGCCTGTTTGTGTGCAGAGGAACAGCGTAGCTATGCGAGTTCCCTGCGAAATTGTCAGAACTGCTATCAAGTAGTAAAAGGAGGAACTTGGAGGAAAAAGTCTTTTGATGGTTTCAGTTTATTGGTCCCTGTAGCACTGAAAACTGGCCTTTTCGTTGTGCCAGATTTATATTCAGATCATGATGGTCCTTATTTTTTAAACAAGCTTTTTTGATCCCTTGTGTAATTATCATCCTGTTCGAGCAGCTACAAGTACAAGAGCAAGATGGACTGCGTTTAGATTAATGTTTCTTCTTTTTAGGTTTAATGGCTCGTGAGCGTTCAGACAGTGGTGGTTCTGGATCTGAACCCTTTGACCGACACCCCACAAGGGGTACACCTCCTATTGACCCCAAGTTGGCTTGGGCTGGCGATGTGTTCCCGTCGGCAGAGATGCGACCTCTGGCTTCGCCTATAAGACCACACGAGGAAGATGACAAAGGCTTGAGGTCTGTTCAGCTGTGGAGTTTTTTTTTAAGTAGTACATGGCAGTGGGCAAGTGCGCTATATGTGTGAAATAGAGCCGTACAAACCTGAAGGTCCCTGGTCTGTAATAAGTTTGCTGATCTGCATTGGGCCTCTGCACTTCAATTCAGCATGTCTAGGCTATGGTAGGCGACAGGGGGGCAAAAGAATAATTGATGGTCCCCGCTCCTGATCATTAACTAATCATTTCACCATTGGCAGCCGTGCTTTCAGCTGCCTGGGCCCTAAGCTCTGGAATTCCCTCCTCAAGTCTCTGCCTTTTAAGATGCTACCTAAAACCTACCTTGTTGACCAAGCCTTTGGTCATCTGCCTTAATATTGTCTTTATAATGTTCGGTGTCGAATTTTGTTTGATATTGGCTCCGGAGAAGCACCTTGGGGCGTTATACTATGATAAAGGTGCCATATAAATGCAAGTTTTTGGTGTCAACTTTTGTGGTCAAGAATTTCAGAAGAATTAATTACTTTGAGGCACTGGAGGGCGTCTGACACCCGTAGAATTGCACACCAGCAGGAGTGCGGATCTTCAGAAAGGCTTTGAAAATCAGGGGGCGGGTTGGTGTATTTTCAAGGATGACTTGTTTTGAGAGAAGCTGCCCACACGCATTAACTGTCTTGATTATATTACAGCTACTTCACTTCGCCATGCATTAACCTGAAAGGGAGTTCACTACTTCAGAGCACCGAAATGCAGTTATTTGCGTTCTTGTAAGCTGTAGATAAGTTGGTTTGCTGCTGCAAGTAACGCATTCAAGTTATAGCCATACAATGCATCCTGGCCAAAAATTACTTAAAACCACTAATCGTGCCATCCTAAATGAGATATTGTGCTCATTTGTGAAATGATTTTGGTATTTCAGGGGAGGCCTTTTCCAGTTAGAACCCTAGAAGTTTGCAGCCTGTAGAGGAAGCCATTTGACTTGTGTCTGGGTCATCTTAGCCAAGACTAATCCTGCTACTTATTATGTTCTCCTCACACCCCTGCATTTTCTTCTGCTTCAAATATTCATCACCTTCAAAGATGTCATGGTCCTTGCCCCAACCACTCCCTGTAATTTTCTTTTTATGTTTCAGCAACACTCCCGAGTAAAGAAATTTCTGCTAACCTTGATCTCTAAAATGGCTGTTATAAAATTGCTGACCCTCATCACTGACTGTGGCAATAGTCTTTCCCTGGTCAGCTTATCAAAATCCTTAATAACTTTAAAACTTTCATTAGATATCTTTTTCTTTCTCTGCTGCAGTGGAAACCGCCACAGTATCTTCTGTTTTATTTTAAATGCATTGGCTCTGGTGAAATATTGGGTCTGGAAATGTCATATGGACATTGAGTTCTGTGTTCACATTTCAAATGTACTTTCTAGATTGTAATGCTAACTATGACAATTGAAATTCCTTATTCACAGTAACCTTATGCATATGTAGAGTTTTAAGGCGTCTTGCTTACCCCGTTAATCTAGTTCAGATAGCTAGGTGGTGAAGTATAGAACTGGATCTTACACTTATGAGCTTCTATTTACAGAAACACGCATGACAAACATGCACCTCCAGACCCAACAACTACAGTTTCAGTCTGTTATATTTAAGGGCACAAGTTAATCCCCAGTTACTAGCCACCACCTGAATATGATTAAACACGCTATTGATATGCAGTTAATAGCCCTGACTAGGACTCAGTTACTGTATCCTGAAGACCAAATTAGGGCCTGAGTCAGCAGATCCCAGCCAAGACTGGGCGTACTGAAATTAGATGGGGGACAAATGAGCCAGGGTGTTGGTTCCTGTTGGAAATTGTGCATACGTGATCCTTCAAAAGATAAGACTGGGGATTGGCTGTGATGGCCAGTGCACCCACAAGCTCCATTTGCAAATTACGCGCATACTACCAGCACTTACTGTTTAATGTCACCTGAAGCATGTTCATTTGGGTGGATAAGGTTGTTAGCAGCTGTTGAAGAGTCAGCATGTTGAGTGGAGGCAAGTGAGGAAATAGGTATGTTTGAGTATAGTACCAATGGTGATCGCTTAATCAGCCATAATTAAAGATTGTGATGGGTTATTTGGCATTTTATGCAATATAACGGTGACAATATCTGTTTCTCATTGGTTATTATTTTTTACACACAGAAGTGAAACCCCACCAGTCCGACACAGAGACACTGGACCACCTCAGTCCTTCGTGACTGGCCTCCAGCAGGTTTCAGAAAGTGGGCCTCGACACATTCCCCAGATGCAGCGTTTTCCGTTGGTGGAACGCCTGGATGAGCAGAGGCAGACCCCCTGGCAGAATTCGCTGCCCAGTGTTCAGGCAGAACTGGAAAGGGATAGGCGGGTGGAGATGTCTTCACAGCTTCAGCATTCGCATTCGCAGCGTAAGGCAGAGCAGGAGTCGATGCCTTTACGCAGGGAAACTGCTCAACTGCAGCATGAAGACAAAAAGGTAGAACCACTGGTAATGCATGCATCTCGAGAATCTGGCCAACTTTCCAACAGTGTGAAGAAGGCAGGGCCCCACATTCAAGCTCCAGACATCTTACAGCACAAGGAAGACCACTCCACCAAAGAGAACAAGCAGGATGAGAGCAGGAAAGGAGACAAACCCAGCCGTCAGGACATGCACAGACCTCAGCGGAAGGAATCCAAGACTGAAACCCGTTGGGGTCCGCGGCCAGGCAGTAAAAACCGCGATGATATGGGAGACAAACCTGCTCGGAGAGCCGGCCCCATCAAAAAGCCAGTACTCAAGGACATGAAGAGAGAAGAGAGTGAGCAGGAAATGGAGAAGGGCAAGCCTGCATCAGGTGATAAAACTAGTATCAAGGGGAAGGACAAGCTACAGGAATCCAAATTTGAGGCTGACATTTCGAAACAGGATTCTTCATGTTCGAAAGTGAGCCAGCCTGGCTCTTCTATGTCTGCCTCCAATAAGTCTTTGCAAGGTCCTCCTGTTACAAACATGCAGGATGATCGAGGGAAGGCAAAGCCTTCTGGAAAGGATCAAAGGCCTGAGAAAATGAAACCCTCCAGACCACCTCCAAAGGACTTCAACAGCGGCCCTCCACCCCCTCGGCGGAATAGAGACCGGGATCATTCGTTTGACCGCAGCTATTCTGGGCGAGGCCGGGGCAGAGGACGTGGTGAGTTCTTCTCACGGGGAAGAGGCTACCGGGGTGCCTACGGTGGTCGAGGCAGAGGCGGCAGGGGCCGCAGCAGAGAGTTCCGAGGCTACAGGGAGCCCATGTACAGAATGGACGAAGGCGGCCCTAAAGGCTCGTTTAGGCCAAGGAACACCAGTGAGACGCGCAGTGAGGGTTCAGAGTATGAAGAGATTCCCAAGCGCCGTCGCCAGAGGGGCTCTGAGACTGGTAGCGAGACTCACGAGAGTGCCAGTGACGTGGCTCACTCAGATAAAGAAGTCTCCTCCAGCTCCAAAGATCAGTCTAAAGAGTTCAGAAATTCGGATCAAGGCCGGGTGGACAAGAAGAACCGATCCGAACCCCCAAAGTTTGGAGATAAAATGCCTCCCCGGTTAAGTGATTCTTCTCGCGGCAGGATCTTCACCCCACGTGGTGTTCCCTCGAGACGAGGTCGCGGAGGAATGCCCCGTGGTGGTGGCCGCCCTCAGCAAGGTGGCTGGGGGCCTCCTTCAAAGATGCCACCGCCCAAGAAGCAACCCTCGAAAGAACAGTTGAAAGCCCCAGAAAGCAGGCCCCCTGCCATTCCACCAGGCAAAGAAAATGAGAAGAGCCTATCTGACAAGCCAGCGCCACCAGTTGATGAACCCATCATGCCCGAGGGGCAGCCTCACCGGCCAGAGAGGCCTATTGATAAGCCGCCAAGGAGGCGACGTCATGGACGCTCCCAGCAGCAGGACAAGCCGCCACGGTTCCGCCGCCTGAAGCAAGAGCGGGAAGTGGCCGCCAGAATGAACGGAGAAAGGAACCTCTACCCAGCCGAAGCCTTACCACCTAACCCCCCTCCGAACCCGCAAACTGAGGAAATCAAAGAAGTCGTGCGCAACGCGGCTGGCACCAAATCCCCTGATCTGTCCAACCAAAACTCTGACCAGGCCAATGAAGAATGGGAGACAGCTTCCGAAAGCAGTGACTTCACAGAGAGGCGAGACAAGGATGGCATGTTCATGAAAAATGCCCCTGGCAGCATCAAGTCGATTGATCCCAACGCTGCCCAGAAGAAGGAGTCATCCAAGCGCAGCTTCTCCAGCCAGAGACCTGGAATGGACCGACAGAATCGGCGGTCGAACCCGGGGGACACCAGTGGCAAAGGCAACCGAAATAGTGCCGGGTCTGTCAGGAACGAGAAACGCAACTGGCCTTCTCCAAAGAATAGGAGGTGGGTGAATAGCAGTATAGGGATGGGAATAAGGGAATCGAGGGGTTGGGCAGAAAAATTAGATGAGGTAAAATATCAGTTATGATCTTATTGAATTGCGGAGCAGGCTCGAGGGGTGTTATTGCTTACATCTTAACCTGTGTGCTCTGAGGAATGGTCTTGGGTAAGGATGCCGTAATTGATCTTGGTTACCTGGGTTAGAGAGGAATTGAACAAATTTGCCCAGAGTCCTGCTGCTAACGTCTGTTCAGTGAGTCCTGTAGAAAACTCTGTATACGGACTTCAGGTAAGGGCAGGTTTGCATTGATCCCGATTGGTTTCTCCTTCCTCTCCACCGTGAGAGAATATTGCTGACAACTAGATAAACATTTGAAGAATATGACAATGCAGGACAGTGGGAATTGTTTTGGTTTTCTTTAGCGAAGAACTGGTATGAACATTTTGGGTTGAGTGTTTCCTTCTGTGCTGTAAGGTTGTGCAGTTGAGTGTCTAGGTTTACCTATAAAGAATGGGCACCTCAGTGCAGTGCTGGAGGTAGCTTATTGCCTGTGAAACCAGATCTCAGCATGAATCAGTTATTTCAAGAGTGGGGGAGGGGAGGAGATTAATATATCTTTACAACGCTTAACACTTGATCAGCTATGAGAATTTAAGGGGCTAAGTTTTCAATAAACATGTTGCAATGAGGGAATAAGGTTACACAGTAAAGAGTTTGCACTATCTACTTGGCAGGCCAGTGGAAGAACGGACAGCCCCCCTTCCTGCAGCTCTTCCTCAGAATGCAAGTGCAGTGTTCAGAGTGGACAGGATTATCCCCAGTGATTCTGCTGCCATCCAGAAAGCTATTGCGGAAGTCAACAGCCGGCACAAGGATCGCAAATTGGTGCCAGGCAAAACTAAGGAGAAAAGTGGCATGCTGACGCAGTTTGATCTGAACAATTATGCAGGTAAGTCCAGGAAAAAAGTTCTATAATTGGGTGTGTTGAGCAGATATATTACTGTTTTGAGTTTATTCTGAACATGCCAGCATTTGTTGCCCATCCCTAATTTCCCTTTGAAAAGTTGGTGGGGAGTCACCACCTTGAACTGCTGCAGTCCATGTAGTGTCGGTACACCCACAGTATTGTAAAGGAGGGAGTTCCTGGATTTTGACCCAGCATCGGTGAACAGTGAGATAGTTCCAAGTCAGGGTGGTGTGGGGCTTGGAGAGGAACTTGCAGTTGGTTGTTCCCATACGCTTGCTGTCCTTGTCCTCCTAGGTGATAAATGCTGCAGGTTTGCTGCTGTCGAAGGAGCCTTGGTGAGTTGCTGCAGTACATCTTGTAGATGTACTGGTTCAATGAGGTGTGCAGGAGGGCATGCCAGGAGCAGCACCAGGCATACCTCAAAATGAAGTCACCCTGGTGAAGCTACAACCCAGGACTAGTTGCGTGCCAGACAATGTAAGCAGCATGCGATAGACAGAGCTAAACTATCCCACAACCAACAGATCAGATCTAAGCTCTGCAGTCCTGCCACATCTAGTTGTGAATGGTGGTGAACAATTAAACGACGAGCTGGAGAAGGTGGCTCCACAAATGTTCCCATCCTCAATGATGGGAGAAGCCCAGCAGATCAGTGCAAAAGATATGGCTGAAGCATTTGCAACAATCTTCAGCCAGAAATGCTGAGTGGATGATCCATCTCGGCCTCCTCCTGAAGTCCCCAGCATCACATGCCCATCTTCAGCCAATTTGATTCACTCTCTGTGATATTAAGAAATGACTGAAGACACTGGATACTGCAAAGGTTATGGGCCCTGACAAGATTCCGGCAATAATATTGAAGACAAAAACAAGAAATGCTGGAATCACTCAGCAGGTCTGGCAGCATCTGTGGAAAGAGAAGCAGAGTTAACGTTTCGGGTCAGTGACCCTTCTTCGGAACTGACAAATATTAGAAAAGTCACAGATTATAAACAAGTGAGGTGGGGGTGGGGCAAGAGATAACAAAGGAGAAGGTGCAGATTGGACCAGGTCACATAGCTGACCAAAAGGTCACTGAGCAAAGGCAAACAATATGTTTTTCAACACACCATCAACATATTGTTTGCCTTTGCTCCGTGACCTTTTGGTCAGCTATGTGACCTGGTCCAATCTGCACCTTCTCCTTTGTTATCTCTTGCCCCACCCCCACCTCACTTGTTTATAATCTGTGACTTTTCTAATATTTGTCAGTTCCGAAGAAGGGTCACTGACCCGAAACGTTAACTCTGCTTCTCTTTCCACAGATGCTGCCAGACCTGCTGAGTGATTCCAGCATTTCTTGTTTTTGTTTCAGATTTCCAGCATCCGCAGTATTTTGCTTTTATTTTAATAATATTGAAGACCTGTGTTCCAGAACTTGCTGCGCCTCTAACCAAGCTGTTCCAGCGTTGTAGCTGTTCTGGCATCTACCTGGCAATGTGGAAAAATGCCCAGGTATGTCCTGTACACACAAAACAGGACAAATCCAACCTGTCTAATTACTGCCCCATCAGACTACTCTCAATCATCAGTAAAGTGCTGGAAGGTGTTGTCGACAGTGCTATCAAGCTGCACTTGCTTAGCAATAACTTGCTCAGTGGCGCTCAGTTTGGGTTCTGCCAGGGCCACTCAGCTGCTGTCTTCATCACAGCCTTGGTTCAAAAATGGACAAAAGAACTGAACTCCAGAAGTGAGGTGAGTGTGACTGTCCTTGTCATCAAAGCAGCAAGGAGCCCGAGCAAAACTGGAGTCGATGGGAATAGAGGGGAAAACTCTCCAGTGGTTGGAGTCATACCTAGCACAAAGGAAGATGGTTGTGGTTGTTGGAGGTCAATCATCTCCGCTCCAGGACATGGCTGCAGGAGTTCCTCAGGGTCGACTGCTCAGATACTGAAGCAGTCCATGTAGAAATGCAGCAAGACCTGGACAATATCCAGGCTTGGGCTGATATGTGGCGCGAATGTTGTTTGCCACTTAAGTGCCAGGGTCATCTCAAACGAAGAATCTAACAATCTCCCCTTGATGTTTAATGGCATTACAATTGCTAAATCCCCCATTATCAACATGCTGGGGTTTACCATTGACCAGAAATTAAACTGGTGTAGCCATATAAATACCACGGCTGTAAGAGCAGGTCAGAGGCTAGGAATCCTGCGGCGGGTTACTCACCACCTGACTCCCCAAAGCCTGTTAACCATCTACAAGGCACAAGTCAGGACTGTGATGGAATACTCTCCACTTGCCTGGATGGATGTAGCTCCAACAACACTCAAGCTCAACTCCATCCAGGTCAAAGCAGCCCACTTTATTGGCACCCCATCCACAAACATTCACTCCCTCCACCACAGTGGCAACAGTGTGTACCATTTACAAGATGCATTGCAGCAACGCACCAAGGCTCCTGAGACAGCACCTTCCAAACCCGCGACCTCTACCACCTAGAAGGAGAAGAGCAGCAGATGCATGGGAACACCACCATCTGCAAGTTCCCATCCAAGCCACACACTATCCTGTCTTGGAACTATATCACCGTTCCTTCATTGTCGCTGGGTGAAAATTCTGGAACTCCCTTCCTAACAGCACTGTTGGTGTACCTACCCCATATGGACTGCAGTGATTCAAGAAGTTGGCTCACCACCACCTCCTCAAGGGCAATTAGGGATGGGCAATAAATGCTGGCCTAGCCAGTGATGCCCACATCCCATGAACAAATATTAAAAAAAGAATGGTGTCCACTGGTGCCGGTGGTGGAGGGGGTGCCAATCAAGTGGGCTCCTTTTGCCCTGGACTCGAGTTGGAGCTGCACTCATCCGTCGCAGTGCTGACTTGTACCTTGTAGATGGTGGGCAGACTTTGGTGAGTCGGGGGATGAGTTGTTTGCTGCAGAGCTCCCACCCTCTGACCCCTCCTTTCTATGTTTCTAGTCAATAGTAACTTCACCCCCACTGCCCCAGGATGATGATGGTTGGGGATCAGTGTTGGTAATGCTGTTGAATGTCAAGTGAGACTGTTAGATTCTCTCTTTTTGGAGATGGTCATTCCCTGACACTTGTGTGGCACAAACATTGAAACTGTCACTCAATGGAACAAATCTACATTGTATGATACTATTCGCTGGTAATCAGCTGATAATTTATCAAATGACAATGTGAAGACATCCTGATCATTAAAATCTTCAGTGGCTGCATAAAGCACGGTAATGTATGGAAATCAGCCAAACTGATGAGGAAACGTCGCAAGTTTGATTCCTGGTTCTGTGGTCTTATTAGCTGATTTCAGCCAGGATTGTGCTTGGCTTGTGACCAGTTGGTTCCCAGGTACTGAGGGGGAAATAAGCCAGGCTTCCTGTTCCTGATCACTATCTGGTGACTCTTGCTGAAATATGTAATTATGTATGGCTGGTGAGGACCAGATCTGAAGTAACTTTATTGTCCGTCATGTACGCACTCAAGTAGCCAGTGGGCACTGCCGTGCATTCAGTTGTACCCCCATAAGGGATTTGCATTAAAGCCTTGCTACCCGACCCGAACCCAACTACGTGTCAGGTTCAGGTCAGGTCGAAATTCAGAGTCTGGCATTTGGGCTCTGGTCGGGCTGAACACTGCTTCCTGGAAGTCACGGGATCAGGCTTACCCATGATTCCCCACAACTCTAGCTGCAGGAATAGCCTGCTGCCGGAACAGATGAAGGGGATCAGTGTCGGGTCGGGTGCGAAAGAAAATTAAAGGGTTCGGGCCAGGTTCAGATTGGCTGTAGTCGGGTTTTAATTTTATACCCGAGCCAGGCTTTTATTTGCATCTTTGAGGAGAAATGATTAGTTCAGATATTCGTTTGAATAGAGTGGCTGGTCGATGTCTCATTTGTGACTCTCAAACAACACTTGCTGCTTGAAGAATGGAAACATGAAAATTGCTTACGGCAGCACTACAGTCTCCTATCTGTATTGAGTTATCAAAGCTTTGCTCTTGTGGTTGAGCTTGTTTGACCCCGAGATGAAATTACTACCCTGTTATCTCTCATGGTTAGAGTTTATGGGTATTCAAACAAGCAGCACAGGCTCCTGCTCTTCCTGCATTGATTGCTCCTAATGAAAGTGCTGTATTCAGATATGATCGCGCTATTTGAAGATGTGAAAGGCCATTGCCTGGATATATCTTAACTCCATATTGAACCTGAATGAAGTTAGATTCAGATTTGCATTTTTATAATAACACATTGAAGCATTTCAGAACATTTCGCACAGTTGCCAATTGAAGCTGTTGGAGGCAAATGCAGGAGGCATTCCCTGGTGTTAATGCTCACGAGTAGCAAGGATCCTGGGTGAATTCCTTGCTCTCCTTCCAATTTTTAATCCCTGCCAGGACTTGAACAACAGGCAAGCAAGACCATGACTTAAAATCTTGTTCAAATGCAGTGTACTGCAATACTGCACTAGTAAGTCAGCTTGGGTTATATACTCAAACCCTGACTGGAACCCACAATCGTAGAATTGTACAACACAGAAGGAGGTCATTTGGCCCATCGAGTCTGCAGCAGCTCTTCCAAAAAGCAATCCAGTTAGTCTCACTCCAGTTCTTTGCCCATAATCTGCTCACCCAGGGTGCATTCCCTCATTTTGCGCTATGCTGATGCCAATCAGTTTAATTTCTGTGAAGTACAACAGTCTAGAATGTTGCATGTTGTTTCATCCTACTCTGCAAGAAATGTGTTGATGCAGTGCCTTTCGCTGTTGTAATGCCGACAAAAGCAGCAGTTGATTTATTCACAGTGAAGCCCCACAAACAGCAATGAGACAAATGACCAGATAATCTGTATTAATGCTGTTGATTTGAGGGACAAATGTTGCTTAGGACACCGGGAGAGTCCGGTACTCTTTGCATAGTGTCTTGGGATCTTTCATCCCCTTTCTCAGCTCTTCCTCAGTGCTGCAATGAAGTGTCAGACCAGGTTATATGCTGAAATCTGTGGAGACACTAACCGTGACCACCTGAGTGAGCTAACATAGTGCCAAGGCTGACGAGTATATTCATGTTTTTAAGTGTGTTTAGGTTCCCTCTTTGTCTCCCCTCTTCCCTCTCCAATATGATTTTCTATTTCATAGAACAGCGCAGAAAGAGGCCATTCAGGCCATCGAATCTGCACAGGGTTTGGTTCAAAAACAATCCTTTCTTCCCTATTTTAGGTGTGGTGATTATTGATGATCACCCAGCAGCATCTGCAGATGATGAGACCATATCTCCCTTAAATGACGGCTTCACCCGCGTCCTTTCAAAGCGGCAGAAGAAAATTCTGGACGATGAACGCCGCAAAAAGGAAGAGCATCTGTTGCAGGTAATTGCACTGGGACGAGCTATTATCAGGACTGTAGCCCGTGTTTAAAAATAAATCTAGAGAACTGGTGATGGTGGGTGCCCTTAATGATTTAGTGAGTAAAGATACTGAAGCTACAGATAGCCACTTCCATTCACTCTGCCCTCAGCTCTGAGGCTAGGTTACCTGCTTAAGTCTGTCTGGTGAAAAGTGTACATGTGCAGTAGATGGCTGAGGACAAGATCATGCTTGGCTGTAATATTCTCCATTTGCTGAAATCCTATCCTAAACAGGCTGCAGAAACGATGCATTCTGGAACCAACTAGGGATAAAGCTATCTTCGATCCAGTACTGTGCAAGGAAACAGTTTTTTTTTAGTAATTTCTTAGTAAAAGATTCTCTTGGGGTGCGGGGGGTGGTGGGGAGTGAGCATAATACAATTGAATTCCATATTAAGTTTGAAAGCGACATAATCCAGTCCCAAACAAGAATATTGAACTTAAAACTAAAGCAATTACATAGGTATGAGACTAAAAGGACCAAATAAGCAGTAGACAACACTTAAAATGTTCAACAAAAAGACTGAAAAACACTGAAAAACAAAAACTCAACAAGAAAGATCCAGATGTGGCTTACTAGGGAAGTTAAGGATAGTATTAGGTTAAAATAGAGTCTTATAATGTTGCAAAGAGTAGTAGTAAGCCTGAGGTTTGAAAGTGTTTTAGAAACTAGAATAAAAGCAAAATACTGCAGATACTGGAGATCTGAAATAAAAACAAAAAGTGCTGGAAATACTCAGCGGGTCTGGCAGCATCTGTGGAGAGAGAAGCAGAGTTACCGTTTCAGGTTAGTGAACTTTCGTCAGAACTGCCAGAAACCAGAAAGTTGATGAGGGGAAAAAATAGAATGAGAGTAAACTAGCCTGGAATGTAAGAAGATTATAAGAACTTTTACAAATATATAAAAAGAGTAGCTAAAATAAACATTGGTCCTTAGAGGCAGAGACATGAGAAATTATCATGGGTAGTGAAGAAATGGCAGAGACGTTGAACAGATATTTTGTGTCTGTCTTAACCATAGCAGACACAATTACACACCAGGATTAGAGGGTAACCAGGGAGTAATCACAGTGAGGAAGTTCAATATCAGCAGAGAAAATGTATTGGAGACACCTAAGGGACTAAAAGCTGACAAATCCCCATGAACTGATGGCCTACATCCTCGGGTTCTTAAAGAGGTAGCTGCAGAGATAGTGGATACAATGGTTATGATTTTCCAAAATTCCCAAGCTTTTAGCAACGTCCCAGTGGATTGGAAGTTAGCAAATTTAACATTGCTATTCAAGAAAGGAGGGAGGAGCGAAAATTGAGAACTACAGGCCCGTTAGCCTGACATCAGTCATGTAAATGCAGGAATCTATCAACAATGCACTTAGAAAATCATAGTATGATCAAACAAAGCCGACATGGTTTTACAAAGGGAAAGTAGTGTTTGACAAATTTAAGTTTTTTCAGGACTTAACTAGCAGTGTAGATAAAGGGAAACCAGTAGATGTAGTATAATTAGATTTCCCAAAGGCATTTGATAAGGTGCTACACAAAAGGCTAATATGCAAGACAAGGGTGCGTAGGGGTAATATATTAGCATGGATAGAAGGTTGGTTAACGGAACAAAGAGTAGGGACAAATGGTGCATTTTCAATTTGGCAGGCTGTAACTAGTGGAGTGCTGCAAGGATCGGTGCTGGACCCTCAGCTATTTACAATCCATATTAATGACTTCGATCAAGAGACCAAGAGTAACGCATCTAAATTTGCTGATGATACAAAGCTAGGTGGGAATGTAAGCTGTGAAGAGGACACACAGGCTCCAGAGAGATCTAGACAAGTCAAGTGAATGGGCAACAAGGTGGCAGATGGATTATAGTGTAGGGAAGTATGAGGTTATTCACTCTGGCTGTAAGAATTGAAAAGCGGAATTTTTTTTTAAAAGGTGTGAACCTCGTAAATGTTGATCAGAGAGGCTTGATTTACTTTTACAAGGAACACAAAGTTAACATGCAGGTACAGCGAGCAATTGGGATGGCAAATGGTATGTTGGCCTTTATTGCAAGGGGACCTGGAGTGCAAGAGTAAAGACTTCTTGCTACAGTTGTATAGGGCTTTGATGAGACCATACCTGGTCTCCCATATTTAAGGAAAGCTATAATCGCACTGGAGGTGGTATAGGGAAGGTCCACTAAATTGGTTCCTGGGATGAGAGGCTGAGTAAATTGGGCCTCTCATTTCTGGAGTTTAGAAGAATGAGGGGTGATCTCATTGAAACATGCAAAATTCTGAAGGGGCTTGACAGGGTAGACTGAGATTGTGCTTCCACTAGCTGGGGAATCTAGTACACAGGAGCACAGTCTCAGGATAAGGGGTCAATCATTTTGGACTGAGATGAGAAATTTCTTCAATCAGGGTTGTGAATCTTGGGAATTCTCTACCTCAGAGGGTTGTGGATGCTCCATCATTGAATATATTTAAGGCTGAGAGATTTTTGGTCTCGGAATCGAGGGATGTGGAACGGGTGAGAAAATGGAGTTTAGGCAGGAGATCAGCTGTGATATTGAATGGTGGAGCAAGCTCGAGGGGTGGTATGGTCTACTCATGTTCCGATTATGTTTCTATGCTCTTATGATAAAGAGGGCAGAAAATCTGGGGGATGCAAAAATCCAATTATTGATATATTTGTGCAGAGCTTCTAGTTGGTGATTTTTTAGAATTAGAATTAGAATATTACAGCGCAGTACAGGCCCTTCGGCCCTCGATGTTGCGCCGATCATCTGACCTACACTATTCCATTTACATCCATATGTCTATCCAATGACCACTTAAATGCCCTTAAAGTTGGCGAGTCTACTACTGTTGCAGGCAGGGCGTTCCACGCCCCTACTACTCTCTGCGTAAAGAAACTACCTCTGACATCTGTCCTATATCTTTCACCCCTCAACTTAAAGCTATGTCCCCTCGTGTTTGCCATCCTCATCCGAGGAAAAAGACTCTCACTATCCACCCTATCTAACCCTCTGATTATCTTGTATGTCTCTATTAAGTCACCTCTCCTCCTCCTTCTCTCTAACGAAAACAACCCCAAGTCCCTCAGCCTTTCCTCGTAAGACCTTCCTTCCATACCAGGCAACATCCTAGTAAATCTCCTCTGCACCCTTTCCAAAGCTTCGACATCCTTCCTATAATGCGGTGACCAGAACTGCACGCAATACTCCAGGTGCGGCCTCACCAGAGTTTTGTACAGCTGCATCATGACCCCGTGGCTCTGAAACTCGATCCCCCTACTAATAAAGGCTAACACACCATATGCCTTCTTAACAGCCCTATTAACCTGGGTAGCAACTTTCAGGGATTTATGTACCTGGATACCAAGATCTCTCTGCTCATCTACACTACCAAGAATCTTCCCATTAGCCCAGTACTCTGCATTGCTGTTACTCCTTCCAAAGTGAATCACCTCACACTTCTCCGCATTAAACTCCATTTGCCATCTCTCAGCCCAGCTCTGCAGCCTATCTATGTCCCTCTGTACCCTACAACACCCTTCGACACTATCCACAACTCCACCGACCTTCGTGTCATCCGCAAATTTACTAACCCACCCTTCTACACCCTCATCCAGGTCGTTTATAAAAATGACAAACAGCAGTGGCCCCAAAACAGAACCTTGCGGTACACCACTAGTAACTAAACTCCAGGATGAACATTTGCCATCAACCACCACCCTCTGTCTTCTTTCAGCTAGCCAATTTCTGATCCAAAGCTCTAAATCACCTTCAACCCCATACTTGCGTATTTTCTGCAATAGCCTACCGTGGGGAACCTTATCAAACGCCTTACTGAAATCCATATACACCACATCCACGGCTTTACCCTCATCCACCTGTTTGGTCACCTTCTCGAAAAACTCAATAAGGTTTGTGAGGCACGACCTACCTTTCACAAAACCGTGCTGACTATCGCAAATGAACTTATTCTTTTCAAGATGATTATAAATCCTGTCTCTTATAACCTTTTCCAACATTTTACCACAACCGAAGTAAGGCTCACAGGTCTATAATTACCAGGGCTGTCTCTACTCCCCTTCTTGAACAAGGGGACAACATTTGCTATCCTCCAGTCCTCCGGCACTACTCCTGTCGACAATGACGACTTGAAGATCAACAACAACGGCTCTGCAATCTCCTCCCTGGCTTCCCAGAGAATCCTAGGATAAATCCCATCTGGCCCAGGGGACTTATCTATTTTCACTCTTTCCAAAATTGCTAACACCTCCTCCTTGTGAATCTCAATCCCATCTAGCCTAGTAGGCTGTATCTCAGTAATCTCCTCGGCAACATTTTCTTTCTCTACTGTAAATACTGACGAAAAATATTCATTTAACGCTTCCCCTATCTCCTCTGATTCCGCACACAACTTCCCACTACTATCCTTGATTGGCCCTGTTCTAACTCTTATCATTCGTTTATTCCTGATATACCTATAGAAAGCCTTAGGGTTTTCTTTGATCCTATCCGCCAATGACTTCTCGTGTCCTCTCCTTGCTCTTCTTAGCCCTCCCTTTAGATCCTTCCTGGCTAGCTTGTAACTCTCAAGCGCCCTAACTGAGCCTTCACGTCTCATCCTAACATAAGCCGCCCTCTTCCTCTTGACAAGCGCTTCAACTTCTTGAGTAAACCACGGCTCCCTTGCTCGACAACTTCCTCCCTGCCTGACAGGTACATACTTATCAAGGACACGCATTAGCTGCTCCTTGAATAAGCTCCACATTTCGTTTGTGCCCATCCCCTGCAGTTTCCTTCCCCATCCTACACATCCTAAATCTTGCCTAATCGCGTCATAATTTCCTTCCCCCCAGCTATAATTCTTGCCCTGCGGTATATACCTGTCCCTGCCCATCGCTAAGGTAAACCTAACCGAATTGTGATCACTATCACCAAAGTGCTCACCTACATCTAAATCTAATACCTGGCCGGGTTCATTACCCAGTACCAAATCCAATGTGGCATCGCCCCTGGTTGGCCTGTCCACATACTGTGTCAGAAAACCCTCCTGCACACACTGGACAAAAACAGACCCATCTAAAGTACTCGAACTATAGTATTTCCAGTCAATATTTGGAAAGTTAAAGTCCCCCATAACCACTACCCTGTTACTCTCGCTCCTGTCGAGAATCATCTTCGCTATCCTTTCCTCTACATCTCTGGAACTATTCGGAGGTCTATAGAAAACTCCCAACAGGGTGACCTCTCCTCTCCTGTTTCTAACCTCGGCCCATACTACCTCAGTAGACGAGTCCTCAAACGTCCTTTCTGCCGCTGTAATACTTTCCTTGATTAACAATGCCACACCCCCCCCTCTTTTACCCTCTTCTCTGTTCTTTCTGAAACATCTAAATCCCGGAACCTGCAACATCCATTCCTGCCCCTGCTCTACCCATGTCTCCGAAATGGCCACAACATCAGGATCCCAGGTACCAACCCATGCTGCAAGCTCACCCACCTTATTCCGGATGCTCCTGGCGTTGAAGTAGACACACTTTAAACCAAGTTCTTGCTTGCCAGTGCCCTCTTGCGTCCCTGTAACCTTATCCCCTACCTCACTACTCTCAACAGCCTGTACACTGGCACTGCAATTTAGGTTCCCATTCCCCTGCTGATTTAGTTTAAACCCCCCCGAAGAGCACTAACAAATCTCCCCCCCAGGATATTGGTACCCCTCTGGTTCAGGTGAAGACCATCCTGTTTGTAGAGGTCCCACCTACCCCAGAAAGAGCCCCAATTATCCAGGAAACCAAAACCCTCCCTCCTACACCATCCCTGCAGCCACGTGTTCAACTCCTCTCTCTCCCTATTCCTCTCTTCGCTAGCACGTAGCACAGGCAACAACCCAGAGATAACAACTCTGGTTGTTCTCGCTCTAAGCTTCCACCCTAGCTCCCTGAATTTCTGCCTTAAATCCCCATCTCTCTTCCTACCTATGTCGTTGGTGCCTATGTGGACCACGACTTGGGGGTGCTCCCCCTCCCCCTTAAGGATCCCAAAAACACGATCGGAGACATCACGTACCTTGGCACCTGGGAGGCAACACACCAACCGGAGCATTGTTTCTCTTGGGTTTAAAACCCAGTCCTGGCACACACTAATGCTCCTTGCCATGGAATTGGTAAACTGTTTAAGAAAGGCAACAAATCTAGAGGGTTTTACTTGGTGCTGCATTGTGGTACAGGGTACAAACAGAGGAAAATCAGTTCGAAGGGCAAAGAAGGGTTAGAGGAATGAGAATACAGAAATTTAATGAAAAGAAATTGAACCTAGCTTCTCCTTGCCCCTTTCCCACAATCCTGGTAGATACTCTGGCTGAATGTGGAAGTGGGACAAGGTGCTGGGTAGAACTTGAAACCTCCTGAGAGAGGATTTGCTGCTTTTTCCCTCTGCTCCGTGGGAGTCGGATGGAAGGCCTGTGACTGGTAGCTGAGTTTGAGAGGTGAAAAGGGAAGTGGTCATAGGGTAAGGCATAGTAATACCTGTGTTATACCTATGTTGGTTCGATCATGGCACATGATTCTTCCTAATATGTGATGTGCTTTTCATTCACCAGAAGGCTGTTAAAATCTGTGCAATGGATACTCTGCATCCTTCATTACCTGGATTCCCCAAAAAGCAGTCGAAGAAGGTGATTCTTTCAAGCATAGAGTCTGAAGAGAGTTGCAAGGGTCAGACGAATGCAGCTGATCTGGGAACCCAGATTTGGAATACCACGCATTCCGGTATGTCACTCTGCAGTATGAATAGGAAGGTAATGTGAGGGTATGGATGTGAAGACTCAATATATTTTTTAATCAAAATTTCTCCCATGGTGTATGTGGAAACCTGTAAGAAATTAGAACTTTGAAGAGGAAAGCACCATATAACTAGGGCAAGTTATTTATCAGTGAACAGCACCCGCACAAGTTCCAAGAACACCTTTGCTTGCCAAGCGGAACTTGAATTCCGGCTGCAGTTTTTCATTAAAAGGTCTTGGGCTAATTTGCCAATCACGTTGTCCTACATGCGATTTAAACACAAAAAACTTCAGGATCTTTTAAAAAGGGTGCTGGAAAGCTGAGCTAGGTTGTAGTCTTTTCTGTCCTTGGAAGTTTTTTTTTCTCTCTCCTCTCTCCTTGGAAGTTCTCTCTCTTTTTCTCTTTCACCTTTATCAATCTTAACCTGTCACTTCTTTGTAAACAATTTCTCCAGCTGTCCAAAGTTCTCTGTTTATTGGGCTAGAAGTCAGGTGGTTTCCCAGAAGGGCTTGTTTTCCTCAGACCTCTGCGGCCCTTTTTTAAAAAAAGAAACATTTTCAGGGACTGTTTTTTCAAAGTCAAGTGGCCTTTACATGACCCCCTTTGAAATCCCCAAAGTTGAACATTTCTTCAATCTTTCAAAAATTAATCGTCAAAAGATACATTTAACAGAACACGGAGGCATTTTCGTAACATGATATAAAATCAAAATTGTTGTTTTGGGAAGTGAATGCAGTAAGAGAAGAACTTGCGCAGTGGTTAGCACCGCAGCCTCACAGCTCCAGCGACCCGGGTTCAATTCTGGATACTGCCTGTGTGGAGTTTGCAAGTTCTCCCTGTGTCTGCATGGATTTTTGCCGGGTTCTCCGGTTTCCTCCCACAGCTAAAAGACTTGCAGGTTGGTAGGTAAATTAGCCATTATAAATTGCCTCTAGTATAGGTAGGTGGTAGGGAAATATAGGGACAGGTGGGGATGTGGTAGGAATATGGGATTAGTGTAGGATTAGTATAAATGGGTGGTTGATGGTCGGCACAGACTCGGTGGGCCAAAGGACCTGTTTCAGTGCTGTATCTCTAAATAATAAATAATTAATTCTAATATAATTAGTTAAAATGGCTATAGGAAATCTCCAGATACCTGTCTTGTGGTTAGATCAGGAAAGAGTAAGCCTGGGTTTCAGTTCCTCATTCATTGAATCAATCCTTTTGGCAAGTGTACATGTGTGAATGTTGGGTCATTTCATTTCAACATTTGTTGCTTCCAATCCCACTTGAATAATATTGCCAGGAGCTGTTTGCACGAATGGATCGACAGCTCATGTATCTGAGCCTTTTTTAGAAAAAGGTGTAATATTGTTTTGAAATTGGGATCCTTGCGTGTTTCTACATTTGGCAATGAACAAATGTAGTTTTGGTGGTTATGTTCCCTGAAGTTCTGGGTCAGGTCTTTGGAGTCCCATAGAAGTTTATAGTGCAGGAGGAAGCCATTTGTCTCCTCTTGTGCTAGGTCTTTGCAATCCAAAACTCAAAGCACTTGTATGCTGTTGAGAATTAAATTTTAGTGTAAACTAAGTTGTCAGCTCTGGCTCAGTGGGCAGCCTCTGAGTCAGAAGGTTATGGGTTTAAGTCTCATTCCGGAGATGTGAGCACAAAATCTAGGCTTTCGGATGAGATGTTCAACCAAGGCCCAATCTGCACTTCCAGGTGAATGTAAAATATCTCTATGATTTTGAAGAAGAGGTGGTGAGGGATAAGTATTGGAGAACTCAACCAAAATCACCGAAAAGATTATCTGATCATTATCACATTAGCTGTTTGTGGGACCTCGTGAACAAATTGGCTGCTGCGTTTCCCAAGTTGCAACAGTGACTTCAAAAATAACTTAATTGGCTGTAAAGCGCTTTGGGACGTCCTGGGTCATGGAAGGTGCTGTATAAATGCAAGCCCTTTCCTTACAATATGTCTTGCATGCACTCCCTTGTTGATACTAGAAGTTGACAGATACAGGATATTTGGCAGCAATGACTGCAGTTAACTCCCAACTCGCAAATGCAGTCCCGTTCCAACAAAGGTTTAATCTAGCTAAGAGCAACAACATAGGCCGCGTTATAAATTTGCGTGACCTGATGATCAAGCGCACTGCTTGCAAAGGTTTTATTTGAGGTCCATAAAAGGTTCAACCCAGCAGTCAAAGAAAACAACCAGAAGTTGCAATTACTACTGATCTAGTTTGTAGATAATTGGAGTTCCACTGTACTGTCTGACTGTGCGCTCTTGATACCAAGTATTTGTCGTTTTAACCGCTTAAAAACATTTCCTCCCCCAAACTTGCAGTTGGCTCCCTGACTCCTCCAGCAGCCTCCGGTCTGGATACTTGGATCAAACCTCTGAATGTCTTTGCAGAGGCAGCCAGTGCTGAGGTAAGAAATGTTCCCCAGACTTTTGAGATCAACGTGGTCCAGTTCCTTCTAACTATTTGAGGTAACCAGTAGCTGCATACTTGGAGCTGATTTTTCTGCGTCCTGAATGTTTGGTACAGGCAAGGTAGACAGTGAAGCACTGGCAATGGGTTTTTTCAATGGAGCTAGTTAGCATTTATTGTGTGCCTAGTGCTGAGCAGGAATTGACAGTTTGGAGCTCCACTGACAGGAAAATGACCAGAGAAAAGCACTGTCACACATAGGAGCAGGCTGTGTAATTATCCTGCTCAGTTCCAGGCCAATTTCCCATCTGCTTGTTTTGGTAGGTCCCATGGCCTCTCCCAACACCATTTCTTCACCCCCTCCCCCCCTTCGGAATTGCAGACACAAAGCATGTGCTTAGCAACGGTTCATTGCTTCTCTCGACAACTCATCAATGCAGCATGTAACAGCCAAATAAACCAGAAGGAACCACAATTATTTCTCACCACCCTTCCCCAAAGTCGGTGAATTAGCTGAAATAACTGCTGGAAATACTCAACAGGCCTGGCAGCATCTGTGGACAGAAACAGTTGATGTTTTGCATCGATGACCTTGCATAAGTACTGGGAAAAATTAGAAATGTAATAGGTTTTAAGCAAGTGGTGGGGAAGGGTGGAAAAAGAACAAAAGGAAAGGTCTGTGATGGGGAGAAAGACAGGAGAGATTACGTGACAAAGGAGTTGGTGCAGAGCTAAAGGGAGGGGTAGTGAGACAAGTGCAGATGCAAAAAGTGTCTAGAAGGGGTGTGAATGGCAGAATCGTGAAGAGCTGCCATCTGAAAGCAAAAAAAAAAAGTAATCCCAAAACCAGCGAAGAGAAAAGAAACAAAATAGGATTTGAAATTGAGCTCAGTGAGTCCGAAAGGCTGTAAAGTGCCTAATCAAAAGTTGAGATGCTGTTCCTCGAGCTTGTGTTGAGCTTCATTGAAACACTGCAGGAGGCAGGGATCAGAGAGGGTGCAAGGTGGGGAAATAAAATGACAGGCAATCAGAAGCTCAGGGTCACGCTTGCGGACTAAGCAAAGCTGTTCCTCAAAGTGGCCACCCAGTCTGTTTGGTCACCCCAGTGTAGAGCAGTCTGCATTGTGAACGGTGAATACAGTATATTAAATTTGAGAGAACAAAGAACAAAGAAAATTACAGCACAGGAACAGGCCCTTCGGCCCTCCAAGCCTACGCCGATCCAAATCCTCTATCTAAACCTGTCGCCTATTTACTAAGGGTCTGTATCTCTTTACTTCCTGCCCATTCATGTATCTGTGTAGATGCATCTTAAAAGACGCTATCATGCCCGCGTCTACCACCTCCGCTGGCAATGCGTTCCATGCACCCACCACCCTCTGCGTAAAGAACTTTCCACGCATATCCCCCCCTAAACTTTTCCCCTTTCACTTTGAACTCGTAATTGACTTGTAATTGAATCCCCCACTCTGGGGAAAAAGCTTCTTGCTATCCACCCTGTCTATACCTCTCATGATTTTGTACACCTCAATCAGGTCCCCCCTCAACCTCCGTCTTTCTAATGAAAATAATCCTAATCTACTCAACCTCTCTTCATAGCTAGCGCCCTCCGTACCAGGCAACATCCTGGTGAACCTCCTCTGCACCCTCTCCAAAGCATCCACATCCTTTTGGTAATGTGGCGACCAGAACTGCACGCAGTATTCCAAATGTGGCCGAACCAAAGTCCTACACAACTGTAACATTACCTGCCAACTCTTGTACTCAATACCCCGTCCGATGAAGGAAAGCATGCCGTATGCCTTCTTGACCACTCTATTGACCTGCGTTGCCACCTTCAGGGAACAATGGACCTGAACACCCAAATCTCTCTGTACATCAATTTTCCCCAGGACTTTTCCATTTACTGTATAGTTCACTCTTGAATTGGATCTGCCAAAATGCATCACCTCGCATTTGCCCTGATTGAACTCCATCTGCCATTTCTCTGCCCAACTCTCCAGTCTATCTATATTCTGCTGTATTCTCTGACAGTCCCCTTCACTATCTGCTACTGCACCAATCTTGGTGTCGTCTGCAAACTTGCTAATCAGACCACCTATACTTTCCTCCAAATCATTTATGTATATCACAAACAACAGTGATCCCAGCACGGATCCCTGTGGAACACCACTGGTCACACATCTCCATTTTGAGAAACTCCCTTCCACTGCTACTCTCTGTCTCCTGTTGCCCAGCCAGTTCTTTATCCATCTAGCTAGTACACCTTGGACCCCATGCGCCTTCACTTTCACTTTCTCCATCAGCCTACCATGGGGAACCTTATCAAACGCCTTACTGAAGTCCATGTATATGACATCTACAGCCCTTCCCTCATCAATCAACTTTGTCACTTCCTCAAAGAATTCTATTAAGTTGGTAAGACATGACCTTCCCTGCACAAAACCATGTTGCCTATCACTGATAAGCCCATTTTCTTCCAGATGGGAATAGATCCTATCCCTCAGTATCTTCTCCAGCAGCTTCCCTACCACTGACGTCAGGCTCACCGGCCTATAATTACCTGGATTTTCCCTGCTACCCTTTTTAAGCAAGGGGACAACATTAGCAATTCTCCAGTCCTCCGGGACCTCACCCGTGTTTAAGGATGTTGCAAAGATATCTGTTAAGGCCCCAGCTATTTCCTCTCTCGCTTCCCTCAGTAACCTGGGATAGATCCCATCCGGACCTGGGGACTTGTCCACCTTAATGCCTTTTAGAATACCCAACACTTCCTCCCTCCTTATGCCAACTTGACCTAGAGTAATCAAACATCTGTCCCTAACCTCAACATCCGTCATGTCCCTCTCCTCGGTGAATACCGATGCAAAGTACTCGTTTAGAATCTCACCCATTTTCTCTGACTCCGCGCATAACTTTGCTCCTTTGTCCTTGAGTGGGCCAATCCTTTCTCTAGTTACCCTCTTGCTCCTTATATATGAATAAAAGGCTTTGGGATTTTCCTTAACCCTGTTTGCTAAAGATATTTCATGACCCCTTTTAGCCCTCTTAATTCCTCGTTTCAGATTGCGCCTACAATCCCGATATTCTTTCAAAGCTTCGTCTTTCTTCAGCCGCCTAGACCTTATGTGTGCTTTCAGAAGCGCACATAAGTCACTGGTTCACTTGGAAAGGATGTTTGGGGCCTTGGAAGGTGGGAAGGAGGATGTAAAAGGGCATCTGCTGTGCTTTCACGGTAAGATCTCATGGGAAGGGGGGTGGTTTGAGTAATGGACCAGGTCACAAGTGTCTCTTAGATCCAACCCAAGCGTCATCAAACCTGCTGACAAGGTTGGTGCTGTTGTCTGGCAAAATGACCTCTAGCAGAGGCTGAACGCCAACTCTCCCCCTGCTTCCTTTTGACCCCTGGACTATGACCCCACCTTCAAGCAACATGAAGCCATCGTCTCCAGGACTGTCGCTAACCTCATCTCCTCTGGAGATCTTGCCTCCACAGCCTCCAACCTTAGAGTCACCCATCCCCAAACAGCCCACTTCTACCTCCTTCCCAAGATCCACAAACAGGACTGCTCAGCCTATTCCTGCTCTTCTGAATTGATTTCTTCCTATTGACAGTTTTTTCCCACCCCTTATCCATTCCCTCTCCACCTACATCCGTGACTCCTCCGATGCCCTCCATCACTAACTGTTTCCAGTTTCCTTGCCCTAACCATCTCCTTTTCACCATGGACAACCAATCCCTTTACACCTCCGTTCTCCACCAGGATGGTCTGAGGGCTCTCCGCTTCTTCCTTGAACTGAGGCCCAACCAGTTTCCATCCAGCGCCCTCCTCTGCCTGGCTGAACTTGTTCTCATGTTGAATAACTTCTTTAACTCCACTCAGTTCCTCCAAGTACAAGGTGTTGCCATGGATAAATGCATGGGTCCTAGCTATGGCTGCCTTTTTGTAGAAAATATGGAACAATCCATGTTCCAGTTTTAGTCAGGCCCCTCCTTCACCACTTTTTCCAGTACATTGACTCTATCGATGCCGCTTCCTGCTCTTGGCCTGAACTAGAAAATTTCATCAACTTTGCTTCCAATTTCCACCCTTCTCTTGGCTTCACAAGGTCTATATCTAACTCTTGCTTTCCCTTCCCCACTTTCTCTGTTTCCGTTTCTGGGTATAGGCTAACGACAAGTATTTACTATAAGCCCACTGACACTCACAGCTACCTCAAACATACTTCCTCACACACCCTGCTTCCTGTAAGGACATTCTTCCGTTCTCCCAGTTTCTCTGTCTATGTTGCAGCTGTTCTGATGATGCAACCTTCTATACTAGCGCTTCTGATATCCCTTCCTTTTGCCTCAATTGATGATTCCCAACCTCTGACCCCACCCAACCGTGCTTGACAGGGCCCCTGACTGCCATCCCATTTCCCCCCACTTCACTCCTTCCATCCCCTCTCCCAGAATCATGATAGAGTTCCACTTGTCCTTGCCTTCCACCCACCAGCCTCCATATCCTGTCATTTCTGCCACCTCCACTACCAAACATATCTTCCCCTCTACTCCCCTTTCAGCATTCTAAAGGGACTGTTCCCTCCTTGAGATCCTAGTTCATTCTTCAGTCATCCCCAACACCACCTCACCTTCCCACAGCACCTTTCCATGCAAGTGCAGGAGTTGATGCAACTGCTGCCCTGTTACCTCCTCTCTCTCCTCACCGTCCAAGGCCCCAAACACACACTCCAGGTGCAACGGCAGTTTACATGTACTCCTTTCAGTTTAGTATACTGTATTTGCTGCTCAGAATGCAGTCTGGTCTACATTGAGGAGACCAAACACAGATTGGGTGACTGCTTTGCAGAACACCTCCGCACAGTCCACAAGAGTGACCCTGAACTTCCAGTTGCCTGTCATTTTAGTTCTACACCTTGCACCCACTCTGACCTCTGCCTCCTGCTGTGTTCCAATGTAGCTCAACCCAAGCTTGAGGAACGTTCTGATGAAAGGTCACTGACCTGAAACATTAACTCTGCTTCTCTCACCACAGATGCTGCCAGACCTGCTGAGTATATCCAGCATCTTTTGTTTTTATTTGAGGAACGGTAACTTATCTTTTGACTCGGCAATTTGCAACCTTCCAGAATCAACATTGAGTTCAACAATTTTAGACTGTATCCTCTCTCCCTATTATGTTACCTTTTCTCTTTGCTCTCCTTTTTCTTTTGTCTTTGCTTGTGGACAGCAGCTGTTCATGATTTTTCCATTCACGCCTCCTTCAAACACATCTTTTGTTTCTTCCCTTGGCCTATTACCACTTTGGCCTTCATCCATTTTGTCGTTTCATTTCTTCACCCTATCGGACCTTCCCTTTTTGTTTTCCCCAACCTTCACTTGCTTAAAACTTATTACATCTGTAACTTTTCCTAGTTCTGATGAAAGGTCATTGACCTGAAACATTAACTCTGTTTCTCTCTTAGGTGCTGCCAGACCTGCTGAATATTTCCACTTTTTCTGTTACTTCAAATTTACAGTATTTTTTGCTTGTATTGTATTTAGTATTAGTGTTGAACTAATGTTGGTTGAGATGATGGTGTAAAGGTGCTTCCATTGGTCTTGGAGCCTCTGGCTACAGAGGGAGGAAATTGATCAGGGTTCCTGCCTCTAGTTGGTATTCAGTGACCGATGCTGCAAAGTCCTGGTATTTAAATGTCATGGAGACAGGTTTCCCCATTTCCTCCCCTCCCCTTCTGTAAAGGTTGAATGGCCTGCTGGCACTCACTGTGTAAGCTCACACACACAGAATGGTCACTTGAGCAAGTTATTGGAGAGCAACTGGCATCCATGAAATGATACTCCCAATGACCTGAAGTCTTCATTTCAGGAGGGGAGGAAGTCTCACAAGTCGAGTTTGATTTGCTTCTAGAAATGCTATTGCAGTCTTTGAAGGGTTACTTAGCTTTAAGTGAGAGAAACTATTGAAGGCACTGGCCATGGTTTATAGTTGCTTAGGAAAAGGTAATGAGGTAATGCCTTATATCTTAAAAGGACAGTGTAGTTTATGCATCTTGATTAAACTACAGCGTGTATGTCTCTGCCGTTTGTTTCAAGGCCAGCCAGACTGACAGTGGGGTGGATTTGAGCAGCGACTGTCAGGTCTCATCAACCAGTTCCTCGCAGCGTAGCTCTCCAGCCAGCAGCCTGAAAACAGACACCGGGGAGCGTGTTGGGCTTATTAACCGGATCGGCACAAAAGTGGTCGAGATTCGATCGGCAGAAAACCAGCTCCCAGAACCCAAAGAGCAGAGACAGAGACCTGCTAGGACAGGAGCACTGAAAGAAAATAAGGTATAGCACTTACTGTCATGACGTAGCCTCATTAGCCACCTTGTCTGCTACACAGCACCTCTCCTGAATGCGCACATTTTACTGGTCACCAGTGACTTTTGGAACTGACCTTTCTTCTTTCCTCACCACCACCCACCCGCTCCCTCCCCCGCCCCCACCCAATCCCCATCCCCAGTAGCCATTCTTCATGTGTGACTCTAAACAGCGAGCTTCAGCAGGCTTAGTGCTTCGTAGAGGGAATTGCACCCGTTCTGATGCTGTTACCCGTAGCGTGCGTGTGTGTGTGTACACGAACACAAGTGGGTGCATTCACAGAAGCATGCTCTCTTACTTGCTAATTGGGGTCTCTGGTGAGCAATTTGGAGCAAGAGTTCTGGCTGATTTTATTCCTGTGCCCCCACCCCAAACTGATTACAAACATGGGACCTTCTGGTTTGTATGGTGCAGGGCAATATTAAAAAAAAAAGTCTTCAAAGTGTAGGAAGTTAAACCTCTAACCATAGGGTGTGAAGGATTATTAATGTCTTGGGTTTTAATGTACAGTGTGGCAAAACAATTAAAGCTAATGGAGTGCAAGGATGTATAGTCAGACCAGTGGATTATTAATCTGTAGAAGTTATGCAAAAGCTTTCAAACCATATTCTGGTCACCACACCTCCTAAATAAATAAATCCATGTCGTGGAAGTGGGTTGCTGGTCCTCCATTTCTTGTCCTCGTTTTAAATCCCTTTATGGCCATTCCTCTCCCTATTGTAGTTTCTTCCCGCCCCCCCCCCCCCCCCCCCCCCAGTGCTTGCCATTCTCTGACTCTGACCAATTGTGTTTCTCCATCTCCGACTACAGCACTGCCCGCCATGCTTTCAGCTGCCTAGGGCCCATGCACTGGGATTCTCTCCCTAAACCCCTCCTCTCCCTCTCAGCCTTCTCCTTAAAATCCACATCTTTGACCAAGTTTTTGGTTGCTCCCTCCTCTCTTTCCTACCCCCCCCCCCCTCCCCCCCCCCAAGCCTCCCATTTCCCATGACTAATCATTTGGCTTGATGTCCATTTCTTCGGATGATGTCACTATGAAGCAGCTTGGGGAATCTCTTTACATTAATGGTGATCTATAAAGGAAAGTTCTTTCTTAAAGTGAGCTTGGTGTAGCTATCAGCATGAACTCCGTTTGCTCAGTGATAAATGACATGTCAACTAATAAAGGTAAACCTGGTTTTATGATGCTGGAGCAAGGATTCTAGATGTATGGACATTGAAGAAGAAATGGTGCAGGTGAGCAGCATGGGGGGTGAGTTTCTTTTTCCATGGGTGGAGGGAGAAGTGGATTGTGAAGGGTAATGGCAATTGTAATGAGGATCTGGCACCCAAGGATAAACTGAGTAATTGTGATTTTTATTTAATCACAGGTTTACTGTGTAGATTGTGACCCTTTCAAAAGTCACCTGACTGATTCTGTTTTCATTGAGAGTTTCAGTTATGCCCCATTAGCAGCTTTTTAAAAAATATTTAAGAATTGTGTATGTGTGGTTTGCCTGTGGGGTGTGATGAAAGAGGTAAATGTTGCACTGCCCATACTCAACTTTAATCCCTCCCATCTCCTTTTAACTTAATTTTTCTTGGCTGTGCACAGGAACAAGCTTAAAGGAGCATGTTGTAGAAATTATGTTTCTGATATCCATAACAAATGTAGTTTAATTATTTCAAGCAGAGTGATTACCTGAAGTCCACTCTTAAATAGCCTGATGGTCTTGAGCATGTTTCTCCCAACTACACCTAACAAGTAGATTTCAAATGCAGCTTTTCTTGAGTAAGTAGTGGCTAGTGGTAGTGATGCTTTGCTGCCACACTCAGCCCTGCTGATGAGGTTCATATGTGCATTGATGCAGTTTATATTGCAAACATCTTCTGGCATCATGGACTGAGTTGGCAATGTGCCAAAAACTGAAGTAGAGTTGACTGTCATGGTGCATAACCATGTGACCAGTGTAGTAGCAAAATACTGTTGGGTCGTAGAGTCCAGTGGTTCAGCTATTGAGCTTCTAGGATTAGGGAATCTATTTTCTCATTGGGCTAAATCTTAGTCCTGATGGAAAGAGAGATGGATCTGAGGTATAAATATAAAATTTTAAATGCACTTTCTATGGATTTCCTCATTTCTTTTTTATAAGTGTTTAAGCTGCTTGCAATGTCTCTGTGAGGAAAAAAAATTGGTAACTCTTTTTCCCCTTGACGCTCTCTTGGTGACATTGAACAGAACATATGGCCAATCTGAGGGGTCTTGTATGCATTTTCTAAGCAGTTCTTTATTTGCTTGCCAGTTACAAGCATATTTACTATAGGCTGCTATTGTGCAGAAGAATCTGCTCCAGATTGACATCGGTTTGATTCTGAAGGAGTAATCTTTGGAGGGCGACTGGTAGAAATCCAGACTGGCATTCTGTACAAACTTGGTTGCAGAAGCCATCTGTGCGTTTCCCAGGGAGGGTAGCAGTCCTCCATGCTGCCCTTGCAGACTGAGCAGAGCGTTACAGTGGAGCAGACTGGCGAGCTGAACTCTAGCATAATTAATCATTTGTTTTCACTGTTAGTCTATTCCTGGTGATTAGAAGCATTTTCTGCTTAAAAACTGGAATATTCAACTATTTAGCAAGATGACATTTTTGAGTATTTTTGGTTCTAATCGAACTGATGCGACAGTGCTAGGACAGATTAATTCTTTGTCTTTTCATAAACTTTGCATTAAAAGTCTTTATTTCCTCAAGTTTCAGGAGTCTGCCACTGAGCTGAGTAAAGAACATAAACCTGGACCAATCGGAAATGAGCGTTCACTGAAAAATAAGAAGGCAAGAGAAGGACAGCAGAAAGAGTGTCCCGAGGTGGCTGCAAAGGCTGTCGGCTTTTCTATAAGCAGCAGACCAAAATCAAAACCTGACCCTGACTTACTACTGGAGACAGAAGTTGCTGTACCGCCTATCCAGTTTGGAGTGAGTGCAAAGGTGAGTGACTTGATTTTAAATTGAAAAATTTTGAGTTTGTTGACCTTGGATCCTAGTTCACCTTAGTCTTTGGCAGGTATTACATTTACAACAACCGTAACAACGATCACTTTGAAAGTGTCTCTCAGAGTGCTTCAGGGATTAAGCAAAGAACAAATCCAAGCAGAAGAGAAAAGGAGGAAGAGTGAAAGATTTATTGGGGATGGGGGCATCAGCTAGATTGAACAGTATTTTTGAGAAGCCTTTTGAAACTCTGGTGAGATCTAGGACAGGCTTCCATAGAGATGTGGCATGGGAACTGAAGATCCTCATTCATAGTTTAGTAAAGAGAATGGGAAATGAATAATAGTGTCAGAGCAGCAGAGGAGGTACGCTCAGCGATGTATGACCAGAGGAGATCGCTAAGGAAGGGCAAGGCAAGAACAGGAAAATGGTTTTGTAGGATCCTCGGGTTTGAAATGGGGAATATGCAGACATAGAAACAGGAGTAGATTCAGCCCTTTGAGCCTGATAGGTTAGATCATCGCTGATTTGTATCGGGATCATAGGAGCAGGAGTAGGCCATTCAGCCCATCGGGCCTGCTCTGCCATTTGATACAATCATGGCTGATCATTCACTTCAGTGGCTTCCCACACTGTCCCCATATCCCTTTTATGTCATTGGTATTTAGAAATTTGTCAGTCTGTCCTTTGAGCATACTCAGTGACTCAGCTTCCACAGCCCTCTGGGGTAGAGAATTCCGAAGAGTCACAACCCTTTGAGTAAAGAAATTTCTCCTACACTCGGTCCTAAGTGGCTTCCCCCTTCTTTTGAAATTGTGTCCCCTGGTTCTAGACTCCCCAACTAGGGAAACATCCTGCCTTCATCTACCCTGTCTATCCCTTTAAATATTTTGTAGGTTTCAATGAGATCGCCCCTCATTCTTTGGAACTCTAGAGAATACAGGCCCAGCTTCGCCAATCTATCTCCATAGGACAGTCCCGCTATCCCGGGAATAACTCTGGTGCACCTTCATTGCACTCCCTCTATGGCAATAATATCCTCCCTAAGGAAAGGGGACCAAAACTACGCACCGTACTCCAGGTGCGGTCCAACCAAGTTTCTATACAATTCAAGCAAGACTTTGCTACTCCTATACTCAAATCATCATGTGATTAAGGCTAACATACCATTAGCCTTCCTGATTGCTTGCTGCACCTGGGTGTTAGCTTTCAGTGACTTATTGACAAGGGCACTCGGGTCCCTTTGGACATCTACACTTTCTAATCTCTCGCCATTTAAGGAATACTCTGCACATCTGTTCCTTCTGCCAAAGTGGATAACCTCACATTTCTCTACATTATATTCCATCTGCCACGTTCTTGCCCACTCACTAAGTCTTTCCTGATCCCCTTGAAGCCGCTTTGCATCTTCCTCACAACATACATCCCACCTAGTTATGTGTCATCCACGAACTTGGAAATATTACACTTGGTCCCTACTTCCAAATCATTGATATATATTGTGAACAGCTGGGGCCCAGGATTGATCCTTGTGGTACCCCACTAGTCCCAGCCTGCCAATGTGAGAATGACCTGTTCATTCCTGCTCTCTGTTTTCTGCCCATTAACCAATCCTTAATCCATGCCAGTACATTACCTCCTATCCATGTGCTTTAATTTTGCTAACCAACCACCTGTGGAGGAATTTATCAATAGCTTTCTGAAAATCCAAGTATGCAATGTCCACAGACTCCCCTTTATCAATTCTGTTAGTAACATCCTCATAAACTGCAGCAGGTTCATCAAACATGATTTCCCATTCATAAATCCATGTTGACTATGCCCAATCAGATCATTATTATCCATGTCCATTTATCACATCCTTGAGAATAGATTCTAGCATTTTCCCTACTAATATAAGGCTGAGGTCTGCAGTTCCTTGTTTTCTCTCTTCCGCCCCCCCCCCCCCACCCCCACTTCTTAAATAGTGGGGTGACATTTGCTACTTTCCAATCTGCAGTAACTGTTCCAGAATCTATGGAATTTTGGAAGATAATCAATGCATCCACTGTCTCCATAGCTACCTCTTTCAACACTCTCTGGGATGTAGAATATTAGGTCTTGGGGACTTCTGAACTTTCTGCCCCATTAATTTCTCCTATACAGCCTTCTTGCTAATACTAATTTCCTTCAATTCCTCATTCTCCCATGTTCCTTGAATCTCTAATTCTGGGAGATTTCTTGTATCTTCCTCAGCGAAGACAGACCAAGTAATCATTTAGCTTCTCTGCCATTTCTCTTCCCCATTATAAATTCTCCTAACTCTATGACTGTAATGGACCCACATTTGTCTTAGCCAAACGTTTCCTTTTTATGTACCTATATGAGCTTTTATAGTCTGTTTTTATGTTTTTTGCTACTTTGCATTCATATTCTATTTTTTTTTATGTAGAGATACAGCACTGAAACAGGCCCTTCGGCCCACCAAGTCTGTGCCGAGCAACAACCACCCATTTATACTAACCCTACAGTAATCCCATATTCCTTACCACCTACCTACACTAGGGGCAATTTACAATGGCCAATTTACCTATCACCTGCAAGTCTTTGGCAGTGGGAGGAAACCGGAGCACCCCACGAAAACCCACACGGTCACAGGGAGAACTTGCAAACTCCGCACAGGCAGTACCCAGAATTGAACCTGGGTCCCTGGAGCTGTGAGGCTGCGGTGCTAACCACTGTGCCGCCCTTTATCAGTTTCTTGGTGGTCCTCTGCTGTATTGTAAAATCCCCCCCCCCCCCCCCCCCCCCAATCCTCAGGTTTACTACTGTTTCTGGCAACTTTATAGGCCTTTTCTTTTAATCTGAGACAATCTTTAGCTTCCTTTGTTAGCCACGATTGATGTCATTTTGGGTTTTGTGCCTTGAAGGAATGTATAGTTACTCTAAACTGTAATTCTTTAAAGACTATCCATTGCCTATGTACTGTCATACCTTTTTTAATGTGTTTTCCCAATCCACCTCAGCCAATTTGCTCCTCATACCTTCATAATTTCCTTTGTTCAAATTTAACACCCTGGCTTCAGATTGAACTACCTCACTTTCAAACTTGATGTAAAATTATATCATATTATGGTCACTCATCCATAAAGGTTGTTTTACAACAACATTATTAATTAGCCCTTTCTCATTACATAATGCTAGATCTAAAATAGGCTAGTTGGTTCCTCAACATACTGCTTTAGAAAAAATATCCCGAACACCATCCCCAGAAGCTTGTCCTCCACCGCATTAGTTCTCATTAGGTTTACCTAATCTGTGCAGACTGAAGTCACCCATGATTACTGTATTACCCATGCTGCATGCTTCTCTAATCTCCTAATTGATACCATGCCCCACACTACTACTGCTGTTTGGTGACTTATAAACAACTCCTAACAATGTTTTCTGCCCCTTGCTGTTTCTTCATTCCACCCAAACAGATTCCACATTTTTGTTCTTCCGATCTGAGATCCTGCCTTACTAATGTACTGATCCCATTCCTCCTTCTCAGTGCAACACCAGCTCCTTTTCCTTTTTGCCCGTCCACGCTAACTGTTGAATATCCTTTAATATTCAGTTCCCAGTCTTGGTCACCCTGTAGCCAGGTTTCTGTGATGGCAGTTAGTTCATACCCATTGCCTCTTTTTGTGCCTTTAAATCATCTACCTTGTTGCGAATGCTGCGTGCATCTTAAATTCATCTATGCGCCTTGGTTTGTTTAGACTGAATTTAATAAACTTGCTGAAAGCAAAGATAAATTTCTGATCTCCAGAGATGAGGATGCTGTATCAAAGGTCAGGTAGCAGATGCGTACTGAGATATTGTCCCTTCTTTTGAGCTAGTCTCGCCATGTATTGTGCATCAATTTGGCTCATTTCCATTAATAAAAACAAGAAATGCTGGAACCACTCAGCAGGTCTGGCAGCATCTGTGGAAAGACAAGCAGAGTTAGCGTTTCGGGTCAGTGACCCTTCTTCGGAACCGTTCCGAAGAAGGGTCACTGACCCGAAACGCTAACTCTGCTTCTCTTTCCACAGATGCTGCCAGACCTGCTGAGTGGTTCCAGCATTTCTTGTTTTTATTTCAGATTTCCAGCATCCGCAGTATTTTGCTTTTATTTTATGGCTCATTTCCATGGTTGTCTATGGGCCAGAGACGTCCAATACCATGATTTAAGTGCTTCAGAATTTGAGGCGACCATCCACTGAGTTGAGTGCTGTATTACCAGCTATTTCTTGAAGGTCCCATGGCACTATATAAAGAGCAAAGATTAGCTCCCTTATCTGTTCCCTACATTCTTCCATCAATCAATTGCATCAAAAACATATTAATTGGCCATGCATCACGTTGCTGGCATAGAGTAGCTGCTGTATAATGCACTTCAGAGGAAGCTTTCCTCTGCATCTGGCCCTGAGTGGGAAACTCCTGAAGCTGGTATGCAATTCATTTTATTGAAAAGCAAAATTAAGTCAGTATAGGAGAGTGATGTATAAAACAGCAACTTGATAGGTAAGGGATGACGCTGATAGTGAGTGGGGACAAAATGCTGCTGGCAAATCATCATGGAGTCACAAGCAAAGTTGTTGGAATTGTCACTCTTTGGGGAGAAATTTGATAAATCAATGCTAGGGAAATAATGATGGACATTAGATGTCCTGGAACAGGCAGATGTGTCTGCCTTTAAGGTTACAATCCAATTGTTCAGAGGCTGCAGATTGGAGTAATGTGTCCAATTCAAGAGCAGTGGCCCTCCATATTGAGAGAGAACTTCCCACCACTGTTGAAGTAGCAGGTGGTCCCTAATGTTTTAATTGTTTTCAAAAGCTTGGAAAAAATGCAAATTTTTTTAAGCTGATTTAAAGGAAAGGCAGTACTTATTTTTTAACAATTACCATACCAAAAGGGCCATTTTTGAGTGTCGGTAAGCTGCAGAGAACTCATTGTTGCTTCTGTATCCTCCTCTTCCTTTTCAGGATTCTGACTTCAGTTTGGCTGTAAGTACCTTGCCCAGATCCACAAGTTCACCGCCCAGCACCCTGCAGAATGCTGCCAGCAATGATGTACGTACTGCCTGATCTGCAACCTCATTTACACATCCTTTTGTAATACCTTGCTGATACGGTGCTTTAGAAAACATTGCTACTTCATCAGCTGTTTCTTGAAGAACCTACCTTCCTACATACACACATGTGCGCACACATCTCTGGATCATTTGCCTGAGGACTAGAGAATTACAAACATTACACCCTTATTCAAAAAAAAAGGGTATAAAGATAAGCTCAGCAACCACAGGCCAGTCATCTTAACTTCGGTGGGAGAACTTGCAGAAAAAATAATTTGGGACAAAATTAATAGTCACATGGACAAATGCGGATTAATTGAGGAAAGCCTCATGGATTTCTTGAGGGAAAATCATGTTTAACTTGCTGGAGTTTTTTGAGGAGGTAATGGAGGGTTGATGAGGGCAATGCTGCTGTTGTAGTGTATGTGGACTTTCAAAAGGCGTTTAATACAGAGCCACACAACAGACTTGTGCGCAAACTTTTAGCTCATGGAATGGAAGGGACAGTAGCAACATGGATGCGAAATTGGCTGCGTGACAAGAAGCAAAGAGCAGTGGTTAATGGATGTTCTTTGGGCTGGACAGAGGTTTGTAGTAGAGTTCCCCGGGAATCGTTAGGGCTCTTGCTTTTCCTGATATATATTTATGACCTAGACCTTGGTGTACAGGGCACAATTTCAAAACTTGGAAGCATTGTGAACTGTGAGGAGGATAGTGTAGAACTTCAAAAGGATGTAGACAAATTGATGGAATGGGCAGAGAGGTGGAAGATGAAGTTCAATGCAGAGAGATGTGAAGTGATTCATTTTGCTAGGAGGAACATGGAGAGACAATATAAAATAGAGTACAGTTCTAAAGGGGGTGCAGGAGCAGAGGGACCTTATGTGCATAAGTCAGTGAAGGTGGCAGGACAAGTTGAGAGAGTGGTTAATAAAGCATACAGTATCCTGGGCTTTATTAATAGGGGCATAGAGTACACGACCAAGGAAGTTATGCTGATCTTGTATAAGACACTAGTTCGGCCTCAGCTGGAGTATTGTGTCCAGTTCTGGGCGCCGCACTTGAGGAGGGCATTGGTGAGAGTACAGAAAAGATTCACGAGAATGGTTCCAGGGATGAAGAACTTCAGTTATCAAGATAGATTGGAGAAGTTAGGATTGTTTTCCTTGGACAAGAGAAGGCTGAGAGGTGATTTGATAGAGGTACTCCAAATCATGAGGGGTCTGGACAGAGTAGGTAGAGAGAAACTGTTCCAACTCATGAAAAGATCGAAAACAAGAGGGCACAGATTTAAAGTATTTGGTAAGAGAAGCAAAACTGGCATGAGGAAAAAGATTTTCGCCCAGCGAGTGGTTAAGGTCTGGAATGCACTGCTTGAGAATGTGGTCGAGGCAGGTTCAATTGCAGCATTCAAAAGGGAGTGAGAGTGTTGTTTGAACAGGAAGAATGTGCAGGGTTACGTGGAGAAGGCAGGGGAATGGAACTGGGTGAATTGCTCTTTCGGAGAGCCGGTGCGGACACAATGGGCCGAATGGCCACCTACATTTACAATTCTGAGAGCAATTTAGGGTGCTTCTAAGGTCCATCATTCAGATAAGAAAGACTTGCATTAAAATAGCACTTTGCATGACTACTGGACGTCTCAAAGCACTTTGCAGCCACTTAAATACTTTTGGGCAGAACAAACTCCCACAACAGCAATGTGCTGATGACCAGATAATTTATGTTGATTGAAGGATAAATATTGGCCAGAACACCAGGGAAAACTTTGTGTTCATTGTACAAGTGCACCCAAGTAACAGTAGGGAGGGTGCTGCAGTTAGCCTCTGCACCCCAGGATTTGGTGGGTTTGCTGCTGGTCACTTTACAGTGCCCCTGACGACTACTGTTCCCACATGTGCACTTTCAAGATCAGCTGCTAAGTCACCTTCCAGCATTTACTGTCGAGGCTCAGGTAAGAGGATTAGCTATCTGGTAGAGGTATTGGAGGGCAGCCCACTGTGTCTGAATCTTCAGTAGAATAAAGAAGTTGTAATTGCCCACTGCCCTTTACTTCAAATTTGCATATTAGTTTACACCCAAGAAATGAGATCTTTCCCTTGTGCTGTGTGTGAGCATACCGTAATACGTTTTGAGTAGGAATTCAATTGTTTTTATGTTTTATGGAACAATGTACAGAATATTGGTTTACGAGCAAATGATTCTGAAGTATCAAACCCTGTAATTAGCAGCAGGAGTTCTTGAGGAATGAGCCCAGGTAACTGGCTTAAAATCATTGAGAATTTAAATATTTTTTTTCATGAAGCTGCATTTTGCAGCGACATAGCCACCAATTGCATTCCAGTACTTTTCCAAATATTCATCCAGTTCTTCTTTGAATTGAGAAACTGGGTCTGAATAGGATGTTCTTTCATGGACTTTAGAGCCCTATTCTATCTTGACTCAGCACCCACAAATTAGCACTTTGCAGTAGGAGCCTTGGCTTTTATTTCTGCACCACCCCACCCCCATCCCAAACCCAGAGGTACTGGGGTCAATTGCAGTAACTGTTTCACTGCACCCATTGCTAGCCCAGAACCTTGGAACTTCCTGGTTATCTCGTATGTGCTACCTTTACGAACTGGACCATCATGGGGAGCTGTCCTCTTTAACGTGTATACTTTTGGTTTCACTTTTTGGGTAGGGGAGGTGATTGTGCTAATGCAGGAGTGCAGGTGAAAAGCCAACATCCACGTGGGTGAAGAGAGTAAAAGTGACAATGTGGCAGAAGCAGTAGTGGTACTTTGGTGTTCCCAGACTTTAGTCTTGGTAGCCTACAGATTACATAGCAGATGAATACAATGTGGTGAAGTGTGAAGTTATCTGCTTTGGATGAAAAAGCAGAATATTTTTGAAGAGGGACTGGGAAATGTTAATATTCAGAGGTACCTGGCTGTCTTTGTATATCAATCACAGGATGTAAACATGCAGATACAGCAAGCAATTAGGAAGGCAAATGGTATGTTAGCTTTTGTTACAAAGGGGTTAGAGTAAAGAAGTCTTACTACAATTGTACAATGCATTGGTGAAGCCACATCTGGAGTACAGTATGCAGTTTTGGTCCCCTTGCCTAAGGAAGAACATATGTGCCCTAGAGGGCGTGCAACAAGGTTCACAAGACTGGTTCCTGGGATGAGGAGAGATTGAGTCAATTAGGCCTATATTCCCTGGAGTTTAGAACAAAGAGGTGATAGAATTGAAACATAAAATTCATAGGGGGCTTGACAGGGTGGATGTTGAAAATGTTTCCCCTGTCTGAGGAATCTAGAACATGGGGTCACAGTCTCAGGATAAGGGGTCAGCCATTTTGGACTGAGATGAGGAAAAATTTCTTCACTCAAAGGGTTGTGAATCTTTGGAATTCTCTACCCCAGGGAGTTGAGTATGTTCAAGACAGGTCAGTAAATTTTTGGGTACTAAGGGAATTGGATATGGGGGTAGTACGGGCAGTTGAAGTTGAGGAGGAAGATCAGCCATGATCTTGTTGAATGGCAGAGCTGGCTCGATGGAACAAATGGCCTACTCCAGCTCCTGTTTCATATGTTCTTGTGTACAGGAGGAAGGAAAGCCCGAGGGGGGTATGAAGCTGCATAGTACCTCGTCAAAGGAAGAGATGGGAAGGTTGAGTTCAAGAAGGAGATTTGTGCAATGATTGGAACCAAAATTGCTGCACTTTTTTGAGACACTTTCAGTTCAGGAAATGTGAACAATAAATAATATGTACTTTTACGATGGGGACACTTAATTAAAATTCAGGGAGCCTGGCAGCAAAAACTGACTCCCCTGTTTGCACTGCTGAATCTGGCTTAAATTTTCCTGGTATAAGATTAATTATCCCACAAAAGAGAGTTTACAGTTCAGCTGCCAGTAACAGCGGGATGGATTTAATATAAATTAAAGGGAAGCTGCTGATCTCCTGGAATCCAAATCAAATAAACTCCATTGTAAAATAGCTATAACTTCTGCAGACGAACAGGTTGATCTGCTCATGATTTTACCACTTCCCTTTTATGCAACTTCCTCCTTTTAGATCCTGCTTTCCAGCTGTCGGCAAATTGATCTGGCATCATTAACTGAGCAAAGCATGCCAAGATGTCAAACTAGCAGATTTACTGCCAGGTTAAACACTTGCAGGGTATAACCCTTTCTGATGTAAATACTGGGTCTGCAGGGGTCTGGACAGACAGGCTTCCAGAAATCCTGGTTACCTGCAGTGCTAGCAGTAATTACAAGTAATAGCTCTCATTGTATGTGCACACTGCGAGCCCGCTCCCCCTCAGGCAGGAGTCTATTGTGAAGACAACCTCAGACACAATGGGCTATTCTGGCCAGTGTATTTTTATCAACAATAAAGCTACTTTTATATTGGCATTAGTGGGTGGCAGGGTCGCCAGTCCCCAAATCCAAGGGTCTTCGACAGCTGATAGTAACCCCAAAGTAAGCTGTTGAGGCACCTTGCCAAGCACAGTGTAAAATGCACTTTATATTGGCCTGTGTTTATTCTCCGCTCCGACACTTGGAATGCTAGATCCGGTCTCTTTGCCCAGGCAACGGGCTTTTGGGCCCATTTGGGTACCACTGGCTGAATTAAAATGCGACCGGTAGCAAAATGTTTTATCGGGACATGCTTCGCAGGGCCAAGCAACTATTGCACAGATGTCTGTCGTGCCTAATAACACTGATTCTGTCCCTGTTTAAAAGGTCACTATTGAAAAATGTATTGCTGTTCAGTGAGAAGTGGCAGGTAAAGAATTCAGTGACAGTTTTAATGTATCCCAGAATTCTACTATACAAAATTGCGCAAGTCATGTTGGCTAGTGATGAAACAATAACATTCATATCTGCACTGATGACCTTTTTCCTCTTTTACGTGCATGGCTCTTTGGTCATTTTTCCCTTTTTTTTTGCCGCATCTGTTCCCCTGCTTAAGATGCTTACTCCTGCTGGGCTGCAAATCCATCGTGTGCTACATCAGTCAAGTGGCCATTCTTCATCTATCAGCCTAGATCATGAGTGTAGGTAGGCTGTTTGACCGCATGGGATATCAGTCAGCTCATTATTTTATCAGGAATGGGGCGTTGATGTTTCTTGTGTTGTCCTTCCCAGGTGCCTTTAGCTGCCCCACTTCCAATCCCCACCATTGAGACCCCACCACAGGACAGTGAGATGGCTCCTGTATCTCTCCCCAGCAATGAGTTGACTCTTAAGGTAGGATTTCTCATTCACTGTTGACAAGAAAGGGCGATCAGTTCTACTAGGATAAGTCACTCAAGTAATTAAAGAGGGATTCAGATCAGTGCCTATTTCAAACATACCTGAAAGAATTCTATCAATTTTTGGTCTATTTTTGTGCCTTTTACATGGTGATCTCGAGGAATCACAAGAGAACAACAATGGACCTTTGAAATGTTTGCTCAGTTACCACTTAAACATGTACAGAAACATGTTTGAGTCGCAATTCTACTTGCGGATAAAGAACACCCCCACTGTGGGCTTAATCTGTATTTCCAGTATGGAGTTTGCACACTCTTGCCCTTCAGGACGCATCCTCCTTACTGACGTTTAAAGAACATGTTTGCAGAGTCCAGGTTTATGGATCCCTCCGCCCCGTCCTCCCCCCCCCCCCCCCCCCCCCCACCCCAGCCAAACCAAGTGTGCACAGCAGGGGAGTGCTCGAGTTAAATCAACTATAACTACATGGCTTGCCAGCGCAGATCACTGGCAAGCTTCCCACCGCTACTGCAGCTATAGAACCATTCCTTTTAGGATTGTAAACTACTTCCTGAAGATGAGTGGGAAGAATCCCAGCCTTAAGACAAGTTCTCTGATGGAATCTGATCATTAGAAGTGCTCGGGAATGCTGTGCAACTACCTGGCTCAAGTATCCATTTTCCAGGTCTACACACGAATGGTTGGATTGGTTCTAAGCTTTTGCTACTTATTGTATTTTAGAGCCACCTTGACACTGCGAGACTTCCTGGGAGCATGGTCACTAATCCCTACTGTCCAGTTGACAAGGCTGGGTTTGAGTCCATGCTAAATGGACAGCAAATGCTCCGGAGTTCGAGTGGCGTAGTGCAGAAAGCTCAATTTGCTATAAAACTTGGAGTGCATTAGCACCATCTTCCTGATCCCAAAATGGATATATGTCATTTACTGGTGGGTGGGTCTATCATTTGGAGGTGTAGATCTTTATCAGAATCTGTTTGTTTTTCTGGAAGCTAATAGTGATGGGCACCAAGCCCTGTATGTATGAGCGAGCGTTCTTGTACCCGGTCTTCAGGTAACGTATCCCAGCAGCTATTGCTGTTTTCTGTTTGGCTGTACCATGGGCATTACCTTTACTGTGGCGGAAGGTTGTGCTTGGGGCAGCCTGGTCATGTCAGCCACCTTGATGTTCAGTAAACCTGCTCACCGACCATCAATCAAAGTCCTTGAGATGGGAGGCTTGCAAGTAGTGAAGTTGATCAGGGAATATGATAAAAGTTCTACTTGCTCCTCTTGGACATTTGTCTATGCAGATTGTTTCTGGTGTTACTGCTGGTTTTCCACATTGATTCAGACAGGATAAATCCAAAATACAAGCAACTTCTTAGACCACCGTCCATGCTGTAAGTTCTTTCAGCCCATCACACCAGATCCTGTTCTGTGAAAGTCACATTCCCATGCTCTTTCCCTCCTTTTTTTAAATACTTCCTTTTCAAAAGGTTATCCACTTTCTCTTTTTTTTAAAAACTTGTAAATTCTGCTTCCACTGTTCTGGTAGGACATTCCATGTGCTAACAAAGCCTCTTTTAAAAAAAAAAATTCTTATCTCTTCCATTGTTCTTGTAATTTGAATTTTTGCCTTCTAGTTACCAATGTGCTGTCTGATAGAAGTAGTTTTCCCTCTTTACCTTTCTTGAAAGACCATTTTATTTTGAACACCAGGGCTGAAATCCCTGGAGCCTTGTTCCTCTGCTGAAAATTATGGAGCTGGAGTTGCAGTGGCATAGTGTGACCTGACAATTTACCCCTTCCTGTTGCTTTCTACAGATCCTCATAGGTTTTCCTTAATTAACTTGTCTTTCTAAATTAGTATACATTTCCAACACAACCCCTTCCCCACCCTCACCCTCCCAAAGGGGTTATTGACCCCTCGAACCTTGCCCATTACCAGTGTTAGACTGACTGGTCTAGAGTTACCTGGTTTTTCCCTGCTTGAACGGAGATGCATCACTGTAACCCTCCCAGTCCTGTCTCAATTCCCCTGTTTGAAAGACTCTGGTCAGAGCCTCTTCTATTTCCTCTGCCTTCCTGCAACATTCTAGGATGCGAGTCGTCAACAACTTGCTGCCCCTCCCCATATGAGCTCTGCCGTCTGTTTTCGGCACTATTCCTTTTATCTGTACTTGTTCTAATTGCTCCGCTTTCTCCTTGCACTCTGCCACACTTCCATGCAAACCAAGGTAAAGTACTTCTGCTATCCCTTCATCCTGCATTAGATTTCCATTTTCATGTGATCACCCCACTCTTTTTGAACTGTTGTACTTTTTATGTGCATTCCTTTGTTCCCTGCAAGTCTGTCTTCATACCGTCTCTTAGCCTTTTCTCCCACTTTGTTTTCCATACTCTGCTTGATTGTATTATTAGCCCTAGATTTATCACATACCTCTAACTCTTAATTTAATTTTAACTTCTCTGCTTATTCGAAGAACTCCAGCTTTTACAGTGCTACCTTTTATTTCTTGCGGCAGTGTGTCTGGCTTATGCCAGTTTCAAGATTTCCTGTTTTGTCCGCTGTCTTGTATTGCTGAAGGTTTGAGACTGGGCCCTTGTCTCTTCGTACAAGCTACTCCCACACCTCTAGAGAAGGACATGTAGCTAGCTCTCAAAGGGTGGTACCTGTGAAAAGAATTTCCTAAGCAGATACCAATACAAAGAAAAATCTCACCCTGGGATAACTGAATTCATTACCTCAAATTACCCTTGCCAACAGCACCTTGCTCTATTTTCAAACTAACATCTCCAAATTTGGAAGATAGAATCTATTGTTGCACCACTGTTTTCCATGGTACAGCCTTATGTACTTTTTCACATCTAGTGATAGCGCAGAGCTTGCTTTAACCATGCTGCTGCAGTATAACTTGTATGCAAGAGGTTATTTTGCTTATCTTTCTCTTTCCTCCTCAGATGGAGTCTGCTCGCAAAGCATGGGAGAAATCTCCAGGTGTCACAGAAAAAGATGTTGCTGCAAGTGTGACCATTGCAGATGTGCCTGAGATTACTGATGACTACCATTCTTTTGTCAACTCGATACCTGTGGCCTCTGTGGCACCATCTGCCACCCTCTCAGGTTCAGTATCTCAGTCATTTGATGTAACAATTGTACTGTTCTCCCTCACCACTCTCTCTGGGCACTCCCTTCCCTCTGTTCCTTGTCTACTTGTCCTCGCTGTCTGCTCTTCTCCTGCACTTCTCATTCCATCGCTTTAGTTGTCCTTCTTACTGTGCGTTGTTGCATGTTTTTTAATCCCTTGATTTTTCCGATTATGCTTAGATTCATCTCCTCCGCATGTCACTTCTACCATTTAACTATCTCCTAATCTCCACCTGAACAGCTTTTCCTTTTTTGTCCTTTTTTAAAACTTTCTCCGCCGCACCACCTGCGCCCCCCCCCCACCATCCACTCATGAATAAGCCAGTGAATATAGAGCCACAGTTGTGCTGGTAGCCCTTTACTACCTCACCCATGGGCCCAATCTCCATTTGTGAACTCTGGTGGATAGAAGGAAAAAAGTCTTTCATTTATACAGTGTCTTTCCAGGAAGTCCCAATGCTCTTTACAACCAATGAAGTGTCTTGGAAGTGTAGTCACTGTTGTAGTTTAGGAAAAACAGCAGCAGCCAGGTCCCTCAAACAGCAATGTGATAATGGTCAAAAAATCCATTTTATTGATGTAAATATTGGCTGAAGACCGGGGAGAATTGCCCTGCCCCTCTTTTTTAAATCGTCCGTTGTTTACATCCACCTGGGAGGGCAGACTAGTTTAACGTCTCATGTGAATGACAGGACCTCAGATGATGCAGCACTCCCTTGGTATTTCCTAGATGTCAGCCTAGAGGTGAGAGAGTCACTGCTAGTTAACAGGGTTTTCAGTCACAGCGTCAGAGCCCAGCCTGAGCCTGTCCTCCCCAGTGCGCGCGCACACTTAGTTTTCTAGCATGGATCCCCGCATTTTTCGACCTTCCTAGACCGAGTTAAATTGTACAACCCCACTTCTCCAAGCTGTTTCCTCAGATGAACCCAGGAATGTGGGACTTCCCTGGTCTAGATGACTCAACTACTCACTAGGCAAAGCATTTACTGACTAAACAATTGGGGAGCAGCCTATTAAAAACTCAACAGTCATCTTTTCAATAGTCTTCACTTGTTTAAAAAAAAAAGTCTAGTTCAAGTCAACAGCAAGGCAGCATTTTCTCTTTTGCTGGGATCAGGTGTTAGTAGCCAAATGATTATGCAGTGCAACAGCACCATCTGCTGATAGAAAATTATCTGAAAGCAAGAGCTCAGATCCTTCAAAGTAGACATCATTTTTAAAAAGTCTGTTTGTATAGAGAAGGGAATTTGTATTGTTGGCTCCCCATTGTATGTAATTGATATAATTGCGATAATTCTTAGAGCACTCTGCTACACTTGTCATCTGGATTTAATTGTACAAAACGAGTAGTAATTATATCACTGTAGACTCAATGTTCCCGAGTTGAGCCTGAGGGTTTCTTGAGGGGTTTAACATTGCTTTTGGTCTTTCACATCTTTCTCTTCATGACTCCCTATAATGTTGGAATTTAATTTACAGATCACTTGTGTGTTCTCACTGAAGTATTTCATTATTTTGAACAAAAGAATTCATCAGTGTTTTTCCTACCCCTGTAGTGCCAAGTGGCCAAATTCCACCTTGCTACATGGAAAGTCATTTCTACGGTAGCCAGCATCGTGGGATGCCTCCCGCCATCTCCCAGCATCAGGCGTTCCAGTCTGGACTCTCGCGGGTAAGATCGTCAAAATCCCCTATTGTGTTGTAAATTTTGACATGAGCAGTTGCCAGTGTGGTCCTTTTAGTTTTTAGTTTTAGAGATACAGCACTGAAACAGGCCCTTCGGCCCACCGAGTCTGTGCCGACCATCAACCACCCACTTATACTAATCCTACACTAATCCCATATTCCTACCACATCCCCACCTGTCCCTATATTTTCCCTACCACCTACCTATACTAGGGGCAATTTCTAATGGCCAATTTACCTATCAACCTGCAAGTCTTTGGCATGTGGGAGGAAACCGGAGCACCCGGAGGAAACCCACGCAGACACAGGGAGAACTTGCAAACTCCACACAGGTAGTACCCGGAATTGAACCCGGGTCACTGGAGCTGTGAGGCTGCGGTGCTAACCACTGCGCCACTGTGCCGCCCTGCTACTGCTAACAAGCCATCAGAAGTATAGGGAGACTCTAGTCTTGATAGCTTGGAGCAGATTTCAGCTTTCCCTTTCGGAAGGTTTTGTTTTTAGAATCACTTTTGCAATGGAAAAAAAAAGGCTTCGAATTCTACAATGTCCTTCACAATCTTCAGGACATCCCAGAGCTTTTTACAGCTAATGAAGTACTTTTCTATTCTAATGTAGTAACTATGGCAGCCAGTTTGCACACTGCAAGGCTGCACAAACAGCAATGTGATAATCTGGGGCTTGAACCCGCAATCTTCTGATTCAGGTGGAATTGCTATCTGCTGAGCTATGGCTCAGTGCACTGCCATTTGCTCCCAGAGTGTAGGTTTCACAGCACATATAAAAGTTAAGCTTTCTGTAATTGTTGAGGCTGGGAAGCAATGGGGTGGTCTGTGAATATCCTTTCTCTTTTAAACGGGATCTGCCCAAGATCTATTAGCGGATCTGATGTGTTTCACTGGGGGGCATTGCAACTGAAATTGATTGCATCTGTATCTGACGTGCAAGCCCCCCCCCCCCCCCCCCCCCAGCAGTGGGTCACCATATAGTGATTTGCAGTAGGTCTCCCCCCAATCGATTTTCCACCCACTGGCTCATGGGCTGTCAAGGCCAATTGTTGCTCTGCTACTGCTTTCCTGCCTGAGATCTGCGAATTCCATACATATCAGTGATCAAACCAGAAGCTTTTCGGGTCTAGTTTGGTATCACAATGGGCTTAACCCATGTTAACAATCAGTGACATAAGTATTGCACATTTTTACCCGAGTTTCTTTTGACATATTCTTCAGGAGTAGTTCTAAGATTATTTTGTGTTCTTTAAATGTTTCCTATTCTTTAAAAATAAAGCTGCTTTCAAGCAGCTGAATAAGAAAAGAGCGGAGTTGTTACAAACTATTCTGTTGTATCGCAGGCGATGCCGACCCAGCAGATCACACTTCCTCTTCCGCTTCAGGGCCAGTCCCAGGTTTCTGCACTTGGCATCCGACAAGGGGCACCAGTCTCCCAAACGCAGGATATGTTCAGCTCCCTCCAGTCTTTCAGGTAAGCCTTTCCAAGCCATTGCAGTCTGTACCTCAATAAGAGCATAGACCACAAAGTTCAATGGATCTGCCCTTTTTGAATGGCCCTTTTTACGGTGTGATTGATTTTTGTCACGCTGCAATAGATCGAACAAAATATAAATGCACTGACCTGTTAACTCTTCAGTTGTAAGACTTCACCAGAGTTCATTTGCCATTCACGTTGTAATTCCTTCATGTGATTCCACCCTGTATTCAGTTGTACGCGTTCTCCTTTTAAAGCTGTTTTCATTGCATTGAGTGTAAACAGGTTATTCAGTTTAATATTAAGAACACTACTTCATTTCTGATGTAAAATACTGATGGTGGCTCAGAGAACAGAAATGAAAATTGTAAATGAGAAGTCAGGTTTCTAGTTGTGAACAGACACAATGCTTTGGAAAATTGAATGTATTTACGAGAAGCTACATTGCTGATAAGGTGAGGTGAAGTTGGATGGGAGGAGGCTTGTGTGGAGCTCAGACAGTCTTTTTTAATTTGTTCCTGCAATGTAAGCATCACTGGCAAGGCTGCCATTTGTTGCCCATCCCTAATTATCCTTGAGCCACCTGGAACTGCTGTAGTCCAATCAGTGTAGGTCCCCCACAGTGCTGTTGGAGAGGGAGTTCAGGCTTTTGACCCAGCGACAGTGAGGGAACAGCGAAATATTTCCAAGTCAGGTGTTCACATGCATCTGCTGCCCTTGTCCTTCTAGGTGGTAGAGGTCATGGGTCTGGAAGGTGCTGTCTAAGGAGGTTTGGCAAGCTGCTGCACTGCATCTTGTAGATGGTACACACTGCTGTCACCGTGTGCTGGTGGTAGAGGTAGTGCCGGTCAAGCAGGCTGCTTTCTCCTGGATTATGTTGAGCTACTTGAGTGTTTTTGGAGCTGCACTCATCCGGGCAAGCAGAGAATATTTCATCATGCTCCTGACTTGTGTCTAATAGATGGTGGGCAGGCTTTGGGGAGTCAGGAGGTAAATTACTCACTGCAGAATTCCCAGCCTCTGACCTGCTCTTGTCACCACAGTATTTATATGACTGGTCCAGTTAGGTTTCTGGTCAGTGATAACCCCCCACGATGTTAGTGGCGGGGATGCAGCTATAGTAATGCCATTGAACGTCAAGGGGAGTTGGTTAATTCTCTCTAGCTGGAGATAGTCATTGCCCAGCACTTGCGTGGCACGAATGTTACTTGCCACCTATCAGCCCGAGCCTGGATGTTGTCCAGGTCTTGCTGCATGAGAACACGGACTGCCTCGTTATCTGAGGAGTTGTGAATGATTCTGACTTTATATTGGAGGGAAAGTCAGTGTTGAGAAGCAGTTGAAGATGGTTAGGCCTGGAACACGACCCTGATGAATTCCTGCAGCATGATGATTGGCCTCCAACAACAACCATCTTCCTTTGCGCTAGATATGACTCCAATCAGTGGAGAGTATTCCCCTGATTCCCATTGACTTCAATTTTGCTAGGGCTCGTTGATGTCGCACTCAGTCAAATGCTGCCTTGATGTCAAGGACAGTCACTCTCACCTCAACCTCTCAAATTCAGCTCTTTTGTCAGTGTATGGACCAAGGCTGTAATGAGGTCTGGAGCCGATTGGCTGTGGTGGCACCAAAATTGAGTGTTGGTGAGCAGGTTATTGCCAAGTGCTGCTTAATGGCACTGTCGACGACACATTCCATCACTTTCTGATGATTTGAGAGTGTCATGCTAGGTCCCCACCTGTCCAGAACGAAGCACATTAATTTTGTCATGAACATTGATTTTAAACTGTTACTGGAATGAAGAAAGGACTTGTTAAACAGATCAGCCATGGCTGGAAAAGACATTTACATGTTAACAGACTGTGATTGGAGGGACAAAGGACCATTCCCTGACACATTCAACCCACAATGGACCTTGTTCAGGTATTGTATGTAAGAGGAGCATTCCAGGCCCTGCTGAAGGTAATACAAGCCATGGTCAGACCAGTTAGTCACATGACTAACCTGCTTGGCAATGTGGGTTTTTTCTGAATTGTGCAAACAGTTTGAACTGGGAGAGTGTCTGTTTGCTCCTGGACTGAGAAGATCTCTCCTGTCAGCTCCCATCGCTTTCCCATGGAACTCCAAACCCACTGAAGACGCATGAACCCCAAGAGAGAAAAGTCTCCTACAGCGAACAAGGTTTAAGAAGAATACTGGGCTCCAGTGAAAAGCAAGATCTACCTACAATCAAGGACTCTACAGTAAGCTCGAAGAACCATAACAAAACTCTTCAGATATTGCCTCAAACTTTTACACTTGATTTTTTTCCTTCTGCTCTTTTCTGTCTCTATTTGCATGTGTGGATCGCGAATGCATGCTAACGTGGGCGCGTCGTGTGTCCGTAGGCGTCAACCGAATTAGAGTTTAAGTTCAAGTTTAATAAATTTCAACTTTTCTTCTTTAAACCTAAGAAAACCTGTTTTTGCTGGTTTCTTTGCCTTATAATTGAAAAGCAGTGAACAAGGATTCACCAAGGGGGAGCTAAAAACTGTGTCTAAAAATAAAACCCTGTTACAGTAAGACCAGTTGAAGGCTGAGAGGGAACCCTAGACACATTTTTCACCCGGTCGTAACAGAGAGTAACTGATGGGACAGTAATTGGCCAGATTGAATTTGTCCTGCTTTTTGTGCATAAGATCTACCTGGGCAATTTTCCACATTGTCGAGTAGATGCCAGTGTTGTAGCTATCCTAGAACAGGGCACGGCTAGTTCTGGAACACAAGTCATGGGCCAATTGGGTTGTTTGGCCTGTTTCTGTACTGAAAATACTATGGGAGGTAGGTTAGCTTAGATGGCTAGAGTGTGATGCAGAAAGACACCAAAAGCATGGGTTCAATTCCCATGCTGGCTGTAGTAGCTCATCGAGGCCTGCCTTCTTGTCTTGTGCCACACTGGAGTAGTGGTGACCCTCAAGCTATACCTTACCGACTGTTTCTGTCCAATGGGGAGAAATGCCTATGGTCCTTTGGGACCACGGCTAGAACAAATACTATGTAAAGTATAGCTTAATGTTCACCTGGCGCACTGTCCAGTCAGTGACACGCTCGAAAATAAATATACCTGATTATGTTAATCCCGAGGCCACAGAGCCTTTCTTCCTCGCTGTTTTCTCCAATATCACAGGGCATTCCTGAATCAGACAAGTAAACTGATCATCTGTGGCTGTGTAGTTGCAGTCTTTAAATTGGCAAGCCTGCTCACTGATGCGGTTGAAAAAAAAAATTCGGATTCTTGAGCTGCCCTGCCTACATTGCGGTCCTGAGACTTGGAACGCAACAGAATATAACAGTTATTTGTAGTTGCTGTGATTCATGGGAATGAGGTGGACTGGACTCATTTTTTTATAAAATGATGGGTAGAAATGCTAAAGTTCCCATTATTTGTGGTGAGTTCAGCGTATTTTCATTCCAGCCATCTGCTGTGTGTATGCCAGTGACTGTATCGATGTATGTTTCTATTCTATTTGACAGGTCCCAACAGTTGTATCTCCAGCCTGGGCTCTCCCCTCCCTCTACAGCCATGGTGCAAGGTTCTACGCTGATATCTGGGGGACCAGTAAAAGGCCAGTATGTTGGCTTTTCAGCAGTTCAGGCTGCGGAAGTGGCAAAAGCTCAGCCAGGACTGCCCTACCAGCATGCAGCTTGTACTCCTCCAATGTCTGTCATCTACAACACTCAGCTGGGCAACTCCCAGCTCATCGACTCTCAGCTGATACAGGTAAGGAGCCTGCGCCGTCGATATTAGAGGGATGCTCACTCAGTATTTCGGGAAGATTTAGGAATGGGGAAATAAACCAAGCAAGTCCTTCCCTTTTTCACAATCCAGTCCCATCTTATCATATTTCTCCAATCCTTACTTCCTTCAGAAGCATGTCCTGTCACTTCTTGAATCTGTTTCTTCTGTGGTTCCCTCTTGGTCGCTGACCAATGCCACAGGTCACTTCCCTCCATCCTCCTAACTTACAAGCACTTTACCCTGGTATTGCCATAGTCAACAGTTTGACCGGATCAACTTTCTCCACCACCTCCTTCATCTTGCAAACAAGCAGACCATGGAAGTAAGGCTGAATGTAACAATTTTCAGCTATTTATGGGAGTGAGGAGGGATAAAAAACGCTATAAACGAGGCAGCCCGGTATTTGCTGAAGGCACAGAAGGACCAGCAGAAACAGCATGAAGCAGGTTTCCCCATAGACTGATGCAGATTCCACCAACCCTGCACTCAATGAGTGATGGGTTGTCCTGCAGCCAGTCTTTCTAACAATAGACCTAGGTGGAGGAGATTGTCAGCAGTTTCCATCGATCTTCAAATCAAAGTCGCTCTAATTTAAAAAATATATATATACTTGGCTCAGTTGAAAATTCACCATTGAGTCTGGAACTGAGCCACATGGGTCAGGAGGGACCCGGATTTCACCCCTGGGTTGTGCTGAGTGCATTGACTTCAGGCAGGGTAGTGGTAGCGGTGTGGTAAGTAACCCTGATGCTGTTGAGATAGTGAGGGTGATGAATTGACCATGGATCCTATTCTTCCTCATTATGCAGTGACACTCTTGCTGTCAAGTGCGCATAAATGAAAGTTGGGTGAGCACCAGCTAAACTTGCAGGTCGTAACCACTTAGGTAAGGTAGAGGAGGGAGAAGCAGCCTACAAATAAGAAGTGTGGGTGATGGGGTTTGACAGGGTTGCTATTTGTGTGGTTACACACTGATCCCCTTTTAAAGTGAGTCACATAAAAATTGTCATGTTGACTTAATTCAAAAGCCTTTAAATGAGGGCTCATTTCACTGCCAAACTTTTGTTGATGCCATGTCATTAGTCAAATAATTTAACCTCAAATTAAACATATGACTGCACATTGCTGGCTTGCAGAATTATATACTTCAAATATACACCAGTGTAAGTCGCTCCATGTTGACCCTTTGATGAGTTGTCTTGCTGGAATGCCAAATCTCCCCTTTTTGTTCTGTACCGTACAGATTTACAAGTGATTTGCATAGATTCAGCCTACATGCAGTCCTGGGCAGTGATGCACAGGTCTCACACACTGCAACCCTCTCAGCCATTGAGAGGTACAGCTTCCGTTCAAGCTCGCCTCTAGTCCAGTCAGAATGTAGCTTTATTTTCTCTGGGTCACTTCAGCGTTTGTATGTAGCAATTACGCATCTCAGGGTGGAAGTTGCATTACCCGTGATAGTTGAGGCAAATGGTTTGCTGCTGCTTGGAGCAGACCTCCTGGGGTTGTCTGGTTCTCTACCAACTGCTTGTGTTTTCATGTGTTAAGTCCTTCAAATTTTAACACATCATAAGATTTCCTTGGGCCTATGTATCATTCAGATCTGTTCACAAAGCCGCAATTTTAGCGCTCGGGTCTTTTTATGCAGGAGAGCAATACACAAGCAGTAAATCGCATTACATAATTTGTGTTTGTCTAACTTTTTAATGTCTGAGGCAATTGCGCTTCAAAGCAGTTTAATACACTGATTAGCATGAATTTTTTTATTTCATGGGCTGTGGGCGTCGCTGGCAAAACCAGCATTTATTGCCCATCCCTAATTTCCCCTGAGAATGCCGTGGTGAGCCACTGCCTTGAACCGCTGCAGTCCATCTGGTGTAGGTACGCCCACAGTGCTGTTCAAAAGGGAGTTCCAGGATTTTGACCTAGCAACGGTGAAGGAATGATGATATCAGTCCAGGTCAGGATGATGTGTGACGCGGAGGGGAGCCTGTAGATGGTGGTGTTCCCAACCATCTGCTTCCCTTGTCCTTCTAGGTGGTAGAGGTCGTGAGTTTGAAAGGTACTGTCAAAGGAGGCTTGGTGAGTTTTTGCACTGCATCTTGTATATGGTATGTACTGCTGCAACTGTGCGCCGGTGGTGGACAGAGTGAATGTTGAAGGTGGTGGATGGGGTGCCAGTCAAGTGGGCTGCTTTGACAAAGATGGTGTTGAGCTTCTTGTGTTGTTGGAGCTGCACCTATCCAAGCAAGTGGTGAGTATTCCATCACGCTCCTGACTTGTGCCTTGTCGATGGTGGCCAGGCTTTGGGGAGTTAGTTACTTGCTGCAGAATTACTATTCTCTGACCTGCTCTTGTAGCCACGGTATTTGTGGCGACTCCAGTTCAGTTTCTGGTCAGTGGTAACCTTAGGATGCTATTAGTAAGGATTTAACAATGGTACTGCCATTAAATGTCAAGGGGAGATGGTCATTGCCTGGCACTTGGGTGGCGCGAATCTTGCTTGCCACTTTTCAGTCCAAGCCTGTATGTTAGAATCAGAGATACAGCACTGAAACAGGCCCTTCAGCCCACCGAGTCTGTGCCGACCAACAACCACCCATTTATACTAATCCTATATTCATCCCATATTCCCTACCACATCCCCACCATTCTCTTGCCACCTACCTGCACTAGGGGCAATTTACAATGGCCAATTTACCTATCAGCCTGCAAGTCTTTGGCTGTGGGAGGAAACCGGAGCACCCGGCGGAAACCCACGCGGTCACAGGGAGAACTTACAAACTCCGCACAAGCAGTACCTGGAACCAAACCCAGGTCGCTGGAGCTATGAGGCTGTGGTGCTGACCACTGTGCCGCCCCAGGTCTTGCTGCACATGGATACAGGCTGCTTCAGTATCTGAGGAGTCGCAAATTGTACTGAACACTGCAATCATTAGCAAACATCCCCACTTCTGACCTTGTGATGGAGGGAAGGTCATTGATGAAGCAGCTGTAGATGGTTGAGATGCTTGGCCTCCAATCGCAACCATCTTCCTTTGTGCTAGGTATAATTCCAATTGGTGGACAGTTTTCCCGATTCCCATTAACTTCAGTTTTATTGAAGCTTGTTAATGTGATACTCAGTCAAATGCTGCCTTGATGTCAAGGGCAGTCACTCTCCCCTCACCTCTTGAATTGACATCTTTTGTCCATATTTGAACCAAAGCTGTAATGAGGTCAGGAGCTGAGTGGCCCTGGCAGAACCCAAACTGAGCATCAGTGAGCAGATTATTGCTGTGTAAGTGCTACTTGATAGCACTGTCCATGACACAGTCCATCTATTTGCTGATGATCAAGAGTAGACTGTTGGCATGGTAATCGGCCGGGTTGGATTTGTCCTGCTTTTTGTGGACAGAGCATAAATGGGCAATTTTCTACGTTGTCGGGTAGATGCCAGTGTTGTAGCTGTACTGGAACAGCTTAGCTAGGGGTGTGGCTAGTTCTGGAGCACAAGTTTTCCATACTACTGCCGGGATTCTGTCAGGGCCCCTTTGCCTTTACTGTATCCAGCACCTTCAGCCGTTTCTTGATATCGTGGAGTGAATTGAATTGGCTGAAGACTGGCATCTGTGATGCTGGCGACTTCCAGGAGGAGGTCAAGATGGATCATCCACTCGGCACGTCTGGCTGAAGATTGTTGCAAATGCTTATCTTTTGCACTGATGTGCTGGGCCGCCCCCATTATTGAGGATGGGGATATTTGTGGAGCCACCTCCTCCTGTTTGTTTAATTGTCCACCACCATTCATGACTGGATGTGGCAGGACTGCAGAGCTTAGATCTGATCCATTGGTTGTGGGATCGCTTAGCTCTCTATTGTATGCTGCTTCAGCTGTTTAGCATGCACTTGGTCCTGTGTTGTAGCTTCACCAGGTTGGCACCTGATTTCCTCCTGGCGTGCTCTCCGGCACCCCTCATTGAGCCAAGGTTTATCCCCTGGCTTGATGGTATGGTAGAGTGAGGGATATGCCAGGCCATGAGGTTACAGATTGTAGCTTAGATTAGATTAGAGATACAGCACTGAAACAGGCCCTTCGGCCCACCGAGTCTGTGCCGAACATCAACCACCCATTTATACTAATCCCACATTCCTACCAAACATCCCCACCTGTCCCTATATTTCCCTGCCACCTACCTATACTAGTGACAATTTATAATGGCCAATTTACCTACCAACCTGCAAATCTTTTGGCTTGTGGGAGGAAACCGGAGCACCCGGAGAAAACCCACGCAGACACAGGGAGAACTTGCAAACTCCACACAGGCAGTACCCGGAATCGAACCCGGGTCCCTGGAGCTGTGAGGCTGCGGTGCTAATCACTGCGCCACTGTGCCGCCCACGTGTAGCTGACTACAATTCTGCTGCTGATGGTCCACAACACCTCATGGATACCCAGTTTTGAGCTGCTAGATCTGTTCTGAATCTATCCCATTTAGCACACAATATGGAGTGTATCCTCAGTGTGAAATAGGGTCTTTGTCTTCAAGGACGGTGCAGTGGTCACTCCTCCGAATACTGTCACAGATTGATGCATTTGCGACAAGTAGATTGGTGAGGGCGAGGTCAAGTAGGGTTTTCCCTCTTGGTCCCCTCACCACATGCTACAGGCCCAGTCTGGTACCTATGTCCTTCGCGGTTCGGTCAGTAGTAGTGCCACTGAGCCACTCTTGGTGATGGGCATTGAAGTCTGTGCCTTTACCACCCTCAGTGCTTCCTTCAAGGTGTTTTCAACAGCTGACGGAGGGCGGGAGGTGGTAATTAGTCAGAGGTTTCCTTGCCCATATTTGACTGATGCCATGAGTCTTCATGGGGTCCGGAGTCAATGTTGGGAGGTCCCAGGGCAACTCCCTCCCGATGTACACCACTCTGCAATCATCTTTGGGCCTGTCCTGCCAGTGGAACAGGACATACACAGGGATGCCGATGGAGGTGCCTGGGACATTGGATGTAAGGTATGATTTAGTGATTATGACTTGGGCTGTTGCTTGACTAGTCTGTGCATTAGTTCTTCACAGTTTTGGCACCAGTCCCCAGGTGATTATGAGGACTTTGCAGGGATGACAGGCCTGGGTGTGCCATTTTTGTTTCAGGTGTCTCGGTCAATGCCGGGTGGTCTGTCTGGTTTTATTCTTTGACTTTTCTGTAGCAGTTTGGTACAACTGAATGACTCGCTAGGCCTTTTCAGATGGCAGTTAAGAGTCAGCCATATCGCTGTGGGTCTGGAGTAACATGTAGGCCAGACTGGGTAAGGACAGCGGATTTCATTCCCCAACAGGGCATTAGTGAACCAGATGGCGTTTTCACAGCCCACAAGGGTTGTGAGAAATTGATTTGCAGGCTACGGGGATCGAGCAAGGGAGTGGGATTCGCAGCATAGCTCTGTGGAGAGCTGGCATGGACTCAATGGGCCGAATGGCCTCCCCCGTTCCATAAATGATTAAAACTATGAAACAATCCAATAGTTTCATGGTCACCATTACTGAGGCCAGCTTTTAATTCCTGCTTTATTAATGAATTGAATTTAAATTCCACCAGCTGCTCTGGGATTTGAACTTGTTTCCCAGAGCATTAGATGGGGCCTCTGGATTACTAGTCCAGTAACATTACTACTACGCCACCAGTGGGCATGGAAAAGACCTTACTGGGCAATTTTAACCTAACCTGGTGCAATGCTGGTTTCACAGCAATAGAATCATAGAATGGTTACAGCACATAAGGAGGCCATTCGGCCTTGCTATCTGTGCCAGCTCTTTTATTTTATTTAGAGATACAGCACTGAAACAGGCCCTTCGGCCCACCGAGTCTGTGCCGACCAACAACCACCCATTTATACTAACCCTACAGTAATCCCATATTCCTTATCACCTCCCTACGCTAGGGGCAATTTACAACAGCCAATTTACCTATCCACCTGCAAGTCTTTTGGATGTGGGAGGAAACCGGAGCACCCGGCGAAAACCCACGCAGACACGGAGAACTTGCAAACTCCGCACAGGCAGTACCCAGAATCGAACCCGGGTCCCTGGAGCTGTGAGGCTGCGGTGCTAACCACTGTGCCGCCCTCTCCAAGAACAACTCTGCTAAGTCCAAACCCCTACCCTTTCCCCATAGCCCTACAAATTTTTTTTTACTTCAGGTGCTTATCCAATTCCATTTTGAAAGCCACGATTGAATCTGCCTCCACCACATTTTCAGGCAGTGCATTCCAGATCCTAACCAGTTGCTGTGTTTAAAAAGAAAAGGTTTTCCTTATGTCACTGAGACTTTTGCCAATCAGCTTAACCAGTGTCCTCTGGTTCTTGACTCTTCCACCAATGGGAACAGTTCTTCTCTATCTACTCTGTCTAGACCCCTCATGATCTTGGAGCGCCTCTATCAAATCTTCTCAACCTCCTCTTTAAGGAAAACAAGCCCAGCTTCTCCAAACCGTCCACGTAACTGAAGTCTCTGATCCCTGGAACCATTCTCAAACTCTTTTCTACACCCTCTCTAGTGCCATCACATACTTCCGAAAGTGCGGTGCCCAGAATTGGACACTACTCCAGTTGAGGCCGAACCAGTGTTTTATAAAGGTTCATAACTTCTTTCCTCTATAAATCCCAGATCCAGTATGCCTTTTAACCACTTTCTCAATCTGCCCTGCCACCTTCAACTATTTATGCACATATATCCCCAGCACTTACTGCACCCTCCTCCCCCTTTAGAATTGTACCCTTCATTTTATATTGCCTGTGCTCATTCTTCCTACCAAAATGCATCACTTCACAGTTCTGTGCATTAAATTATATCTGCCACTTGGCCTCCCATTCCACCAGTCTGTCTGTCCTTTTGAAGTTTAACACCATCCTCCTCACAGTTCATAATACTTCCAAGTTCCGTGTCATCTGCAGTTTTTGAAATTATGCACTGTACACCCAAGTGTAAGTTATTACATAATCATGAAACGCAATGGTCCTAGTACTGACCTCTGGGGAGCCCCATTATATATCCCTCCAGTCTGGAAAACAACTGTTCACTACTGCTGTTTCCTGTCATTCAGCCAACTTTGTATCCATGTTGACACTGTCCCATGGGTTTCAAGCTGACAAGCCTGTTTTGTGGCACTTTATCAAATGCCTTTTGGAATTCCTCATGCACCACATCAACCCCATTACCCTCTCTTATAACCTCATCAAATAACTCAATCAAGTTAGTTAAATATGATTTGTCTTTAACAAATCCCTGCTGGCTTTCCTTAATTAATGCACACTTGTCCAAGTGATGGTTAATTTTGTCCCAGATTATTGTTTCTAAAGCTTTCCCATCATCAACATTAAATTGACTGGCTTGTAGCCACTGTGTTTATCGTTATACCCTTTTTGAACAAGGGTGTAACATTTGCAATTCTCCAGTCCTCTGGCATCACCCACATATCTGAGGATGATTGGAAGATTATGGCTTGTACCTCCATAATTTCCACCCTTCCCCCAGCATCCTAAGATATATCCCATCTGATCCTGGTGACTTATCAAGTACAGCCAACCTTTCTAATACCTCCCCTTTATCAATCTTTAGTCCATCCAGTGTCTCTACTACATCTTTTTTACCATGACTTAGGCAGCAGCATCTTCCTTGACCGATGCAAAGTTCTCATTTAGTACTTCAACCATGCCCTCTGCCTTTATGTATAAATCTCCTTTTTGGTTTCTGATCAGCCCTGCTCCTCTCTTTACCACCCATGCCTATAGAAGACTTTTGGGTTCCCTTTAATGTTAGCTGCTAGTCTCTTCTGATACTCTCTTTGCTTCTCTCATTTCTTCTTTCACTTCCCTTCTGAACTTTCTATATTCGGCCTTGTTGCGATCAGGTGAGGTGGGGTTGAAGGGCTCCCCTCTTTGCCTTCTCAGTTGTCCACAACAGGTTTATTTCTTTTGATATACTTTCCAATTCAGCGAGTGTTTAAACTGTTCACATGACGTGATCATAAAAAGAGTTTAACAAGGAAAGAGGTGAGCATTATTGTACTTAAACCAATCTAAGTAAAATAATAAACTACACTCCAACTTCCTTACACGCGCATACCCTCTCTCAAAGCGTTCACATGCATAAATAGATTACAGAGTGGGGAAGGTTAGATTGGTTGAATTAGAGCCCAGAGAAATAAAAGGGGTATGCAGTCTGTGGCGTTTAGTGTTTTGGCTGGCTTCAAGCTGAATTCGGTGGTCATGAGACTTGCCTTCGTTCCTGAAGCTTCAGTTTGGAAGATGTGGATGGCTGATTCAGTAGCTCTCCTGGTGACAGCAATATGGCTGATTTCCTTCAGGGAGTCTCTGTCTGCAGCAAGGATATGCCTCAGTGGTCACGGTCAGCAGGCAGGGTTTAAAGCCTGCAAGGTGTATTGGAGAGAGAGGAAGGAGGGACTCCACTTGGGTCTTCTCTTGTCGGTGTCTAGCTGCTTGTCTGATTGCTGCAGAGAGAATACCAGCTTAAGCCCACACAGGTGGTGGGCCTGTCACATGACTGTCACCCAATGATTCAGCATGGTGTTTACCAGTGTGTATTTCCTCTTGCAACTTAATCAGTTCATGTCGAGGAAATTCCCTTCTCTCAACCAGGGTCCTATTGTTCATGATTTCTTTATCATTATTTGTTCAGATGTGGGTATCACTGGCTAGGCCAGCATTTATTGCCCATCCCTAATTGCCATTGGGAAGGTGGTGGTGAGCTGCCTTCTTGAACAGCTGCAAACCTTGGGGTGTAGGTACGCCAACAGTGCTATTAGGAAGGGAGTTCCAGGATCTTGATCCAGTAACAGTGAAAGACCAGCGATATAGTTCCAAGTTAGGATGGTGTGTGGCTTGGAGGGGAACTTGCAGGTGTTGGTGTTCCCCAAGAATCTGCTGCCCTTGCCCTTCGAGTTGGAAGAGGTTGCGGGTTCGGAAGGTGCTGTCGAAGGAGCCTTGGTGAGTTGCTGCAGTACATCTTGGGCCTTGGATTAGGTTTGAGTGGTTTGTCTCCACCAGTTTAATGTTCAGGTGATGGCCTTGATGCCTTGCTAATGGGAACCTGATAGGTCGTTCACTCAGGTTCCCCAGGTCATTGTTCTTGATGGGTCTGTGCAGGCAATCCGGTTCCACCTTAATGCATTGGAATGTAGAGTACAGTGATGAAAATTGGGGTGGCCATCCTAGGCTGCCAGCCTAGGGTCATCTTTTGTCTGTTTCTATTTTTAAATTTAATTCAGGTTTCCAGACGGTGGATTAAAAATTCTCATTCGACGTAAGCATGTTTTTGTGACGCCTCCACACCATGCAAAATGAAATGTGACAACTGGAGCATTTCATAAGATTGTAAATAAATAAAAAAAATGCTGTACACATGCATTCATCCTCAAACACTCACTTATCAATCTTGCACTGCCATAGCTATGTTCTGGTTTAGTTTTCATCCAGGATGATTCTGTGCTGAGTTAGACTCTGGATAAGGCATCAGCTATCACATTGTTTTTCCCTGCAATGTGGGTACTCCTTAGGTGGTAAGGTTGCAAATGCAGACTCTGTTGAAATAGTCTTGCATTCTGGATTTTGAGTCTGGGGGTCTCTATATCTATTTCAGACATATGCTTCAAAGTGCTTGAGAGCCAGTAACAATCCCAGAGTTTCCATCACAGAGTATCTGTTTTGATGTCTGTTTAATTTTTTAAAGAAATGCCCAACTGGACTTGCGATGTCTGACTCTACATCTTGGAGCAGGACTGCACCTACCCCTAGGTCGCTAGCATCGACTGCTACTTTTAAATGATTTGTTAAATTTTAGAGCTGCCAGCACCAGCTTGTTGGTTAAGATGGCTTTCAGCCTCTCGAAAGCTGTTTGGCACCTCCCTGACCACACTGCCTTTGCTCTGTAAAACATTTGTCAGTGAGGCAGCTATAGTCTGAAGTTTGGAACGAACTTTCGGTGAAACCCACACATCACCAAAAATGACATTATTTTCAGTTTGGTTACGGGGCCGGGAAAATCCTTCAACACCTGTACCTTCGCTGCTTTGGGCAGCATCTGCCCTTGACCCACAACGTGTCCCAGGTAGGTTACCTGAGCTTTAGTGAACTTGCTCTTTGCAAAATTCACCACTATGGAAGAGAGCTTCCAACTGGTCTAGGTGATTTCCCCTGCCGCCACCCACCCCCCCCCCCCACTCTCCACCAAGGCATCACTGTACACTATCAGATCATTCAGGTACACTACACTGTTTAGGTCAGCCACTACCTGTTCATCAGCCTTTGGAAGGTGGCTGGGGCATTTCTGAATCCAAATGTCATCACCCTGCACTGGAAAAAGCTGACTGAGGTGAGAAAAGCCAAGATTTCTTTAGCTCGGGTGGTTAAGGGAACCTGCCAGTATCCTTTTTAGCAAGTCTGTTTTTGTTATTTAGGTGGTGTTTCCAACTCTATCGATAGTCTGCCAGGCAAGAAATTAGATAGGAGTCAGCACTGGTCACCGCATTAATCTTCCTGTAATCAAGGCAGAGCCTTGTTGAGCCATTGGGCTTGGGCACAAGCACAACTGGGGAGCTCCAGCTGTTCTGACTGGGCTCAATTGGCTTGTGCTCCAGCATGTACTGAATTTCTTCCCGAACCTGAGTCAGCATCCTGGGATGTGGGCAGTTGGGATTTTGCTTTATAGAAAGGGTCTCCTACATCCACATTGTGTCAGGCTAAGGTTGTGCACCCTGGATTTGTCCCTGCACTGTGAGCAGCCTCCTTAGGTCTCCTCTCTGTTCTGTATTTAAATAGTAGAGTGCAGTGTCTAATCTCCTTAACGTTTCGGTGTTCACTAACCGAATGGTAGGGGGTTCGATTTGGGATTCTCCAAACATCATTCAACATAGCATGTTTTTGTGACAGCCTGCTTCTCTCTTGTATTGTCAACCTGACATCTGTCATATGCACCCTTTTCTGCTCCACCTTGCTCTCTATCTCTTTCATCATCCAGGCAGCTGTGGCTTTGTTTGTCCTCCCTTTACTCCTTGTGGGAATGAACCTCGACTGTACCACAGCTATCTCTTTTAAAGGCAGCCTATTCTATTACAGTTTTGCCTGCCAATCTTTGATTCCAACTTACCTGGAACAAATTTGTTGTTGCCCACAGAAATTGTCTCTTCGAGTACTTTTACTCTGGATAGCTCCTTGTTTTTTTTTCCATAGCTAACCTAAACTTTTTATGCTATGGTCACTATCCCCTAAATATTTCCCAGCAATGCTTCCTTCCTCGTTACACTGGAAACATTGATCAAGAAAATTCTCCTGAACATACTTCAGAATCTTTCCCCCTCTCTGCCCTTTACACTGTTGCAGTCTATATTCAGGTAATTAAAGTCAATGGACATAATATTGGGCAGGGTGTAAAATCGGCATTCCATCTGATCCCGTGAGTTTCCTGCCTGACAAGTTAGTTTAAATTACCTCTTACAATTCTTATAACTCTTGTGTATTTACCCACTGAGCCATTGGGAAGGTTGAATGCTACCATTCCAAAAAGAACAATCTGTCAGTGCAGCCTCTTTTTTTTTTTTTTACCCTCTCTCCCCAACCACAGACATCTGAAAGTGCAGCTCATTCTTTGCAGAAGTACCTGGAGTGGGTAATATTGTCCTGTATATACAAGTTTGGTTAACTGTATACGCTTACCAGCATAAGTAGCATTATACAGGAATTACTCTGATGTATCCAGATAACTTGTGTTGAATGCTAACATGACTGACCTTTCGGACAGATGAGGCAAGGCATGGCCCAGCCATCGGACTTCTATTCCTCTCCGTTGCAGCAGCCCAGTCAGAGCAACTACTTTGCAGCAGCGCCGATGTCCAGTGGCCCTCTCCATCAGGTAATCCTCTAAATTGAGTTTTATTGATACTATTTGCTGGTGAAGGTTGGTGTGGGGGTGAGAAGCCATTCACATGTATTTAGAAATAGAGGCATAGAGTACAAAAGCAAGGAAAGTACGGAAAACATTTTACAAAACACTTGTTCGGCCTCAACTGAAGTATTGTTAAATTCTGGGCACCATACTTCAGGAATGATGTGAAGGCTTTGAAGAGGGTGCAGACAAGATACACGTGAAGGGTTCCAGGGATCAGAGACTTGAGTTACGTGGATAGCTTAGAGAAGCTGGGGTTCCTTCTCTTGGAGAAAAGAGGGTTGAGAGGAGATTTGATAGAGGTGTTCAAATCGTGAGAAGTGTAGAAAGAGAAACTGTTCCCATTGGCGGAAGAGTCGAGAACCAGAGGACACTGATTTTAAGGGGATTGGTGAAGTAACAAGAGGCGACAAGAGGAAAACTTTTTTTACACAGCGAATGGTTTGGAAGTAGATTCAATCATGTCTCATGTGGAAATTGGATGAGAACCAGACGGGAAAATATTTGCAGGGCTATGGGGAAAAGGCAGGGAACTAGCTGAGTAGTTCTTGCAGAAAGCCAACACAGACATGATAGGCAGAGTGGCCACCTTTTGTGCTGTAACCATTCTATGATTCTATTAAACTTGTGAACATGCGAACATAAAAACTAGGAGCAGGAGTAGGCCACTCAGCCATTGAGCCTGCTCCACCATTCAAATAAGTTCATGGCTGAACAGATTACTCCACATTCCTGCCAACCATCTAACTTTTTCACCCCCTTGCTTATCAAGAATCTGTCTACCTCTGGCTTGAAAATATTCCAAGACTCTGCTTCCACTGCCTTTTGAGGAAGAGAATTCCAACAACTCATGACCCTCTGAGAAAACAGAAACATAAATAGAACTATACATAGAAAATAGGAGCAGGAGTAGGCCATTTGGCGCTTCAAACCTGCTCCGCCATTCATTATGATCATGGCTGATCATCCAACTCAATAACCTGTTCCTGCTTTCGCCCCATACCCTTTGATCCCTTTAGACCCAAGAGCTATATCTAACTCCTTCTTGAAAACATACAATGTTTTGGCCTCAACTGTTTTCTCTGGTAGCAAATTCCACAGGCTCATCACTCTCTGGGTGAAGAAATTTCTCCTCCTCAGTCCTGAAAGGTTCACCCCGTATCCTTAGACTATGCTCCCTGGTTCTGGACTCCCCCATCATCAGGAACATCCTTTCTGCATCTACCCTGTCAGGTCTTGTTAGAATTTTCTAAGTTTCTATGAGATCCCCCCTCACTCTTCTGAACTCCAGCGAATATTATCTTAACCAACTCAATATCTCCTCATACGTCAGTCCTGCCATCCCAGGAATCAGTCTGGTAAACATTCGCTGCACTCCCTCTATAGCAAGAACATCCTTCCTCAGATAAGGAGACCAAAACTGCGCACACATTTCCGGGTGTAGCCTCACCCAAGACCCTGTATAATTACAGCAAGATATCCCTGCTTCTGTACTCTAATCCTCTCACTATGAAGGCCAACATACCATTTGCCTTTTTTACCGCCTGTTGCACCTGCATGCTTACCTTCAGCAACTGGTGTACGAGAACACCCAGGTCTCACTGCATAAGCCCCACTCTATTTATAGCCCTTCAGATAATCTGCCTTCCTGTTTTTGCTACCAAAGTGGATAACCTCACATTTATCCACATTATACTGCATCTACCATGCATTAGCCCACTCGCTCAACTTATCCAAATCACCCAGAAGCCTCTCTGCATCCCCCTCACAACTCGCCCTCCCACCTAGTTTTGTGTCATCTGCAAATTTGGAGATATTACATTTAGTTCCCTCATCTTAATCATTAATGTATATTGTGAATAGCTGGAGTCCTAGCACTGATCCCTGCGGTACACCACTAGTCACTGACTGCCATTCGAAAAAAGGCCCATTTATTCCTACTCTTTGTTTCCTGTCTGCCAACCAGTTTTCTATCCATTGCAATACACTACCCCCCCCCCCCCCAATCCCATGCGCTTTAATTTTACATGCTAATCTCTTATGTGGGACTTTGCCAGAAGCCTTCTGAAAGTCCAAATAAGCCACATCCACTGGCTCCCCCTCATCAACTCTACTAGTTACATCCTCAAAGAACTCTAGTAGATTTGTCAAGCATGATTTCCCTTTCGTAAATCCATGCTGACTCTGCCCAATTCTGCCACTGTTCTCTAAGTGCTCTGCTATAAAATCCGTGATAATGGACTCTAGAATTTTCCCCACTACTGACGTCAGGCTGACTGGTCTGTTGTTCCCTGCTTTCTCTCTACCTCCCTTTTTAAATAGTGGGGTTACATTAGCTACCCTCCAATCTGTAGGAACTGTTCCAGAGCCTATAGAATCTTCAAAGATGACCACCAATGCATCCACTATTTCTAGGGCCACTTAAGTACTCTGGGATGCATACCATCAGACCCTGGGGATTTATTGGCCTTCAATCCCATCAGTTTCCCCAACATCATTTCTCTACTAATGCTGATTTCCTTCAGTTCCTCTCTCTAAGCCCTGTGTCCCCCAACATTTCTGGTATGATATTTGTGTCCTCCTTTGTGAAGACAGAACCAAAGTATGCATTTAGTTAGTCAGCCATTTCTTTGTTCTCCATAATAAATTACCCTGTTTCTGACTGTAAGGGACCTACATTTGTCTTCAATCTTTTTGTCTTCACATACCTATTCTCCGCATCTCTGTCTTAAATGGGGGACCCCTTATTTATCAATAGTGACCCCTTGCACATTTCACATTTTCCCACACTATACTCCATTTGCCAGATCTTTGCCTACTCACTTAACCTATCCATATTCCTTTGTGGCCTCCTTACATCCTGTTCACAACTTCCTTTCCTACCTATCTTTGTCATCAGCAAATTTAGCAACCATACTTTCGGTCACTTCATCCAAGTCATTTATATAAATTGTAAAAAGTTGAGCCCTCAGCACTGATCCCTGTGGCATACTACTCGTCACATCTTGCCAACCAGAAAATTACCCATTTCTACCTTCTGTTTCCTGTTAGCTAGCCAATCTTTAATCCATGTCAAAATGTTACCCCCTACACCACGAGCTTTTATTTTCCTCAATAACTTTTGATGTGGCACCTTATCAAATGCCTTCTGGAAGTCTAAGTACAGTACATCCACTGGTTCCCCTTTATCCACAGCACATGTTACTTCCTCAAAGAACTGCAATAAATTTGTTAAACATGATTTCCCTTTCACAAAACCATGTTGACTCTGCCGATTACCTTAAACTTTTCTAAGTGTTTTGCTACAACGTCTTTATTAATAGCTTCAAGCATCTTCCCTATGACAGATGTTAAACTAACTGGCCTGTAGTTTCCTGCTTTCTGTCTCCCTCCCTTTTTGAATAAAGGAGTTACATTTGCTATTTTAAAATCTAATGGAACCTTCCCCAAATCTAGGAAATTTTGGAAAATTAAAACCAACGCATCAATTATTTCACCAGCTACTACTTTTAAGACCCTCGGATGAAGTCCATTAGGGCCCGGGAACTTGTCAGCCCACAGCTCCAACAATTTGCTCAATACCACTTCGCTGGTGATTTATAATTTTCTTGAGTTCCTCCCTCCCTTCCATTTCTTGACTTGCAGCTAATTTTGGGATGTTATGTGTATCCTCTGTAGTGAAGACCATGCAAAATAACTCTTCAATTCATGTGCCATCTCCTTACTAACCATTGTTTATTCCCGAGACACTCATTCTGTAGGAGCAGCACTTTTTTTATAGATATTTTAAAAAATTAACACTTTTGCTGTCTTTATATTACTAGCTAGTTTTCTCTCGTACTCTAAATTTTCCCCTCCTTATTAATCTTTGTCATTCTTTGCTGTTTTTTATATTCTGTCTAATCTTCTGACTTGCCACCCATCTTTGTGTAATTATGATTTTTCTTTAACTTTTTTTAGTTAACCACAGATGGTGGGTCTTCCCCTTGGAATTTTTCTTTCACGCTGGGATGTATTTATTCTGTGTATTCTGAAATATCTCCTTAAATGTCTGCCTCTGCATCTCTATTGACTTATCCCTCAACCTAAGTTGCCAGTTCACTTTAGCTGGCTCTGCTTTCATACCCTCATAATTGCCCTTTATTTATTCGTTCCTGGCTCGACCAGCATTTATTGCCCATCCCTAATTGCCCTTGAAGGTGGTGGTGAGCTGCCTTCTTGAACCGCTGCAGTCCATATGGGGTAGGTACACCCACAGTGCTGTTAGGAAGGGAGTTCCAGGATTTTGACCCAGCGACAGTAAAGGAGTGGCAATGTAGTTCCAAGTCAGGATGGTGTGTGGCTTGGAGGGGAACTTGCAGGTGGTGGTGTTCCCATGTATTTGCTGCCCTTATCCTTGTAGGTGTTAGAGGTTGTGGGCTTGGAAGGCGCTGTCGAAGAAGCCTTGGTGCATTGCTGCAGTGCATCTTGTAGATGGTACACACTGCTGCCACTGTGCGTCAGTGGTGGAGGGAGTGAATGTTTGTGGATGGGGTGTCGATGAAGTGGGCTGCTTTGTCCTGGATGGTGTCGAGCTTCTTGAGTGTTGTTGGAGCTGCACCCATCCAGGCAAGTGAAGAGTATTCCATGACGCTCCTGACTTGTGCCTTGTAGATGGTGGACAGGCTTTGGAGAGTCAGGAGATGAGTTACTCGCCACAGGTTTCGTAGCCTCTGACCTGCTCTTGTAGCCATGGTATTTATATGGCTACTTCAGTTCAGTTTCTGGTCAATGGTAACCCTCCCCAGGACGATGTTAGTGGGGGATTTGGCGATCATAATGTCAAGGTTAGATTATCTGGTTGGTCATTGCCCGCCAGTTGTGTGGCGAGAATGTTACTTGCCACTTAACCCAAGCCTGGATATTGTCCAGGTCTTGCTGCATTTCTACATCGACTGCTTCAGTATCCGAGGAGTCACGAATGGTGCTGAACATTGTGCAATCATCAGCAAACATCCCCACTTCTGACCTTATGATTGAAGGAGGGTCATTGATTAAGCAGTTGAAGGTGGTTGGGCCTATAACACTACTAAAATATTAGTCTTGGACCCATTCTTCTCCTCTCAAATTGAATGTAAAAATTAATCATATTATGGTCACTGCTACCTCGAGGCACCCTTACTATGAGGTCATTAATTAATCCCCGTCTCCGGTGCACAATATCAGGTCTAGTATAGTTCTCTGGCTCCAGAACATAATGTTCTAAGAAACTATCCCGAAAACATTTTGAAATCCTCATCTTATCTAGGCTACTTTTGCCCATCTAATTTTTCGAGTCTATATGGAGATTAAAATTCCCCTTGATTATTGCTTACCTTTCTGACTAGCTCCCATTATTCCTTCCTTTATACCCCATCCTACATGTTACTGTTCGGGGCCTGGACACCACTCCTATAAGTGACTTCTTGCTTTTATCATTTCTCATCTCAACCCAAACTGCTTCTACATCCTGGTTTCCTGAACTTGGGTCATCCCTCTCTATTCATACCATCATTAATTAACAGAGCCACCCCTCCACATTTTCCTAGTTTCCTGTACTTCCTAAATGCCATATACCCTTCAATATTCAGGTCCCAATCTGTCATCCTGCAGCCATGTCTCTGTAATGGCTATCGGAATGTACTTATTTATTTCTATTTGTGCTATCAGTTCAGCTGTTTTGTTTCGAATGCTATATGCTTGTAGATACAGATCCTTTAGTTTTGTCCTTTCTATTATATTTGTAACCTCTCGCCTTATCTGTTGATTTACTCTTAAATATGTACACTCTGTCCTTTCCTGCAATGGTCTATTTATCATTTCCCATATTAATACCTTTCTCTCTTGCCATGTCTGTACTCTTTGATTTGCCATATTTTCCCAAATTTGATCCGTTGCCCCCCGCTATTTAGTTTAAAACCCTCTCTACTTTCTAGTTACGTGGTTTGTTTGAACACTGGTTCCAGCACATTTCAGGTGTGGACGGTCCCAACGATACAGCCCCCACTTTCTCCAGTACTGGTGCCAGTGCTCCATGAACTGGAACCCACTTCTATCGCACCAGTCTTTGAGCCACGCATTCATTTATCTAATCTTATTGGTCATATTCCAATTGCACGTGGCTCAGGTAATAATCAGGCAAATGCACAGCCCTTCTACATCAGGACTGATCTACAACAGCAATGAGGGGCGTAAGCAGTTCCTGTTTTTTTTAAGCAGTGTCCGTTGAGGAAAACTCATTGAAAGAAAGAAAAACTTGCATTTATAAGCACCTTTCACGACCACAGGTGCTTTACAGCCAGTGAAATACTTTTTGAAGATTCAAAAGATCCAAAGATTATTACCTTTGAGGTTCTGCTTCTTTGGTGCCTCGCTCCTCATATTGGCTGTGCAGAACCTGTTTCCTTGCCCTGCCTATGTCGTTGGTACCTACATGGACTGCGACGGCTGGATCGTTCCTCTCCAGCCCTGAGCAGATGTCCCAAACCCTGGCACCAGGCAGGCAACGCAGCCTTCTGGATTCTTTCTCTTTGCTGCAGAGAACTGTCAATTCTCCCCAAATTTTAAATCCTTCAAGATTATTGTAGATCAAATTGATTTGATATCTGAAGTAAGTAGATGTGAGAAGTAGCATCTTTGTCATGCCGACATCTTAAAAGCACGTGATGTAATTTATTTATGAAGTGCAATGACTGAGGCAAATGCACAGCCCTTCTACATCAGGACTGATCTACAACAGCAATGAGGGGCGTAAGCAGTTCCTGTTTTTTTTAAGCAGTGTCCGTTGAGGAAAACTCATTGAAAGAAAGAAAAACTTGCATTTATAAGCACCTTTCACGACCACAGGTGCTTTACAGCCAGTGAAATACTTTTTGAAGCCTAGTCTCTGTTGTAATGTAGGAAACGTAGCAGCCAGTTTGCACACTGCAAGCTCCCACAAACAGCAATGTGGTAATGATCAGATAATCTCTTTCTGTGATGTTGATTGAGGGATAAAAATTGGCCAGGACACTGAGGAGAACTCCCCTGCTTTTCTTTGAAATAGTGCCATGGGATCTTTTGCATCCACCTGAGAGGGCAAATGGTGACCAGGCTTAACATTTCATCTGAAAGATGGCACCTCTGACAGTGCAGCACTCCCTCAGTATTGTACTGGAGTATTGGCCTTGATTATTGTGCTCAAGTCCTGGAGTCGGACTTGACCCCATGATCTCCTGACTGATGTGGGAGTGCTGCCAACTGAGCCATGATTGACATTAGCCAGGAGAGCCCAGCAAGTCTCCCCACCCCTTCTTTGAACAATGCCCTGGGAACTGACCACCTGTAGAGGCAGGTGCGGGCCTTGGTTAAAATCTCCTTTCTGAAGGACTGCCATCCAAACGGTGCAACGCTCCTCCATTGCACTGGAGAAGTCAGTCCAGAGTATGGACTTTAATCTTGCAGTGCATTTGTGTGAATTGTATGTGTGAATATAGCACATATATTTGATTGTAAAGTTGTATATGCTCAGGTTTGCTATTATAGGTTTGAAAACAAATCAGTGGACTGTAAATCAGACAGTTGTTAACTAACCAGAATTTTTCAAGGCTTTAAGATGGGATCCTATTTCTTGAACAACCCTTGAGTTTTTAATGTTTACTTTGAGACTATAGCCTTCATTCTTGTGCTAATTTTGGAATGTTTTTCTTGACAGATGTTGGTCCCAATGTTGGGCTCCCAGTTATCTGTCCCTGGCTTTGGGTCCATGCAACAGCCCCTGGTTCAACTTCCACAGTCCCTGCATCATTCGCAGGCGCAAACCGTCCCTCCAGGGCCCCCCCGAAGAGTCCTTCACTCCAGCTTTCACACCGCTGCTCCTGCTCTAGGAAGGGAGGTAAAATGAAATCAAGCATTTTAATGTCTTTTAAGTGCTTCAGATTTTAAATAGTTTGCAACCTTGTACCATAGTTACAATATATATTAACCTAACCTCTCCTTTTAATGCAGGTTAACCCAGTGGATCCTAAGATATTTCACTTGGATAGGAAAATGAATCCGTCTCCTGGTGCACTTGGTTACGCTGTCCCATCGCCTGCATTGTTCAGGTGAGAAGTTGGAGTGACCTCATTTAGATTTCAGTATTCATGCTAGACCACCATTTATTTCTGTTTTTATCCTGATGCTAAACTTAATTTTATTTGAGCTTTTGAAGTAATCCTCAAAACTGTAGAGGAATTAATATTTAATCCAGTCTGCAGTGATGGCAGTACTATACTGTACTACACAGACTGAAGCCCCCAGGTTTTGGGGGAGGTAGGAGGGTAGAGGAGGAGAATCACCTGAGGTACCTGCTTCTACTTTCTGAAAATCCAGTGACCTGCGCTAGAGAAAAGACAAGAGGTAGATTTTCAACCTACACCCAGCATTGCTTACTTACTGCCAGTTACATCGAAAAGTCAGGCATTCAGTGCAGGCAAGATCTGTCTCTGCTGTGAAACCACACACAATCCAGTAACGTGCGGACACACCAGCTCGACTCTCACAGTGGCTGGCATGAGGGACCGGAAAGCTGGCATTCCTCACAGGATCGTCTCCTCCTAGTGTAATTACTGTCAGCAGAAGAGGAGAAAAGGCTGGGAAATTTGGCTTTTTTTTAAAATAAAGAGTGAACAAAGCTCTTTCCAAGTTTCCAGTCCACATCCTGGCACTGCCTTTGCAATTTGAACTTAAAGATAAGTATGGAGAGGGAGGTAATTTGGCTCAGTCGGTTCATCCCTCCATAAAAAGCTGCTGTCCCACCAAATCCGCATTGTCCCACTTTGAGTGATTCCAGAGTTTTTTTAACCTCTATTACCCTACCCAGTAAACCATTCCAACTATTAATTGCTCTGTCATGTGCATCCTGACATCAGACCTGAACTTTAGGGGGCAGCTTTTCCTTTTCACACACGTGGGGTTTAGATCATTGTAGTGTGGTGAAAGCCGGAAAATCAGGTAAGGAGGGGCAGTATAGGTGCAAACGCATTGGGTAACCTTTTCCTTTTTATGTATTTTTCCAGGCCTGGAGCGACAAGTCCCAGGGGAAAGTCTCCTGGACCAAACCAATGTGGCATCAATCCCTTGCCGTGTTTCCGAGGGAACGTGTCACAGCAGGTAAGGTTTTTTTTGGCACATGTTCCTGCTTAAGTTACAGTGCGCACCTTGGACACTTACACTCCGTATAATATCAGGCAGGAGTGTAAAACCCAGCGTTCCACCCAAACTCGTGGAATTCCCGCCCGGTTAAAATTACCTCCATAGACTCATTGCGACATCTTGTACTCAACTCATTCTATACCAGGATCTGTCAACTTTGAAACTTCCGAGTCTTCTTGCTATGGGCTACAGCCTTTTGAAGGCCAATTTTTGCGTAACTTAACCATGACTACTTGGTTTACATTATCTTCAAATTTGGCGTACTCTCAACTGTGGGTCTACTGCTTTCACCTTGGCTTTTCAATAACAATAAGCCATGAACTCTGAGTGCATTCCTCCAGGTGAGTAAATACTCGGTGTCAAATGCAAACACTGTTGAATTCAGATGATGGTAAATCAGCAGTCACTGTCTGCCTGAACCACACTGACCTTTTATGGTGTGGCCGTAGCTATGTTTGTGCGTGGTAGTGGTTTCACTTCTCTACATGTACAGCCCTCTTTCTCCACTTCCAGATACAGCATCCCCCAGACAATAGGACCACTAATTAATTTATACAAGAGCAGACTTCAGGCTTTATTTTGCATTCCTCCTGGCTTGTGCACAGCTAAATAAACTAACCCAATGTCGTTAATCTAAGGAGTTCTGCAGAGAACAATGGAGGCAGGGTCTTTGAATATATTCAAGGTTGAGTTGGACAGATTTTTGATCTACAAGGAAGTAAAGGGTTGTGGGAGGCTGGCAGGAAAGTGGAGTTAAGACCACCATCAAATCAGCTATGCTATTGAATGGTGGAGCAAGCTCAAGGGGCTAAATAGCCTACTCCTCCTGTTCCTTATGTTCTTATGTGCACTCTGCCATAGACATCGTGCAAAATGTACAGTGATTGCAGAAAGCGATGTTCAGCACTTGTACTCTTGAAAAACCTATTCAAATACCAGACGCTGCCACTTTCAACTGCAAAGATAGGAAGCTTGCAGGCTGCTCCAGAGCAGCTGTCTGCGTTTCCGCACCCCTTGCTAATCAGATAATGGGTTCTGATCCCATTGAGTAGCCAGTGTTTTATGTTTCTCGTGCTTTTGTCCAGCTTCACTTCTGGTAATTGTCATGCCTGGCAGTCCGAGCAAGGCAGTGACGCAGCTCATTATCAGGAAGATCTTCTGCTTGAGTCGGCAATTCTCTACATGGCTGGGGATCTCACATACACCTTGGTTATTTATAAGAGTACATTTCTAATGCAACTCTTAATTGAAGGGTTAGTTATTAAAGGTGCTATAGTCTGGATGCAGACGCTTACCAAATGCATTTACAATTCAGATTTGCTAACATTTACGTTGTGGTGTTTTTCATTGGGAGGTGGGGGAGAGGAGGGGGGAGGGTGCATTTTTGAAGTAGAACGCTACTGTTTTTATTTTTCCCTTTTTCCATCTCAAAACGCAACCCTTCATTGGAGTTAAGTTTCATGGATTTTGGTTACCCTGCAGTACCTCCTGCAAAGTGACCATTCTTCGGATGTGATCTTTGGCAGTTCAGGCTATTCAGCAGTAGTGGGTTGCATTACAACTTCACTTGGCATCCTCGAGTTCTTATGACTGCTGTGACTCTCCTTTTGTTTTCCCTGAAGTTGGTTCGCGCTTGGCAGATTGGTCCTGAACTCAATTCCATTGGAAAACTATACATGAAATTGATCATATTTCATTACCACAAAGCTTTTCACCACTGATACTTCACACCAGCCTACTTGCATATTGCTGGAATTCTGCTGACTGGTCTGTGATCTGTTCATTCCAGGGGTTACCCATTTAGTGCACACAGCCTGAGAAAATGCCACAAGCATGGCAATTGCACCTGAAGGCAGTGACTGAAAGGGTGGTGGAAGCAGATTCAGTCGTAACTTTGAAAAGGCAAATTGATTACTTGAAGGGGAAAATCTGCTAGGCTTTGGGCAAAGAGCAGGAATTGGATGGGCACTTGAAGGAAATAAACTTGCAGAGCTATGGGGATAGAGCGGGGGAATGGAACTAACTAGATTGCTCTCTGGAGAGCCTGGATAGACTCAATGGGCTGAATGGCTCCTTCCGTGCTGTAAAAGACTTTTTTTTTTAAAAAAAAGAACTGGCACAGACCGAATAGGCTGAATGGCCTCCTACGCTGTATTAATTTCCTCTTTTTTTTTTTTTATGGGCTTTTTTTAATAATACATGAGTGAATTTGTCAACAGAATCCTTTGTCAGTAACCCATTAAATCATCCTGTATCATCACATTGACAAGTTTAGAGAACTCATTGCAGAAACCAGTAACCGCTTATTTAGAAGTGGTGTGAATTGCCTGATTTTTTTTTTTTTAACATTGTGTGAACTACAGCTCCCTGATAGACATATAAATGCAGTGGAACTGACCTGACAACATCTACAGTTCAATTCACATCCTTTGAGTTGTCTGGCATAACACAAGTTGACTATGGTGCACCTCAGCCATGGACAGAGGTCCATGGAGGGAACGAGAAGTAGTCAGAAATAAGTTAGTTATCAAAGTTCTGCTTTGCACATGTGGAAGTTCGGTTAGGGCAGGGTCAGACTCAGCCATGGTGCCTTTCAAAGATCAAATGACCTGCCACCTGATGTCTGCAGGTTCAAAACTGAAGGGACGTTAAGTAGTGTAGATGGGAGCAGGAAGTTGCACTGGGGCATAGATAACATGATATCCGATGCAGTTTGACGTAGGCAAGAGTGAGCGCCTCCACGTAGAAAAATCAGAATATTTTCTAAATGATACTCTGCTAGAATATTGTTTAGTTCTGGGCTCCACACTTCAGGAAATATGTCAAGGTCTTGAGGCAGAAGGAGTTTACTAGAATGGTACCCAGTATGAAGGGCTTCAGTTATGTGGAGAAACTGGGCTTTTCCTTAAAACAGAGTTGATTAAGAGGAGATTTGGTAGAGGTGTGCAAAATTATGAATTGTTTTTCCAGGGTAAATGAGGAGAACCTGTTTCCAGTGGCAGAAGGGTAACCAAAGGATACAGATTTAAGGTGATTGGCAACATGAGGAAACTTTTTTTAAACCCAGCAAGTTACTGTGCACTGCCCGAGAAGGATGTTAGAATCAGATTCAGTGCTAACATTCAAAAGAGAAATGAATAAATACTTGAAGGAAATAAATTACAAGGCTATGGGAAACGAGCAGGGGTGTGGGATTAATTGGATAGTTGTACCAAAGAGCCAGCACTGTCACGATAGGCTGAATGGACGCTTCCTATGCTGTACCATTCTATGAGAAATTAAGAACTGTAAAGGAGCAGAGAGATTTTAGGTGTCCAAATACAAATTGTTCAAAGTAATCAAAAAGCCTAATGGAATGTTGGATGCTATCTCAAGGAGGCTAGATAACAAAGTGGATAAAGTGGTGCTTCAGTAGTATAGAGCCTTGCTCAGACCCCATCCAGAGAACTGCGTTTAGTTTTGGGCAGTGAACCTCAGGAAGGATATATTGGCCTTGGACACACAGAATCCCCCAAATGACTGTAGAAGGTTACATCATACGGGCAGGTTCCATAATCTTAGCTTTTATTTCCTTGAGTTTAGAAGGTTTAATTTGATAGAGTAGATGCAGAGAAACCATTCCCTCTGGTGGGTGAATCAAGGGTAAGAGGATGTAATCTTTAAAATTACAGCTTCAATATAGGAGAGCAATCGGGAAGCACCTTATCGGGGAAAAGGAATAGAAATGTGGAAAATGCTAACCACCGCTCCCCCGCCCCCCCAAAAAAACCTCAAAAAAGGCTGTGGATGCCGGGGATTAGTTGGAACTTTCAACATGGAGATTTTTATTGGGTTAGGGTATCGGGGGATGTGGAGCTAAGATGCGTAAACAGTGTTGAGGAACAGATTAGCCACAATCTAACTGAACTTCAGAGCAGGCTCGGAGCTGAATGGCCTCCACCTGTTGCTATGAAGAATGATTGCCTGCATGCTGAATTGGAAGATGCCTGTGAAACTGTCCAGGGAATCCAACTACAGCATAAAGCTGTTTTTGGATATGGTAGATTTTAAAAAGAGCTGCCTGGCCAGAAAGAGCTGAAAGACTTGAACTTTTAAAGGGAATCCTGTGTTACAATTTGTGGACGGATTGGCTGGGACCTTACCTGGGCAAATAAAAGTGAGCCAGTGCATGTACTGGTAAGAGGTGATCGAGAGGATGCGACTCTCTGACACATCAGCTCAAATCCTGTTGAATTGGCTCTTTTCTCCACGTTTGCATCATTGTAAATCTGGGTGTTTCACTTTGAAATTCCCCACACCCACAATGTATTAATAATTGCTGGTTTGTACCACTTTTAAGGCACCCAAATATTTTAAAATTGAACCTTGTCATGTGTTAAAATTCTGCCATAATTCAGTGGGGTTTCTTTTTTTAAAAAAAAAAGGAAAGTCCTGTAAAATTCCCTCCTGCTCATAGCCTGGACTTGTCCATACACTTGGAATCTCAAGATTAAGGTGATTTTTGGAGGTGCAGAATTAGTAAGAGATTTTCTCTTTCAAGTTTTTGAAATGTCGCAGTCCAGAGTGAATGGGAGCAAAGCCTGGTAAATGTCTGCTTTGCTCTCAGATGCCATCTTACTGCAGCTCGAAGGTGCGATCGCGACCATACCATGGTGCAAGCTACACAGTGCCACTTCACGACCCCATAATCCAAGCGACTCGGAACGCCTATCTCCCACCCTGCCCATTCCTGGCGACCAGAGTCCCCTCTGGACCAACCGATGGGTTCCTTCTACCCAAAGCTGCCAAGGAAACTGACGAAGATGCTAAGGTACGGGGTGGGGGTGGGTGATGAGGAACATTGAAATGTGCTACTCACAATACGCCCACAACCTGCCCCCTTGGTGAGAGTGATTCAACCTGCTGGCAGTGTTGCCATAAAGATTATTTTAATGTAGAAGTGCCTGGACTTTGTAGAAAAAAAATTAAACTGGAGTCGATATGTTCTAATGTAAGATATCTGGGTGCACTTCTGACTGAAATTACATTGATCACCTGTGACAGTTCTGTAGCTACCAGCACTTCACTCTCTTGCTAAATAGTGCAAAATGCCCTCATGGGATCCAATCTGTAAATGCACTGCCAGGTTTATTTCCTCCACTTTTCAAGTGGGCATCGATGGGCTTTAGTTACAAGCTGAGACGAGGGATGATTAGAACTCTTCTAATTAAAAGAAAGAAGATTGGATGTTCTAAAGATTTTGATAAAATTTTCACTGGCCAATGAATTGGTAACCAGCATAAATTTAAGATCATTACCAAAAGCGTCAAGGGGAAGGTTAGGACTGTCCTACTAGAAACAACAGTGGAAGTGGCATCCATAATAGTTTTAAAAAGAAAAGTAAATATATTTTGAAGAAAAAGAAATTTAATAACATATGGGGAATAGGACAAAATCTTTCAAGAACAGAGAAAGTTGTGATGGGACAAATGCTGTATAATTTTGATTCTATTGTATTCTTCATTGTAAACAAATGCTAGTAAGAGCTTTACAGCCACGAACTCCAAACATTGCATTGGCTTAACTTGCAGGTGGTATGTTTTGGTTGGGCGGCACAATGCATCAGGACCAACATACGGGTCACCACAAAGTGGCAAGTCATTGGTTCGTGCCCATGATCTGCCCTTGCTGAGCCACCTCCTCACAGTGCCATTGCTGCGAGGCAGGGTTTGTAGCAGGTAGGGTGGCGCGATCGCCTGGGTCCTACACATGCACACCTCCCTCTAGCAGCAGAAGTCCACCTCTGAGTGGTGTGGGAAGGGAAGAAGCCAAGAACGGTGTCAGTCAGTCAAGAATATTGCCCATATTTCTCTCTCGTTTGATCCGATGTAGTAAACTCATGTTATGCAATTTTGAATAATTATCTTTAAGGGTTAGATTAAATAGAAATATTGTGTGAGCTTTGCTTTTTTTTTCTCGTCCTAAATGTTGAGTAATTTATCTGAGGGTTCAGTTCCAGCTTGCTGTATGCCCTCTGTTTAGGTGGTTCAAATAGGCTTTCTTAATGTTGGGGCGTTACTGCCTGTTTTCGCCTGATGTCCACATACGTGCACTTTCTAGCAAATGTCATTGGATTGGGGTCAGGAGCAGGAACTCCAGCAGCCCCAAGGGACAGAGCTCCTGGCCGACTCAACACAGACCAGGTATCAAACTTGGCACCTGGTGTTCTGCATGGTTATTAACCTGATCATGCACTGCCTCAAACCACTGAGATGTCAGGGAAGCTTTTAAGGAGGCATATTTTTTACACATTGAATGCAGTGCCTCTTGTGCTGTAACCTATCTTGGGGTCTTTACAGGTAAAATGGGGTCTACTCTTAAATGGCTATCACACACCATGAGTGTACTTCAAGTTTATTTTTTAAATTTGAAAGAAAACAATGAATCATTTCAATATTTTAAATATTTATTTTTATTTGTTTTGTAATATTTGTGAAACTGTGGCAGTTTAGTTTGGACTGTATGAGCTGGTTTTATCAAAAATGCAGACTGACTCCCTTGGGACACATGAATGCATTGCCTGCCGCAGTAACATTCCCAATCTTGATGACTAGCGATATGCTTATGTAAATGTTGGGTGAGGAGAGTGCTAGGCTTAGCTGTGCTGCCTTTCACAGCTAAATATCGTGCAGACACTCGCTGTCTAGGGTCTTGTATCACTTAAGATAGGCACTGAGTGGCTGCTTGTCCCTGTACAACTGTGCACCAGTAAGAGATGAGATAACTGATTTTAATCACTTCCTACCTCACCTTTTTTTTGTTAAAAGGTAATTTGGGGAAAAGTAGTTTCTTTCTTCACGATGACCTCGTTTCAAATGGGAATGTCAGTATGCTGCGTGTCTGACCACACCACGTGCTGTCACGATAAACTGATTTTGTTTCTAATTTCCTACAGGCAAAGCAGCGAGCAGAGGTGCTGCAGAGCACGCAGAGGTTCTTCGAACGAGTGACCCCCCGCAGCAACAGTGATGCCAGCTCTCTCCCTGCCAAGGAGCACCAGGAAGCAGAGAGCGCACCATTGCACAAGGACGAGAAATCTTCGAGCAACCCCAAGCCGGTGCGAACGGGGCCCATCAAACCCCAGAGCATTAAGCCACAGGATGAGAAACTGTAACAAACAGCTGGAAACTGCAGCCTCTCAAAACTGAAGAAATCTACATCTCTAAAGGGGGTTTATTTGTCTGTCTCAAAGAAATATGGCAAAACTTTACTGATTTCAGTGGACTACACGAGTTGTTTTGCAAAAAAAAAAGCGCCAACTCCAGCAGCGATAACTGGATTGAGTGTGAAGCTGAACTGAGAGGAAGCAATGGGGGGAAGGAAGAGGCTAACAAGTCCTTTTTAAGAAAAGAGAGAGGTCTAGATTTCTCTACCATAATGAAGCATTCATCTTATTGGTAACTAGTAAGTCCTTGTAGATCCACTTAATAAATGCCAATCCCTTATAAGGCAGGTGCTTTCTTTGTTGAGGGACAGAGCATATAATGACTAGAATTGGTTTGAACACGAGGTGTTTAGAGTAAGAGGGCCACTTGATAAGTCGAGCATTTCAAAAGTAATACAGACAGATCTCCTGTAGCTTCTGTCTTGTCAATGTTACAAAAAGAAACGGTTGTGAATGTTTTTAAATAGTGGTAGATGGGTACAAATGACCATTTCCATTACTAGTTTTTGTTTACTCTGTGGCATCACGCTGTTGAGGCACAAGTTTAGTGCTGAGCAACGCAATACACTCCAGAACAACGATATGTCTTTTTTTCTTTTCCTCTTTCGCTTTCTCCTCCACCCACCCCAGCCCCCTGGTACCAGTTTTTAAAAATCCTGCAAGTGTTTTTTTAATTTGATTTGTTGAGGTTTTTCTTCCTCCCTTGTTGAATGCTCTATGTTGTCAGTATCACCAAAGCACAGACATAATCACCAAGGATTTTCAGAGTTGAATGTTACAGTTTCAAATCCAGCACTAGTTTTCCACCTGTAAACGCTGCTGCTGTTGGAGCAGGCGGTGGATGGGCAGGCACTGAGGTGAAATTGTGATTCTTTTTTTTTTAAATTATAAAATGAAACAAAAGAGCAAAGCAGCTTGTGCTCATTTTTATCACATGAGCACATTTTTTAAAAAAAAAGTGCTGGTGGTTTTGCCACAGTGTCACCTTCTGTCTCCTGACGTAGGTCTTCCCTTTTGCAGGCTGTGGCATCAGATTTGCAATGCTGAGTGGAGAGCTCAGTTATTGTTTACCCACCTCCCTTTTGTCATACGTGACGACCAGGAAAATGTGATTTAGTTACAGGTTCTGTGAACTGAAAGAGGGGGTGGGGAAGCATTTTCTGAGCTATTGTCAATGCTGAGGAGCATCCTTGCCAAATGTGGCCTTTGAAGCCGTCAAATCCTGCATCTAGTCAAAGGAGCACCGGCACTCAAACCAGCATTCAAAGCTGCTTTGTCATAAAATACAGGTCCCTGTACCTAAATGCACAAATCGGAGAGATATTGGGTGTCTCTAGTCTGTTGTATAGATTTGGCGGCTTAGAATTTTCCATACCACAAGAATTTAAAGCATCGTCCAGTTCCTATCCAGAATCTGACATGTTCTAAATCTTTCCATCTCTGTCAGAGTTTCTTTTTGAGGGCAAAAAAGGAGGGACAACATTTGAGTCTTCTGATATCTGGAAGAAGCAGTTAGGGAGAAATTCTTCAGATAAGCTCTTGAAACACCAAGTTGAACCAATCTCTCTTTCTATTGCCCACCCACACACCTTTTTGGTTTTGTCTGCTGTTTTGCCCAAACTGCTTGAAAGGGAGGGAAGTACAGCTGTTGGTAAATACTTAGCTGGATAAGCTTGCTAACTAGTGATTTTGAAAAGTAACATTCCTGAGTAAACTGGGAGGTTTTTTTTTGGGTGGTGGTGGGAAGATTGTAGCTTACAGGTGTGCACGGCCTGTGCTCCCTTTATTAAGGAACTGTGAAGTCTCACTTTATGATCTGGAATAGTTAAGAGGGAGACGAGGAGCATTTTTGTAGAGCAGGCCCACAGGAGAAAAGATGCTACAGTAAAGACCCCTTGCCTAACTTGAATGGCTGCTGCAAGGAAAAGTGACCCATTGTCTTGAGAATTCAGCCCTTTTCAGTAGGAGATTCATGACACTAGGAAGTACATCTGGTGTGTAACTTTATGAAGTTAGCCTAGTTAATTGAGGAAATCCATACCACTGACTCCTTTTTGACTTACTGGGGGGTGGGGAATATATATAATTACAAAAACATTTTATATAATCGGCAGGTGCATCTTTCTATCATGGGACAACCGGGGGTGGGGTAGTGGGGGGGGAAAACTGGTTGGAAACTGTCTATGGTTGGGAAAGTCCTAGTCCTCAAGGGTGACACGTGCCTTGTAAGTTCTCAATTCAGTATCTTGGCAACTCAGTGGGGTTAAATAAGTGAATACTACACAGAAACAAGTAACCCAGGAAGCCAGTAATGCAAAAGGTAGAAACAAGTCATCACTTTGGGAGTTCAGCTCCCCTTTTTTATGTGGCAGTTTGGAATTGTGGCACGGCTATATTGACTTTTCAAAATAAACAATACAGGGTTTTAAATAACTCTCAAACTGCATAGTATGTTGCTGTGCAATATTACTTGTTTTGTGCCCTGAGTGCACATTTTTTTATGAATCTCCCACTGAACAATATTCCAAAAGAAACAAGGGTGAGTTTCTATCTTTAAGAATAGAGATAATGCTCAGGCTGTCCTTCTACCTTTTGCACCGCTCTCCAGACAGAATCCGAAGTATATTTAGGAATACTTTCTGCTGAATTGTCCAGTATTCGAGAGGCAAGGAGTTTATCCTTCCGTTTCCTAGTGCCTTCCTCAAGTGCGGCACTGGGGAACTGCTGGCTGGAGGAAGCTGGTGTGAGCTTTTTTTTTCTGGCATGTTGCTTTATCTGTGTTCCCCTTCACTCCTTTATCAGGCCAGCAGCACGCCAGTGCGAAGAATGTCTGCTCCCAAACAGCTGTAGCCTGCTGTTTTTTTTTAAGGCTAAGAGAGATGTTAAATGCCTATATATCCTCCATCATACTGCTTAGAATTATGGAGCAGTTCATTATATTTCCAACTTGGCCAACATTACATGACACCTTAAAACTTCTGCATCAGCAAGCCAAGATTTGAGTAACTTTCCATTTGGTCTTTTGGACTAAAGTTCAGAGTGCAGATGGAATTCATAGGTTACAAATGCAGTACATGCTCCTCACCTAATGCTTTTTCTTAAAAACACAACTATTGCAGTCATCATTGCTTAGTGATTATTTTAAGGTATTGTTGCAATAATCAAAGCACCTCATGTAATGCTTGTTCATTATGGAACTAAGCTGCTTGATTGAGTTGACATACTGTTCAGGTTGCAGGTAAGGAGAGGTTGCTGCATCTGAGTCACTGCTTCAGGATGTTTGGTCTGTGCCAGGGTAGAAATAGCAGCAAATTGTTTATATAACTATATGCCAATGAGAGACTCGGTGTGGGTTTTAGATCCGTTGTGTTCAAATGCATGCTTGCCACCTAAAAGTTGCATACCGATTGACATCCTCCTCCATCTGTTTAAGCAAGTTAGTGGGGTGGGATACGGGCACGCTACAAGGGCAGAACATATGAATAACCAGTTTTCCATAAGTCTTAGTCAACTTCAGTTCAAAGCAAAAGTATTACAACAGCTCCACAGTGTGAAATGTAGGGGATACAAAAGGCCCATTAGCATTTGTACCATTCTATCACTATTTATAAACTTTTCATGTTCAAAAATGGGAGTGGGGGGTGGGAAGGGAGGAAACTCAAACAAGGGGGGGTGGGGTAAGAGTGGGGGGGGAAACAAAATCCTTTTGGTGATTGTGTGTGACCTCATTTGTGATGGGCCAGAATTGTTGTGAAATGTCACTAGTTGAAAAGCTCTCTCTGCTGCATTGTTTACCTGGCTCCAGTTTCATGTACTGTCACACAGTGTAATTTATAATCCTAATAAAAACTGGCTGTTCCTAGGGCTGCAGCAAACTTGCTCCTCAATATTTTAAATTGCAGCTTGCTTTCTTTTTAAAGCGGCGGGGGGAAACGGTGAACATCAAACTGCAATGTACAAGGCATGAACTGCTGGCCCTTTGGGGTGCTGCTTGCACAGGGCACGTTCACATTCGATCTGCTGATCTTGCTCTCAAATCTTCGCTCATTTAATCTCCACAAATGTATTGTTGAACATACAAATTAGGAGCAGAAGTAGGCCATTCGGCCCCTCGAGCCTGCTGCACCATTCCGTAAGATCATGGCTGATGTGTTTGTGACTCAAATTCCACACACCCATCTTCCCCCACCCCATAACCTTTAGGTTCTTTTTAGGCAAGGGAATCAATCTACCGCAGCCTTAAAAATATTCAGTGACCTCCACCACCTTCTGAGGCAGAGAGTTCCAAAGTCTCACAACCCTCAGAGAAAAAAATGTCTTCATCTCTGTCCTAAAAGGGTGACCCCTAATTTTAAAATAGTGCCCACTACTTCTGGACTCGCCCACAAGAGGAAACATCCTTTCCACATCCACCTTGTCAGGACCCTTCAGGATCTTGTATACTTCAATCAGGTCTCCCCTCACTCTTCTAAACACCAGTGAAAACAAGCCCAGTTTGTCCAACCTTTCCTCCATAAGACAACCCACTCATTCCAGGTATTAATCTGGTAAACTTCCTCTGAACTGCCTCCAATGCATTTACATCCTTCCTTAAATAAGGAGACCAAAATTGCACACAGTATTTGAGATGTGGTCTCACCAATGCCCTGTATAACTGAAGCATAACATCCTTTTATTTTCAATTCCTCTTTTAATAAAGAATAGTATTCCATTAGCCCATACTGAAGTGAGCAGCTTCACATTTCCCATATTATACTCCATCTGCCAGATTTTTGCCGACTCACTCAACTAATCTCTATCTGTCTACAACCTCCTTATGTCCTCATCACAACACGTTCCTACCTATCTTTGTGTCATCTGCAAACCATGCCATCGCTCCCCTCATCTAAGTCATTGATATAAATTGTAAAAGGTTGAGGCCCCAGCACAGACCCCTGCAAGACTCCACTAGTCACATCCTGTCAATCAAAGCATCCATTTATGCATACTCTGTTTTCTGTCAGCCAGCCAATCTTCTATCCATGCTAATATGTTACCCCCTACACCATATGCTCCTATTTTACACAGTAACCTTTAATGTGGCACCTTGTCAAATGCCTTCTGAACATCCAAGTACAGTACATCAACGGGCTCCCCTTTATCCACAGCGCATGTTACTCCTTCAAAGAACTCCAACAAATTGTTGAAACATGATTTCCCTTTCACAAAGTCATGCTGACTATTCCCGATTACCTTGAGTTTTTGTAAGTGCTGCAGCTCCATCAGTTTACTTGGTACTGCTTCCCTGGTGATTGTAATTTCACCAAGTTTCTCTCTTCCACCTCCTGATTTACAGCTATTACTGGAATGTTTTTTGTATCCTCTATTGTGAAGACAGAAGCAAAATATTCATTTCTTCTGCCATTTCCTTATTATCTGCTATTAACTCCCCATTCTCACTCTCCAGAAGATCAACACTCACTTTACTTACTCTTTTCCTTTTTAAATACCTGTAGAAACTCTTGCTATTTGTTTTACATTTCTATCTAGCTTCCTCTTGCTCTAATTTCTTTCTCCTGATTAACCTTTTAGTCATTCTCTGCCATTCTTGATATTCTGACCAATCATCTGACCTGCCACTCATCTTTGCGCAATTGTGCTTTTTCCTTCAACTTGATGCTTTCCTTAACTATTTTAGTTAACCATGGATGGTGGGTCCTCCCCTTAGAATTTTTCATTACAGTAGGAATATGCTTCTTCTAGTCAACCCCTCCTAATCTGCAATGGGAAGCAGGCAAAAATACAGAATTTATCCAACCTCTTTCACTCAGGCCTCCGGGCAATATTCTTCCCCTAGCAGCTGTCTCCTTTGGGAATATCTTGATTTGAGGCTCAGTTATTGAGTATGTTCAAGACAGAGCAATAGATTTCTAGATTTTAAAGATATCAGGGGATATGGGGGTAATGTGGGGAAAATGACATTGAGATAGATTAGCCGTGATGTGGTTCAATGGAGGAGCAGGCCTGAGGTGGCCGAGTGGCCTAATCCTGCTCCTATTTCCTATGTTCCTATCCCAGCCTCAACTTATCCCTGGAACCTGGAATCATATTTCCGACCAGGAATTTATCCAGTTGCTTTTTAAGAAGAGTTGACGACCTCGACCTCACGTAATTTTTTTTTTGGAGTCTGTCCTGCACATTACTTGGGAAGGAGATAGTGTTTTGAAGCTGATTGAAGCTTGTTCATTTTGACATCATGCCTTCTAGGACTGTGCTCGCTCTTAAGTCACAAAGCTTGCCTACGTCTACATCATTGCCTCTGAAACCCAAGATCTTTACTGCCACTAAAATGGATCAGGTCAGGGCTTGAGTTACAGAATCATTCTCTCAGGAAAGCAAAACCCTCCAGATGCTGAAAATCTGAAATAAAAACACAAAATGGTGACTAAACAATCAGCAGGTGAAACTGTCAGTAGACAGACTTTGAGTTCATGTTTAAAGTTGTTGGCCTTTCATCAGTCCCAAGGGTTCTGGTGACAGACCATCGACCCAAAACAGCATCTCTGTTTCTCTCCACAGATGCTGCCTTATCTGTGTGCTCTGCTGGTCCTTGTTGCACAAATATAGATTATGGGGAAATCTAATCAAGGTATTCTAAGATGATGAAATGATTCAACAGGACAGATGGAAATTATTTCCTCTGGTAGGACAGTCCACAAAGAGGGGGCTTAACCTTAAAATTAGAGCTAAACTGCTCATGGGTGATGTCAGGAAACACTTCTTCACACAAAGGGTCAAGGAAATCTGGAACTCCCCTGTCTGCTTAGATACTTGAACTTGTATCTGATGAAATCTATTTTCTGGAGGTTTACACGTGAATGTTTTTTAGTATGAACTTAATTTTATTTAGATTTTACCAAAAAAGTAGAAAGTTGTTGGCAGTTGGTATGGACGTGTGCCCCTCTCTGATATTTCGATGTGCTGGAAGTGGTTCAGCTGATCTGCTTTATGGATCTTTTGTTCTGGATCCTGTATTACACACATTCCCAAGTGTGAGTACAGCCTGATGTTCCATGAAGCATCCCTGTATGGATGGGACTTTATATTTTTTTTGACGGTGTCAAAGAGGGTTTTCAATAATTGAAGTTCCAGCTGTATTTACAGTTTGGAATTTGAGAAAAGCTGTGAAATCCTTGGAAGCCAAATCTAACTGTCAGGGGGCTGATTACCAATTCTTCTTGGTTTGTTCAACCTTGTGTGTGTACTGAACAGCCCATCGGCCATAATGAATGAATAATGGTTAGGGCACTGCAGAGATTTCCCTTGCACCACTTCAGAATAGTGCAGTGGGAATTTTTTTATGTCCACCTGAGGGGGCAGGCAGAACCTCATTCTTAATGCCTCATCTGAAAGAGGGCATCCCTGCTGCAACATTGCTTCCCGTTCTGCACTGGGAGTGTCGGCCTAGATTTTTGTGCTCAAGTCTATGGAGTGGGGCTTGAATTTTTCACTCGGGCAAGAGCGCTCCCACTGAGACTAGGCCAAGAACTAGCAGTGTGGTGCTAATTTTACCCAACATATGTCAACTTTACCAGACCTCTGGTAAAATCTCATATTTTGCATGTGTTGTCTCCTCTCTATTGCCTTTGCATTTCTAAGCATAGGCAGTGTGGTTACATGCCAGATCAATATAACTGTGTGTTTTAGCTGCTGCTCTGCACTCAATCCCATCATTTTTATTGTCCCGTTTCTCCCTTTTTACCTCTTCCCTATACCCCCTCCTGTCATCATGCCTCAGGTACTCTACTCTCAAACACTCCATCTTTCCTGCTACCGTCCTTGGCTCGTCTGCCTCTTTAATGACCCTACTGCTTCCTTTCCCATCCTTTTGAGGTGCTTGTCACTGCCTCCTAACCAGCAGCAATCCCAACTGCCCCATTTTCACTTACGCTGCCCTGCATTCCTACCCTTCTAATCTTGCCAGCCTCTTCTATCCATCTCATCACTCCAAACTCTGATCTGATCAAAGGGGTAAATTTTTCACACAAAGAATAGTGGGTATCTGGAGTGAGCTGCCTGAGGAGGTGGTGGAGGCAGGAACAGTAGCGACATTTAAGAGGCATCTGGACAGGTACTTGAATGAGCAAGGTATAGAGGGATATTGTTTCTATGCTCTATGACTATGACTATGACTATGGAGTCTGACAGTGGGTTGGCTCGAATTGCCCTTCTCAGAGTCTCCCTCCAGAATGTATGTTCACTTGTGAACAACGTGATTGTTATCCATGGGCTTCTTATTGTTGACCACATTGCCAGGGTGGCCTTGACGATGACATGGCAGAGGGGCAATGACACACTTACCCTCAATGGAACCTCCCGAGCTGGCTATACTTCCCACAGTGATGGTGTAGCCTTTGTCTCTAAATCACACCTTAGTCAGATTCCTCCTCTGGCAAATTCTCCTCACGTGAGCACCTCACCTTGCTCCACACTCGCACCTTCCATGTAAAATGCTTGTTCTTTACCACCCACCCAAGTATAACATCATGTTTCTTGCAGATATCTTCTATGCTTTCCTCCATCAGCCTCTGCATTGAACAACTTCTTTTCCTCAGTGATTTTTAACCTTTGTCTCAACTCCTCTTTCTCTCTTCCTCGTTCACTGACCCCCCCCCCCCTTCCTTAAATCTCACCTGATATATAAACTCCTCCACCCACATTCACAGCCAATCCCTCAATCTTGCCATGCCATGTGGCCTTGCTACTCTCATCGTAATTATCACTGATGAGGCAATCTCTGATCATTTCCTTATATTGCTCTCCATTCATATTCCCCTTCCCCATCGCCCAATCCCACTTCTTTCTGTGTCTATCCCTGTAGAAACTCTCCCTCAAGTCACTTCCCAATTCCCAACTAACTAGCCTTTGGCTTATAGTTCATGACATTTCTGCAGCTACCAATCTGCACCATCACACCCTCTCCACCACCTTTGATGCCCTTGTCCTTATTAATATGGAAGCAGGTTCGAACAGCTTTGGACAACTGGGCTAACCAGCCATTGCCAGATCTGGCTGGCCTACAGAAAGCATTATTGCGTCCTGTTCTCCATCTCACAAACTGTTTCCTATTCAAAGATAATCCAGGAAGGCACAGATTATCCCCAGCTTCTCCTCTTCACAAAAAGTTGTCTTAAACCACCCAATCCTGCCTCCTCCATCCTCCGCTCACACAAGTGAGAAGAGCTCATGGACTTTCTTCTCACAAAGGGTGAAAACATTTCTTCAGTTGTCTCTGCCACTTTCCTCCCTTCACCTAGTCCACTGGGCAAACTTCCACTATACCCTCACCCTGACCAGTAGTAATGTTGCTAGACTAGTAAACCAGAGAATCAACTAATGTGTCAAAGACATTGAGTTCAACTCCTACTATGACAGCTGGTAGAATTTAAATTCAGTTCATTAATAAATCTGGAATAAAAAGCTAGTCTCTGTAATGGTGACCATCAAATTACCAGATTGTCGTAAAAGCCCATCTGGGTCACTCATGTCTTTCCGAGAAGGAAATTTGCTGTCCTTACCTCGTCTGCCCTACATATGACTCGAGACCCTCAGAAATGTCGTTGATACTTAACTGCCCTTCAAAATGGCCTAGCAAGTCTCTGAAGTTATACCAAACGGCTACAAAAAAATTCAAATAAGGATACAAACAGAAGGACCACCCAGCATTGGACACTGGAAATGACAAAGGCATATCCTGCCCTGTCGACACTGCAAAGTCCTCACTCATGTGGACTTGATAAAATTGGGAGAGCTGTCCCACAGATTATTCAAGCACCTGCCTGACACTGTCATAGTCACTGGCTGTAAGGTACGATTGACTTCCTGCATATGTTCTGTCCCACTGGCAGGGCAGGCTCCTAGAGGTGACGGCACAGTGGTGTACATTCGGGAGGGAGTGGCCCTGGGAGTTTTCAACATTGACTCTGGACCCTATGAAGTGTCATGGCATCAAGTCAATCATCAGGAAGGAAACCACCTGCTGATTACCACCTACTGCCCTTCACCCACCCCCAGCTGATGAATCAGTGCTTTTCCATGTTTAACACCAATTGGAAGAAGCACTGAGGAAGGCAAGGGCACAGAATGTACTGTGGGTGGGAGACTTCAATGTCCATCAGCAAAAGTGGCTCGGTAGCACCACTACTGACCGAGCTGACTGAATCCAAAAGACATATTGGCCAGACTGGGTCTGCGGCAGGTGGTGAAGGAACCAACAAGAGGGAAAAACCGACGACCTCGTCCTCGCCAATCTATCTGTTGCAGAGGCATCTGTCCATGACCGTAGTGGTAGGAGTGACCACTACACAGTCAATGTGGAGATGAAGTCTCTTCACACTGAGGATACTCTCCATTGTGTTGTGTAGCACTACTGTGCTAAACCTGATAAGATTCAGAACAGATCAAGCAACTCAATCCATGAGATACTGTGGGCCATCAGCAGCAGCAGAATTGTATTCAACCACATGTAAATTTATGGCCTGGAATATCCCTCACTCTACCATTGTCATCAAACCAGGTGAATTACCCTGGTTCAATGAGGAGAGCATGCTATGAGCAGCACCAACATACCTAAAAATGAGGAACCTGGTGAAGCTACAACAGAGGACTAAATGATGTTAAACAGTGGAAGCAGCATGCTATAGACAGAGCAAAGCAATCCACAACCAACAGATCAGATCTAAGCTTCGCAGTCCTGCCATATCCAGTCGTGAATGGTGGTGGTCAATGAAACAACTAACAGGAGGAGGAGGCTCAGCAAATATCCCCATCCTCAATGATGGGGGAGCCCAGCACATCAGTGCAAAAGATGAGGCTGAAGCATTTGCATCCATCTTCAGCCAGAGGTGCTGAGTGGATGATCCATCTTAGCCTCCTCCTGAGGTCCCCAGCATCAGATGCCAGTCTTCAGCCAATTTGACTCACTCCACTTGATATCAAGAAACAGTTCAAGGCACTGAGTTATGGGCCCTGACAACATCCCAGCTGCAGTACTGAAGACTTGTGCTCCTGAACGAGCCACACCCCTCGTCAAGCTGTTCCAGTACAGCTACAACACTGGCATCTACCAGCAATGTAGAAAATTGCCCAGGTATATCCTGTACACAAAAAGCAGGACAAATCTAATCCGGCTAATCAGTCTACTCTTGATCATCAGCAGTATGACTGAAGGGGTCATCGACTGTGCTACCAAGTGGCATTTAGACAGCAATAACTGGCTCACTGATGCTCAGTTTGGGTTCCACCAGGACCAATCAGCTGCGGACCTCATTACAGTCTTGGTTCAAACTCTCCACTGGTTGAAGTCGTACCTAGCGCAAAGGATTTTTGGAGGCCAATCATCTCAGTCCCAGAACCTCACTGCAAAAGTTCCTCAGGGTAGTGTCCTAGGCCCAACAATCTTAAGGTGTTTCATCAATGACCTTCCCTCCATCATAAGGTCAGAAGTGGGGATGTTCACTGATGGTTGCACAGTGTTCAGCACCGGTCGCGACTCCTCAGATAGTGAAACAGTCTGTGCCAGCATGCAGCAAGACCTGGGCAACATTCAGTTTGGGCTGATAAGTGGAAAGTAACATTCGCGTCACACAAATGCCAGGCAATGACCATTGTTGTGAGCAGGTGAGAAAGTTGTCTAAGGGTCCCTCTCAACCTTCACCTGGTCTTACCATAACAGGGCTTAATTTTAAACACACTGTTTTTAGCTCCCCCTTGGTGCATCCTTGTTCACCGCTTTCCAATTATAAGGCAAAGAAACTAGCACAACAGGTTTTCGCAGGTTTAAAGAAGAAAAGTTGAAACTTCCCTAACATCAACTGGGATAGTCTTAGTGCAAAAGGCTTAAGGGGGACGGAATTTGTAAAATGCATACAGGAGGGCTTTTTGAGCCAGTACGTAGAAAGTCCTACAAGAGAAGAGGCAGTACTGGACCTAATCCCAGGGAATGAAGCTGGACAAGTGGTAGAAGTGTCAGTGGGGGAGCATTTCAGGGATAGTGACCATAACTCTGTAAGATTTAAGGTAGTTATGGAAAAGGACAAAGATGGACCGGAAATAAAGGTACTGAATTGGGGGAGGGCCGATTTCACTATGATAAAAAAAGGATCTGGCCAAAGTGGACTGGGAGCAGCTACTTGTTGGAAAGTCTACATCAGACCAGTGGGAGTCATTCAAAGAGGAAATAGTGAGAGTTCAGAGCCAACATGTACCTGTAAAGTTGAAGGGTAGGACCAAAGAGTCCAGGGAACCCTGGATGTCAAGGGATATGGAGGATTGGATCAGGAAAAAAAAGGAGGCTTATGGCAGATGCGGAGCGCTGAAAACAGCGGAGGCCCCAGAGGAGTATAAAGACTGTAGGGGGGTACTTTAAAAAAGTAATTAGGAGAGCAAAGAGGGGACATGAAAAAACATTGGTGGGCAAGATAAAGGAAAATCCTAAGGCATTTTATAAGTATATTCAGGGCAAGAGGAAAAGCAGGGAAAGAGTAGAGCCCATTAGGGACCAAAGTGGCAATCTGTGTGTGGAGCTGGAGGACATAGGTGAGGTTTTAAATGATTACTTTTCATCTGTATTAACAATGGAGAAGGACGATGTAGGTGTAGCTATCAGGGAGGAGGATTGTTATATACTTGAACATATTAGTATTGAAAGGGAGGAAGTATTAGCTGTTTTAGCGGGCTTAAAAGTGGATAAATCCCCAGTCCCAGATGAGATGTATCCCAGGCTGCTATGTGAGGCAAGGGAGAAGATAGCAGGGGCTCTGACACAAATTTTCAAATCCTCTCTGGCCACAGGAGAGGTGCCAGAGGACTGGAGGACACCAAATATGGTACCATTATTCAAGAAGGGTAGCAAGGATAAATCGGGAAATTACAGGCCGGTGAGTCTAATATCAGTGGTTGGGAAACCATTGGACAAAATTCTGAGGGACAGGATTAATCTCCACTTGGAGAGGCAGGGCTCAATCAGGGATAGTCAGCATAGCTTTGTCAGGGGGAGATCATGTCTAACTAACTTGACTGAATTTTTCGAGGAGGTGACTAGATGTGTAGATGAGGATAAAGCAGTCGTTGTAGTCTACATGGACTTCAGTAAGGCTTTTGATAAGGTCCCGCATGGGAGATTGGTTAAGAAGGCAAGAGCCCATGGGATCCAGAGCAATTTGGCAAATTGGATCCAGAATTGGCTTAGTGGCAGGAGGCAGAGGGTGATGGTCGAGGGTTGTTTCTGCAAGTGGAAGCCTGTGACCAGTGGTGTAATGCAGGGATCGGTGCTGGGACCCTTGCTGTTTGTAGTGTACATAAATGATTTAGATGTGAATATCGGAGGTATGATCAGTAAGTTTGCAGATGACATGAAAGTTGGATTACAGGACGATAGAGATGGGCTGGTAAAATGGGCGGAGCAGTGGCAAATGGAATTTAATCCTGAGAAATGTGAGGTGATGCATTTTGGGAGGACTAACAAGGCAAGGGAATATACAATGGATGATAGGACCCTAGGAAGTACAGAAGGTCAGAGGGACCTTGATGTACTTGGCCATAGATCATTGAAGGCAGAATCACAAGTAGATCGCTGTTCCTTCACTGTCACTGTGTCAAAATCCTGGAACTCCCTCCCTAACGGCACTGTGGGTGTACCTACCCCACATGGACTGCAGCGGTTCAAGAAGGTGGCTCACCAACACCTTCTCATGGGCAATTAGGGATGGGCAACAAATTTTTTTTTTATTCATTCATGGGATGTGGGCGACGCTGGCCAGACCAGCATTTATTGCCCATCCCTAATTGCCCTTAAGAAGGTGGTGGTGAGCTGCCTTCTTGAACCGCTGCAGTCCATTTGGGGTAGGTGTACCCACAGTGCTGTTAGGAAGGGAGTTCCAGGATTTTGACCCAGCGACAGTGAAGGAACGGCGATATAGTTCCAAGTCAGGATGGTGTGTGACTTGGAGGGGAACTTGCAGGTGGTGGTGTTCCCATGTATCTGCTGCCCTTGTCCTTCTAGTTGGTAGAGGTCGCGGGTTTGGAAGGTGCTGTCTGAGGAGCCTTGGTGCATTGCTGCAGTGCATCTTGTAGATGGTACACACTGCTGCCACTGTGCATCGGTGGTGGAGGGAGTGAATGTTTGTAGATGAAGTGCCAATCAAGTGGGCTGCTTTGTCCTGGATGGTGTCGAGCTTCTTGAGTGTTGTCGGAGCTGCGCCCATCACATTCCTGACTTGTGCCTTGTAGATGGTGGACAGGATTTGGGGAGTCAGGAGGTGAGTTACTCGCCTCAGGATTCCTAGCCTCTGACCTGCTCTTGTAGCCACGGTATTTATATGGCTACTCCAGTTCAGTTTCTGGTCAATGGTAGCCCCTCGGATGTTGATGGTGGGGGATTCAGTGATGGTAATGCCATTGAATGTCAAGGGGAGATGGTTAGATTCTCTCTTGTTGAAGATGGTCATTGCCTGGCACTTGTGTGGTGCAAATGTTACTTGCCACTTATCCGCCCAAGCCTGGATATTGTCCCGGTCTTGCTGCATTTCTACACGGACTGCTTCAGTATCTGAGGAGTCACGAATGGTGCTGAACATTGTGCAATCATCAGCAAACATCCCCACTTCTGACCTTATAATTGAAGGAAGGTCATTGATGAAGCAGCTGAAGATGGTTGGGCCCTGAGGAACTCCTGCAGTGATGTCCTGGAGCTCAGATGATTGACCTGCAACAACCACAACCATCTTCCTTTGCGCTAGGTATGACTCCAGCCAGCAGAGTGTTTTCCCCCTGATTCCCATTGACCTCAGTTTTACTAGGGCTCCTTGATGCCATACTCGGTCAAATGCTGCCTTGATCTCAAGGGCAGTCACTCTCACCTCACCTCTTGAGTTCAGCTCTTTTGTCCATGTTTGAACCAAGGCTGTAATGAGGTCAGGAGCTGAGTGGCCCTGGCGGAACCCAAACTGAGCGTCACTGAGCAGGTTATTGCTAAGCAAGTGCCACTTGATGGCACTGTTGATGACACCTTCCATCACTTTACTGATGATTGAGAGTAGGCTGATGGGGCGGTATTTGGCCGGGTTGGACTTGTCCTGTTTTTTGTGTACAGGACATACCTGGGCAATTTTCCACATTGCAGGGTAGATGCCAGTGTTGTAGCTGTACTGGAACAGCTTGGCTAGGGTCGCGGCAAGTTCTGGAGCACAGGTCTTCAGTATTATTGCTGGAATATTGTCAGGGCCCATAGCCTTTGCAGTATCCAATGCCTTCAGTCGTTTCTTGATATGAAGCGGAGTGAATCGAATTGGCTGGAGTTTGGCATCTGTGATGCTGGGGACTTCAGGAGGAGGCTGAGATGGATCATTAACTCAGCACTTCTGGCGGAAGAGTGTTGTAAATGCTTCAGCCTTGTCTTTCACACTGATGTGCTGGGCGCCCCCATCATTGTGGATGGGAATATTTGGGAAACACATCCTCCAGTTAGTTGTTTAATTGTCTACCACCATTCATGGCTGGATGTGGCAGGACTGCAGAGCTTAGATCTGATCCGTTGGTTATGGGATTGCTTAGCTCTGTCTATCGCATGCTGCTTACGCAGTTTGGCACACAGATAGTCCTGTGTTGTAGCTTCACCAGGTTGACCCCTCATTTTTAGGTATGCTTGGTGCTGCTCCTGGCATGCCCTCCTGCACTCTTCATTGAACCAGGCTTGGTCTCCTGGCTTGATGGCAATGGTAGAGTGGGGGATATGTTGAGCTTTGGACAATGGTCTAAATAGACAGTTGGAGAAAACTTGCCAAGGAAGCAAAACCCCAGCTCTCTGTTCCAGCTCTTTGAAAAAGCCTGCCAGTTTTCCATCTCTTGAGAAGCTGAGAAACAAGTGTAAGAAACTGCCTGAAACCCCTGTTATTGCATTTTCCCTGGAAAGCCTGCCGAAGCTGATCTTCAACATCACCTGATGAGAACTGTTCTAGGAAGATGCCAGTGACAGCCGTCTATATGTATTTGGGATGCCAAACCAAAAGGGACTTTTGTCATCTTTTATATCTTTTTTTTAAAATTAGTAAGTATTTTGGCCAATGTATTTTTTTGTACTAGAGCTCTAAAGAGTAAATCTCTTTTTTTCAGTTAAATGGTGTATATGTGTGCATGAGGGGCTAAGGTAAAAAGGGAACTTTTATATTCGATCTGTGTGTTTATGGTCAGCTTCATTTCTGGTTACAACTTAGTTTATAATAAACTGATAATTTTGTTGTTTATTAAAGAAACCTGGTTGGTGTGTTTTATTCTGGGATAAAAATAGAGTCTATGATTAACCGTATCGGTAGGTGGGGAAAAAATTAAATATGACCCGTGGAGATGTGGAACTCGAATAAACAGTGCACTCCTCCCACCTCGGTCGTTACAATGTACACTGATGAACCTCAGCTCTAACTCACCATCCATTCTCCGGACCTCTCCACTATCACTGATTTGTCTCACTGCTTGTCCTACATCTAATAGGGGAGGCAGTGGCGTAGTGGTATTGTCACTGAACTGGTAATCCAGAGACCCAGTTTATTGCTCTGGGGACATGGGTTCAAAACCCATCATGGCAGAAGGTGGAATTTGAATTCAATTCATAAAATCTGGAATTAAAAGCTAGTCTAATGGTGATCATGAAACGATTGTCGTAAAAAACCCACCTGGTTCACTAATGTCCTTTAAGGAAGGAAATTTGCCATCCTTACCTGGCCGACAAGTGACTTCAGACACACAGCAATGTGGTTAACCCTTAACTGCCCTCTGAAATGGCCTAGCAAGCCACTCAGTTGTATCAAACTGCTACAAAGTCAAGAGTAGTTCAAAAGGTAGCTCATCACCACCTTCTCAAGGGCAATTAAGGATGGGCAATAAATGCTGTCCTAGCCAGTGATGCCCACATCCCATGAACGAATTTTTAAAAAATGGATGAGTGGTAATTTCCTCCAACTAAATATTGGTAAGACCGAAGCCATTGACTGTGGTCCACACCACAGACTCTGGCTCCTGGCCCCTGGCCACTGCTTCCATCCCTGGCAACTACCCAGAGCTGAGGCAAACCATTTGCAACTTTGGCATTGTGTTTGACACAGAGTTGAGTTCCAAGCACATGTCCACTACGTGACAAAGACTGCCTACTTCCACCTCCATTACATCGTCCAACTCCGGCCCTGCCTCAGCTCATTGGCTGCGAAACCCTCAACCGTGCCTTTCTTACCTCTGAACTTGTTCTCTGGTCTGGCTTCCCATCTTCCACCCTACAAAATGTGCTCATCCGAAACTCTTCTGCCTGTCACTTAACTCGCTCCAAATCTCGTTCACCATTGGCCCTTTGCTCACCGGCTTGTGCTGGCTTCCGGTTTGACCGCCTCAATTTCAAAATCCTCATCCAGTTTTTCATGTCCATTGCCTTGCTCCCCCCCGCACCCCTTTAATCGCACAACTTTAATCGCTCCACCATTAGTGACCGTGCTTTCGGCTGTCTCGGCCCTAAGCTTTGGAATTCCCTCCCGAAAACTCGATCTCTCTCTCCTTTGAGATGCTCCTGAGAATTTTACACTCCCACCCCCACCCCCACCCACATCCCAGTGCAAGCTGGGAGGCAGGGGGCAGAAACGCGAGTGGGAGGCAGAGTTGCCGTGCTCATTGCCCCCGCCCCCCACCCCTGCTATTTTACCAGAGGTGAGAGAGGTGGCAAACAGCCCACTCGCCCCAGGCCAATTGAGGCCCTTAAATGGCCATTACCAGCAGTGGACAGGCACTTCAACAGCCGAGGAGGCCGCCCAGTAAAACCTGGAAACCTCCTTGCAGAGTGGGAGCCTCTTCATCGGGCACCCTGTGCCCCATGGAGGGCTTCCCCAGCAGCATAGGCTGCCCTGCTAAAACTAACACCCCCCCGCCCTGCTCTCCGACTCTCTCCCACTTCTCCGGGGCCCAGCCGATTGCCCCCACAAGGCCCACACCTCACTTAACATTTTGAAGGGGGACGTCCACTGTTCCTCCACTTGCTGGGTGCATTCCCAGCACTGGCCACCGCTCCTAATGGCGCTGCTGGGACTGAAGAATTGCCGACCCTTTGATTGGCTGGCATCTCTTGGAGGCGGGACTTCCTGTCTCAGATGGGCCGAAGCCCCAACCAAGGCCAATTGAGGGCCTGGGCCACTCAAAATTGCAGCAGGGCTTCCGGGCCCAGCAGACGCGGGCTCTCCCCTGCCTTTTTAGCCAGTCAGTGGGGCCAAAGCCACAACGTAAAATTGCAGCCTAAATATTCCCTTGTGTGCCCCCCCCCCCATCTCCAGACTGTTTTCATTGGTATCTCTCTTGTCAAGTGCACTGGGACGTTTTGCTACTTTCGTTTATTATTATTCTTTCATGGGATCTGGGCATCACTGGCGAGGCCAGCATTTGTTGCCCATCCCTTGAACCGAGTGGCTTAGTGGGTCATTTCAGAGGGCAGTCAAGAGTCAACCACAGTGCTGTGTGTCTGGAGTCAAAGCCAGACCATGTAAGGACCAGATGGGTTTTCACAACAATCAATGACAGGTTCAGGGCACCACTACTGACAGTAGCTTTCAATTCCAGAGTTTTATTTTATTTAATTAATTAATTGAATTTAAATTCCACCAGCTGTCATGGTGGGAATTCAAACCTGTGTCCCTCGGGCCTTAGCCTGGGTTGTTAGTTCAGTTATATCACCGCTGTGCCACTGCCTGCCCATTAAAATCACTGTTATAAATACACATTGTTGTTATTCCCACCCAATAGTGACACACCTGGGAATAACGTTGAGGTAACTGGCTCAGTGCAGCTAATCGAGAAAATCGCAAGTGTGCTTCCAGTGACTTTAATGGAAAAGGCGGGCAGCCAGGATTCCTATGACTGATCACCATCCAGTTGTGTCTTCTTTTTAACTGGGGAGTGGATATTTGTCCCACAGCACAAAGGAGATGAAAGACATCCCGAAGCCAGAAAGCAATTAACTGCACGACCATTGCATCTACCTGTACCCAGCTCGCGGCTTCATCTCGCCTCCTCAAATCCACAAAGCACGAACAACGGGTATCACCTTTTAATGTCACGAAACATCCCACGCTGCTTCCCAGGAGTGCTATCAACCAAAATTTCACACTGAGCTGCCTGAGTTATGAGCACTGATGACCAAAAGCTTTGTGGAAGACATTGGTTTTAAGGGACATCTTGAAGGAGGAGAGAGAGAGGTGGAAAGCTTTAGGGCGGGGATTCCGGAGGTTAGGGCCAAGACATCTGACGGCACAGCCACCAATGACTAAGATTGTGTCAGGTCCCCCACCCCTCCCCACCAAGGCGAACTGAGGAGCTGGATCCATAGAAAACCCCTCAAACTGGATCGGGAAAATATTTGTTTGCTATAAAATGTACATGGCATGAAAAATGAAATGGAAGGGTTGTGAGGCAACTCACTCCTGTATTGAAGGAAACTGATCTCCTTTGCACTCTTTGTATTGTTTGACTTGGTGCTTTTTTGAACTGTTTTGTAATGTATTTTTTACAGATTTTTATGAATAAAGTATATTTTGGAAATAAAAAAATTAGGGAGGTGGGTTAGAGACAGGAAGTGTGGGGGGTGGGGGTGGGGGAGGGGGAGGGGGGTGTCGAGGAGCCATTTGTAAACAAAGACGAGAATTCTAAAATCGAGGCATTGCCGGATATGTAAGAGATTTGCGTGTGTGTCTGCTACGTCAAACATGAGGTGGTGTAGAGGCGTTTTGAGCCGGACAGGGCCAGAACTCGGTTTTATTACAGACTTGCTCAGTTTCACCCTTTCGACTTGACAGCTCTTTCTAAAGCCTGGCTGCTGATGGTTTTGATTGTTGATCAATGATGTGGTAATGATGTACTCTAGTACAGAGACAAGGTCAGGAACTTAGTCCCATCCTCTATGCAAAGCAGCAATGTATATTTTTGGTGCTGGTACTGTTGGAACATGGCCAACCCTTCTCCGCATCTTGTAGGTGCCGAACTGCACGAGACGGTGTTATCTTTCCTTTCTTTCATCTTGGAAGTGGCGGCCGCTATTTGTATCCAACAGCTGAGGTGCATTCAAACAATGATGGAAGTAGCTCTCATCTGATAACAGTAATGTGCATTAGAGCCCCCGCAGACTGGTCTCTGGTCTGCGCTGAGTTAGCCGAGCAAGGCTACAACAAGTGGGGGGGGTGGTGTTGTTGAGGATGACCACAGTGGTGATGGGAATGGGGGGGGGTGGGGTGGGAATCAGTCCGGGTTCCTGCTCCAGTGACCCTTAAAGAATCGGCATTTGGAGCGCGTTAGCATCTGAGGAACTGAAACCCCAGCAAAGGTGAGAGGCTGCAGGAGAGCAGAATAACTGGAAGTACAACTGCCAACAACTTGCATTTATATAGCACCTGCCTAGCACTAAAACATCCTACCTAATGTAAGAGATGGGGCCTTTAATAACTGATATGTCTCATAATAGTACAGAATTCTTATAGAAACAGTTCTCTCGCTCTCTTATTAAGAAAGGTTCTATCGCAAACAGGCAGGACAGTGTAGACCTGTTGTTTCTGCCAAGGATATAACTCTAACACCGACTCTGAAACAAGACATTCCTAAAGCCGATAAGATGCAGCCTTGTACTTTCGCTAGACAAGCATCTGGCAAAAGTTTACAAACAATAGCGAGCACAAGATAAGGTGAAAGGTGGCTTCAGGGGGCGGAGTAATGGACAAGGGGGAGGTGACACCCCCTGACAGCTCAGGTACCTGTTCTGATTTCATTGGATAGAAGGGACGGAGCAAGTGATTGACATAGGGCGAACGATCAGCCCCCAAAGATAAGGTAGATCAATGGATGATCAGAAGAGCAGAGACTGCAGCCCCCATCTGGCAGAAGATAGAGAGTTTCCTGACACTTCGGCTAACTGGACAAACTGCTCACTCTGGATGATCTGACAAACGCCGTCGGGTCCTTCGAGATGAGTAAAACTCCCAGAAGCGATGGCTTACCGGTTGAGTTGTATTCGGCCCTGTGGGACTGGGTCGACCCGGACCTGCTGGAAGTATACAAGAGTATGTTTATGGCCAGCAGCATGTCAGAATCCACGAGGAAAGGCATCATCACCCTCATCTACAAGATGAAGGGGGAGAGGGCAGAAATCAGAAATTGGCGGCCCATCTCACTGCTTAATGTTCAGTTCAGTTCAGAGATACAGCACTGAAACAGGCCCTTCGGCCCACCGAGTCTGTGCTGACCATCAACCACCCATTTATACTCATCCTACACTAATCCCATATTCCTACCACATCCCCACCTGTCCCTATATTTCCCTACCACCTACCTATACTAGGGGCAATTTATAATGGCCAATTTACCTACCAACCTGCAAGTCTTTTGGCTTGTGGGAGGAAACCGGAGCACCCGGAGAAAACCCACGCAGACACAGGGAGAACTTGCAAACTCCACACAGGCAGTACCCAGAATTGAACCCGGATCACTGGAGCTGTAAGGCTGCGGTGCTAACCACTGCGCCACTGTTAATGTTGACTACAAGATTCTGTCCAAAGTCATAGCCAGTCGAGTCAAGTCTGCTCTGGAGTTGGTAATTCACCCTGACCAGACCTGTACTGTACCCGGCAGGAAGATCTCTGACAGTCTCGCACTACTCAGGGATACGATCACCTGTGTACGGGACAGGAGGGTGGACACCTGCCTCATCAACCTGGACCAAGAGAAGGCTTTTGACAGGATATCACACACCTACATGATGGACGTGCTTTCCAAAATGGGGTTTGGGGAGGGAATCTGCAATTGCATCAAACTGCTCTGCACAAACATCAGTAGTGCAGTCTCAATCAATGGGTGGGAATCAGAAAGTTTCCCGATCCAATCTGGAGTCAGACAGGGCTGTCCTCTCTCCCCAGTCTTGTTTGTTTGCTGTATTGAACCCTTTGCTGAGTCTATTAGGAAGGATGTGGGTATAAGAGGGGTGACAATCCCAGGCAGCGGAGGCACTCAGGTGAAAACCTCCCTGTACATGGATGACGTCGCCGTCTTCTGCTCGGACCCGCTGTCCGTGCGCAGACTGATGAGCATCTGTGACCAGTTCGAACTGGCCTCGGGAGCCAAAGTTAACCACGGCAAGAGTGAGGCCATGTTCTTTGGGAACTGGGCTGACCGATCCTTTGTCCCCTTCACCGTCAGGTCAGACTACCTGAAGGTGCTGGGAATATGGTTCGGAAGGGCCGGGGCATGCACCAAAACCTGGGAGGAGCGAGTAGCCAGGGTACACCATAAACTGAGCATGTGGGAGCAGCGATCTCTCTCCATTGTGGGTAAGAACCTGGTCATCAGGTGCGAGGCGTTCACGTTGTTGCTGTACGTGATGCAGGTCTGGCCCATACCCCACTCCTGCGCTGTGGCGGTCACCCGAGCCATTTTCCGCTTCATCTGGGGATCCAAAATGGACTGGGTCCGGAGGGACACCATGTTCAAATCTCTGGATAAGGGCGGGAAAAATGCACCCAACATCGCCCTCATTCTGATGACTACCTTCGTGTGCAGCTGCATCAAGCTGTGTGTAGAGCCCCAGTACACAAACTCCAAGTGTCACTATGTGCTGAGGTTCTATCTGTCCCCGGTGTTGCGAAGGATGGGTCTGGTCACATTGCTGTGGAATGCTCCATCAAGTTGGACCGTGCCGTACCATCTATCCTTCGTGGAAAAGTTTCTGCGGAAAAACACCTTTGACCACCAATCCATCAGGCAGTGGTCTGCACGGAATGTCCTCAAGATCCTACGGGAAAAAGAGATGGTGGATCCTGCTGGATGGTTCCCCAAGCAGACTGTCTGTCATTTGGCAGAATGCCTCATCACCAGAACTTTCAAACAAGCACCAAGACGTAGTTTGGCTGGTGGTGAGAAGGGCCCTCCCCGTCAGATCCTTCCTGCACGCCCGGAATCTCACCCCCTCCGCGCAATGCCCTCGCAGTGGCTGTGGTGGGGAAGAGACTGTTGCCCACCTCCTTCTGGAATGTGTCTTTGCAAAGCAGGTGTGGAAAGAGATGCAGTGGTTTTTGTCGAGGTTCATCCCAAGCAGCTCTGTAACGCAGGAGTCTGTGCTCTACGGGCTGTTCCCAGGGACGCACACCGAGACAAACATCAACTGCTGCTGGAGGACTATCAATTCGGTGAAAGACGCCCTTTGGTCTGCCCGAAACTTGCTGGTCTTCCAGCGCAAAGATTTGTCCATGACCGAGTGTTGCAGACTGGTACATTCCAAGGTCCAGGACTAAGTGCTGAGGGACGCACTAAAGCTTGGGGCAGCCGCAGCAAAGGCTCAAGGGGGGGAGACCACAGTGTGAGGTCCTCCCGCCGTAGTGAACTGAGGGATCCATGGGAAACCCCTCCGGCTGTATACACCAAACATGGGTTTGCTGTAAAATGTACATGGCATGTAAAATGGAATGGCAGGGTTGTGAGGCAACTCACTCCTGTATCGAAGTAAACTGATTTCCTTTGCACTTTTTGGAATGTCGACTTGGTGCTGTTTTGAACTGTTTTGTAATGTATTTTTGACAGGTTTTTATGAATAAAGTATATTTTGGGGGGGAAAAATCCTCGGCTAACTGGAGGAGGTGAAAAGACAGAGGGAGAGGGAGAGAGAGAGAGAGAGATAAGTCTGCCCTTCCAGCTGCAGAAATCGGCTGTAAAATCGTCTTTCACGGGTCGTATACTTCTGTCTATTTAGCTTTTGCGTCATCATATTTAAATTGCTACTTAATATTCATTATATTTATACTGTTACTTCTTAATATACTTCATAAACTACTTTAAAATTACTTATGCGTTTTCAACCCCCTTCTTTGGGTATCTGTGACTCCCCAACCTAAATCTCACAAATTGGTGTCAGGAGTGGGATACACAGTGGTCAGAATCATAGGCTTGATTTGTGGGAAGCAACCGCTTAGTTAAATGCAGGAGACGGGGAGAAAACATCAGGAGAGTTTTGGTTAAGTAAAGACAGAAGTACAATGGTGTGGGTATATCACAGGGAATGGCTGATAGATAGATTGACGGTGAAGACAGGGGCACCGGGAGTGAGAGATACACTGGGGATTGTCGAAGAGCATGATGGGGATTACGAGTCCATTCTCGGTCGGCTCTCTGAGGAGGGTCAGAAAAGCAAACTTAAGTTAATGAAGGGCTGGAATATATTGGCCTCTGGGACACATTTATGTGCCTTGCAGTTAAATAGAAAAAAAAGCAAGAACTAAGAGAGAAAGTGGGTAAGTCACAAAAAGAAAGTGAAGGTTGACAGGACAGCATTGCCTTCCTGTACAATCAGTTACACTGGGAACAGGAAGCACATGACAGAGCGTGTTATACAAGGAAAAAACTAGAGCAGACACTGGAACAAAATATTGAATTACGGGCAGAAAATACCAGACTAAGTGAGGGGTTAGAAGATACAAGAGGGGCTTTGAGGGAGTTAGTTCAGCAACAAACTGTCACCTCCCCTGAAGCCGATCATGCCCCATGTTTAATTAAAATCCATCAACTCCAGGCACAAATCGGCCAACAGCAGGCAGCTGTCTCCAAAACCAGAGCAGTGACCCCCGCCCTTGTTGGGACAATATAGTTGAGAACCTCACCCCCTCTGCTCCACCTCTCCCATACAAGACAGACAGGAAAATGCCAGTGTGTGTGGTTACTCGAACCAGGGCCAAGACAGGGCGGGGAGGGGTGGGGGGGGGGGTGGCAAGAGGGGTCTTCAGGGAAGAGGTCACAACTACACACAGGCCTCTTTCCCCCCAGGTCGGGGCCTGAGGGAAGATTTAGGGATAACAGTGGATGTGAGCACTGACCCCTCCTCCTCATGTCAAAATGGGAAATTTTGAAGACCTCACACCCAGAGTTGGAGAGCGATGACTTTAAAACAGATCCTCCTAGCTGCATGCTGCCCACAGTTAAAACAAGAGTTGGACCGGGACACTATGACCAAAGGCTTGCTCAAGGAGATAGAGGCTGACCTACAAAGGGCCCTAGGGGAAGAGAAGATTGATTTCCACAAAGTCCGAGTTAACATCAAACAGGCTCCCATTGAACGTCCAGGTGTATAGGCAGGGAGAGTCCATGACTGTTACCATAAGACTCGAGAGGGGGAGGACCAGGAGGACTATGTTGATACCTATTATGATACCCCATATTTTAAAAGCCTTTTCCTGAGAGGACTCCAGCCAGCACTCAGTAAAGTGTTGGGTGTTTATAACCCTTAAACTGTGACCTAGGATGATTTGATCCTCCATGTCGGTACAGGTCCGTAGTAAGCTCTCTTGAGCACCTGCGAAAGCTAAGGTAGCAGCTGTCGAAGGTCTCTTTCCTAGTCAGGAATCTGGACCTGCTAAAAACCCTGTTCCCAGAAGGAATGACCCAGTGTTTTGTTTTAGCTGAAAACGCTTCGGCCATTACACTCACGACTGCTGTAATAGGCATGGGCATTTGGGGGTTGGGGGAGGGGGGGGGGGGGTGGGGTGGGGGGGGTGCAGAGAACCGACAGACATAGTGAGCATTGTTCCTCCCTCCTGCTCCTCCAGCATTGATGAGTCCCAACCCTGTCGAACAGCGACTGGAGAGAATGGAGGCAGCGATAGAGGCAATGTGAAACAAAAACAAGAAATGCTGGATTCACTCAGCAGGTCTGGCAGCATCTGTGGAAAGAGAAGCAGAGTTAACGTTTCGGGTCAGTGACCCTTCTTCGGAACTCAGGCAATGTGAATTGGAACTGGGACCCGGCCAGTGGCTGCCGCAGTGTCTCAGTCCTCCAGGCCAGTAAGCCAGCCTCCCCATTGACTCCTACTGGTCTCCCCGGGAGAGGTGGTTCCCCCTCTCCAATGTGACGGTAATGAGAGACCACTAGTCTGCACTGTTGATACCAGAGTCTGTGTATTCACAACACATAAACATGATTGTCGAAACGTGACCAAACTCCAAGATATTAACAGACCGGTACATGCTCCTATGAGGCAGTATCCTGACACAGTTGAAAGTTTATTGTATATTTGAGTCACTGCCAAGTCATTGTTAAAGCAGAGTGTTGTTCACAAATATCAGAAATTGAAAAACCAGTTTGAAGAAGAAGCTAATAAGTTTGGAAACAATTGGAGTTTAATCTAAAATACTGTCTTCCCTGATGCCAATGTTTTCCTTTGAAGATGACAACGTTCCTGCTGATTTTGTTGTTTTTCAATTCCCAAGAATAAAAAATACTGCTGCAAGTTTAAAGAGACTTGGGCAAACAGTTTAAAATGGTGCTACGTTTGTCTTTGATTGGAAAAAAAGTTATGTAAAGTGATGCATCTGGGAATGTTTTCTCCGCCCCTTGAAAACAAGCGCAGAGGTTAACCCTTTTAATTCACTACACAACCTCTGTATTTGCTGAGTGTCAATTTATATATTGGACATTGCTGAAAAATGTTAAACAAAGCTGGGCAGTTAACCGTCAAGTCGCCGTAAACTGGTGCATTAGCCATGGCAAAGCCTCTACCAAGCAGAGTTCACTTGCCAACCAATCAGCACTCTCTTCTCATGCAGTATAGCGGGCCTTTTCCTGAGCAGACCGTCAAAGTCATTTGGCGGAATGCCTCATCACCAGAACTTTCAAACAAGCACCAAGACGTAGCTTGGCTGGTGGCGAGAAGGGCCCTTCCCCGTCAGATCCTTCCTGCACGCCCGAAGTTTCGCCCCCCTCCGCGCAATGCCCCCGCGGTGGCTGTGGTGGGGAAGAGACGGTCGCCCACCTCCTCCTGGAATGTGTCTTCGCAAAGCAGGTGTGGAAAGAGATGCAGTGGTTTTTGTCGAGGTTCATCCCAAGCAGCTCTGTAACACAGGAGTCTGTGCTCTACGGGCTGTTCCCAGGGACGCACACCGAGACAAACATCAACTGCTGCTGGTGGACTATCAATTCGGTGAAAGACGCCCTTTGGTCTGCCCGAAACTTGCTGGTCTTCCAGCGCAAAGAGTTGTCCACCACCGAATGTTGCAGACTGGCACATTCCAAGGTCCAGGACTACGTGCTGAGGGACGCACTAAAGCTTGGGGCAGCCGCAGCAAAGGCTCAATGGGGAAAGACCACAGTGTAAGGTCCCCCCGCCATAGTAAACTGAGGGGCTGGATCCATGGGAAACCCCTCGAACTGTATCCGGAAAATTTTGTGTGCTGTAAATGTAAAAATGTATATGGCATGACAATGAAATGGAAGGGTTGTGAGGCAACTCATGATTGTATAGAAGGAAACTGATCATCTTTTCACTGTTTGTATTTTTTGACTTGATGCTGTTTTAAACTGTTTGGGAATGTAATTTTTACAGATTTTTATGAATAAAGTATATTTTGGAAATAAAAAAAATTGTTTTTCCCTTACATTGGTTATTCTTGCAGATTGTCCTGATGAGTGCAAGACGAAAAGCTTCAACAACATGTCTCTATTTTCGGAAAACCTCAAGTTCTGTCCTACTAAATGACTATATTGGACATTATTAAATTTTACGTTTCTCAATTGATCGGTATGTTTGGACAAATTAACCCATTGGGCTCTGTGGCAGAGCTACAATGGATTCTTTGTGTTTTTTTTTTAAACAGGTGACGATGGTTTCCATGACCACATGAGAACTGATGGCACGGCAAGAGATCTAGCAAGTTTTTTTTTTGAAGAATTTAAGAAATTATCTGCAGACGTCAAATTTGAACTAAAGGCTTTGCCTTTCAGAGACTTGGCTTTAACCCATTCAGATAAACTGCTTGAGAAGGATAGATAGTTGCAAGCACTTATCATTAGTGCAATCCCACCTAGCCTGGGCATAATTATTTCAGAGATTTGAAATTAGATAATATAAATTGATATGAGTGGCTATTTCAAGCATTCAAAAGGGAAAATTTACCTGGTATTTAACGGGATAATCAAAATGTGTTAATAACTGTCACCACTGGGGAATGTATGATTTTAGTTCTGAAGATATTATGAGAATGTTCTATTGGACTGTAAAGTTCCTCCAGGGCTCATGAATGAGATAAAATGGTAAATAATGGGATATGAGGGAGTAGGTGATTGAGGGTAAGAGATAGAGATAGAAAAATCACCACTACCAAATAGGAATTGGAAGAGTTAGGGAAGTCTGGTCAAGAATTGTACTTGTATCTTGGAAATATTTGTATCCTTGCCAACAAGTTTTTTTTTAACAGAACTGTATTGATATCCAAGACATTGGGACCATGCATAGGGAGTTAAGGAAAGGTCTTCAGACAGACACCACCCTCCCACCCACCATGATCGTTTGATAAGATCACTGGAGAGTCAAGAATGTGTGACATGCAACTGAGACACCGGTGTAATTGTGCAAATGTGATGTGTTACATGTGAAGTAACTAACATGTGTGAATGCATGGTGAACCTGCACTGAAGAAAGGGTTTCAGACATGCTCAGCTACTTGACCAGAGGACAACATGACCTGCTTAATGTGGCCGGTAGAGTGAGACAACATTTTAAATCATCAAGCCATTGTCACATACTCCATAGAGAAACTGGCCTCAGGATAGGATGGTACCTGTCAGAGGGAGTAAAATTATTGGGCACTTAACGTAAAGAGGGATATGGAATCTGGATTAAGACAATTGAGGGATACAGATAAAAGGAGAGCTGGAGAATCTTTTATGTCAATGCAAGATCTTTTGTTTGAACCATATGTATTTATGACATTTTACTGGAAAGGTTTTTACATTTATTCTTGGCAGCAGCTTAGAAATATCAAGGTTAGCTAAAAACCTTTTGTGAGAAGTCAATCAGGATATTTCCTTCTCGGCGAGAGGGGGGAGGGGGTGGGGGGAGGTGGTGTGGTGGAACTGTAAGAAATGGGGCTTTTAATAACTGATACATCTCATAACAGTAAAGAATTCTTATAGAAATAGTTCTCTCTCTCTCTCTCTGATTAAGAACGATTCTATAGCAGGCAACTTAGTGTGGGCCTGCTATCTCTTCCAAGGACATGACTCTAACACAGGCTCTGAATCAAGACATTCCTAAAGCTGATAAGATGGAGCATAGAAACATAGATACATAGAAAATAGGAGCAGGAGTAGGCCATTCGGCATTTCGAGCCTGCTCCGCCATTCATTATGATCATGGCTGATCATCCAACTCAGTAGCCTGTTCCCACCTTCGCCCCATACACTTTGATCCCTTTAGACCCAAGAGTTATATCTAACTCCTTCTTGAAAACATACAATGTTTTGGCCTCAACTGCTTTCTGTGGTAGCAAATTCCACAGGCTCACCACTCTCTGGGTGAAGAAATTTCTCCTCATCTCAGTCCTGAAAGGGTTACCCAGTATCCTTAGACTATGACCCCTGGTTCAGGACTCCCCCACCATCGGGAACATCCTTCCTGCATCTACCCTGTCAAGTCCTGTTAGAATTTTATAGGTTTCTACGAGATTCTGCATTCTTCTTAATCCAGCGAATATAATGCTAACCGACTCAATCTCTCCTCATATGTCAGTCCTGCCATCCCAGGAATCAATCTGGTAAACCTTCGCCGCACTCCCTCTATAGCAAGAACATCCTTCCTCAGATAAGGAGACCAAAACTGCACACAATATTCCAGGTGTGGCCTCACCAAGGCCCTGTATAATTGCAGCAAGACATCCCTGCTCCTGTACTCGAATCCTCTCGCTATGAAGGCCAACATACCATTTGCCTTTTTTACCGCCTGTTGCACCTGCATACTTACCTTCAGTGACTGGTGTACGCGAGCACCCAGCTATCGCTGCATATTCCCCTCTCTCAGTTTATATCATTCAGATAATAATCTGCCTTCCTGTTTTTGCTATCAAAGTGGATAACCTCACATTTATCCACATTATACTGCATCTGCTATGCATTAGCCCACTCACTCAACTTGTCCAAATCACCCTGAAGCCTCTCTGCATCCTCCTCACAACTCACCCTCCCACCCAGTTTTGTGTCATCTGCAAATTTGAAGATATTACATTTAGTTCCCTCATCTAAATCATTAATGTATACTGTGAATAGCTGGGGTCCTAGCACCAATCCCTGCGGTACCCCACTAGTCACTGCCTGCCATTCGTGAAAAGACCCATTTATCCCTACTCTTTGTTTCCTGTCCGCCAACCAATTTTCTATCCATCGCAACACACTGCCCCCAATCCCATGCGCTTTAATTTTATATGCTAATCTCTTACGTGGGACTTTATCAAAAGCCTTCTGAAAGTCCAAATAAACCACATCCACTGGCTCCCCCTCATTAACTCTACTAGTTACATCCTCAAAGAATACTAGTAGATTTGTCAAGCATGATTTCCCTTTTGTAAATCCATGCTGACTCTGCCCGATTCTACCACTGTTCTCCAAGTGCTCTGCTATAAAATCTTTGATAATGGACTCTAGAATTTTCCCCACTACCGACGTCAGGCTAACTGGTCTATAATTCCCAGCTTTCTCTTTACCTCCCTTTTTAAATAGTGGGGTTACATTAGCTACCCTCCAATCTGTTGGAACTGTTCCAGAGTCTATAAAATCTTGGAAGATGACCACCAATGCATCCACTATTTCTAAGGCCACTTCCTTAAGTACTCTGGGATGCAGACCATCAGGCCCTGGGGATTTATCGGCCTTCAATCCCATCAATTGCCCCAACACCATTTCTCTACTAATGCCGATTTCTTTCAGTTCCTCTCTCTCACTAAGCCCTCATACACCCTTTAGACAAGTGTCTGTCAGAAGTTTACAAACAATACCAAGCACAAGATAAGGTAAAAGGTGACTTTGGGGTGCTGAATGATTGACAAGGGGAAGGTGACGCCCCCTGACAGCTCAGGAACCTGCCCTGAATTCATTGGATAGGAGGGATGGAGCAAGTGATTAACATAGGGTGAACGACCAGCCCCCAAAGATAAGGTAATTCAAATTGACGCTCGGAGGAGCAGAGACTGCAGCCCCTGTCTGTCAGAAGATAGAGAGCTTCCTGACACCTCAGCTAACTGGAGGAGGTGAAAAGAGAGAGGGAAAGAGAGAGAGAGAAGACCGACCTTCCAGCTGCAGAGCTCGGCTGCAAAATCATCTTTCGTGGGTCAAATACTTCTTCTGTCTATTTAGTTTATGCATCTTCATATTTAAACTGCTATTTCTTAATGTTCATTATATTTAAACAGTTGCTTCTTAATAAACTACTTTAAAATTACTTATGAGTTTTTGACCCCCGTCTTTGGGTATCTGTGACTGCCGAACCTAAATCTTACACAAAGGTGCTTCATAGGAATGATTACTGACACTGAGCCACACCAGGAGACATTTGGACAGGTTTGTTAAGGAGGTCGGATTTAAGGAGGATGTTAAAAGAGGAGGGAGAGAGAGAGAGAGACAGAGACACGGAGGGGTTGAGGGAGGGAATTCCAGCGTTTGGGGACCAGGCAGCTGAAGGCACGGCCACCAATGGTGGAATAATTAAAATCGGAGAGAGACAAGAGGCCGGAATTGGAGGAGCGCAGAGATCTCGGAGGATGGTGGGGCTGGAGGTGGCAATCCAACAATGAACAGAGAAAATGGATTTCCAGATTGAGGAAACAGCTAGGCAAAACAATGGAGAACTAAGAAAGTGATAAATTCATCAAATTGTATATATGTGTGTGTATATGTATGTGTACGTATACACACATGCACATATATAGGCACACACTCACTTAAGTACATAAAACATGTTCATAAACATACATATATATGTGTATGTATATGTGTGTGTCTAAAAGAGGAAGAGGGTATTGCTGGGTTTTTAGTTGTCTAATACAGTGTAACATGAGGTTACACCTGTTGCTTTGGTAGCTGCAACTTGATAAGCTAATGCAAATATCTCCCATCTATGACACCAGTCAACACCTGTTCCCAATGGCTCCAGATATCCAGCAAACCTCTGAAAGCTTTCTCCTTCTCTAATCTGCCACTGCCTTTATCGAAAGGAACACAGCAATGAGGAGCTAATGCTTTGGTCGTACCGAGCCTTGGTTACACCCCATCTGATGTGGCATGTTCCTTTCTGGGCACCACACCTCAGCAGGATATACCGTCCTTGGAGACAGTACAGCTCAGATTCAGCAGAATGATACCAGGGTGTAGAGAGTTAAACTGCAAGGACAGGTTGCATACACCAGGGTTGTATTCCCTTAAGTTTAGAAGTTTGTGTGGTGATCTAGTCCAGGTGCTTAAAATGATAAAGGGATGCGATAGAGGTCATACAGAGAAACCATTTCCTTTGGCGGGGAAAAGTCCAGAACCTTAAACTTGTAGCTAGGCCTTTTGGGAGTGAAATCAAGAAATACCTTTTCACAAAGAGTAGTGGAAATCTGGAACACACTCCCGTCCAAAAGGCTGTGACTGCCGGGGATGGGGGGAGAATGGGGTCTGAGTTTTTCTCAATCTTCTACCTAGCAGGTATAGGTAACACTGAGGAAGAACGCAGCATAACACAAGAAGACATTGGAAAACTTTCAGACTGGGCGGTTAAGTGGCAAATGAAGTTTAACACAGATAATTATCAGGTAGGAAAAATAGAAACATCACCTACGTTTTAATAAGAAACTGAATGGGGGAGAAGAGCAAAGGAATCTAGGGATAAAGGTGACTAAATAATTAAAAACAGCATCTTGGGGCAGCAATCTAATGAAAAATGCTCACAAACAACTGGGATTTATTTCTGAGTGTAGAATTCAAAAGTATTGAAGTTATGTTAAACTAATATAAGACCTTGGTCGGACCACACTTGGAGTACTGTGCACAGTCTGGTCTCCACAATATGAAAAGGACTTGGAAGCAAAGTGCAAAATGATTTACAAGGATGGTGTCAGAACACGGAAACTACAACTATCGGAAAAGGTTGAACAGGTTGGGGCTTTTTTCTTTAGAAAGAGAAGACTTAGAGGTGACCTGATCGAGATCTTTAAAATAATGAACGGGTTGAAGAGGGTAGATGTGGAGAGAATGTTTCCACTTGTGGAAGAATTTAAAACTAAAGGACATAAAAACAGGATAGTCACTAATAAAACCAATAGGGAAATCACTTAAAGAGTGGTTCGAATGTGGAACTTCCTACCACAGGAAGTGGTTGAGGCAAATAGCTTAGATACACCTAAAAGGAAACTAGACAAGTACATTTTTGTATTTGTTCATTGGGATGTGGGCGTCGCTGACCAGGCCAGCGTTTATTGCCCATCCCTAATTGCCCTTGAAGGTGGTGGTGAGCTGCCTTCTTGAACCGCTGCAGGTCATGTGGGGTAGGTACACCCACAGTGCTGTTAGGAAGGGAGTACCAGGATTTTGACCCAGCGACAGTGAAGGAACGGCGATATAGTTCCAAGTCAGGATGGTGTGTGACTTGGCGGGGAACTTGCAGGTGGTGGTGCTCCCCTGCGTCTGCTGCCCTTGTCCTTCAAGGGGGTAGAGGTCACGGGTTTGCAAGGTTTGGCGTGGTGAGTTGCTGCAGTGCATCTCGTAGATAGGAACATAGGAGCAGGAGTAGGCCATTCAGCCCATCGAGCCTGCCCCGCCATTCAATACAATCAAGGCTGGTCGTCCACTTCAATGCCTTTTTTCCCACACTATCCCAAGATCCCTTTATGTCATTGGTATTTAGAAATCTGTCAATCTCTGCTTTAAACTTACTCAATAAATGAGCTTCCACAGCCCTCTGGGGTAGAGAATTCCAAAGATTTACAACCCTCTGAGTAAAGAAATTTCTCCTCATCTTTGTCCTAAGTGGCTTCTCCTTTATTTTAAAATTGTGTCCCCTGGGTCTAAATTCCCCAATCAGGGGAAATATCTGACCTGCATCTACCCTGTCTATCGCTTTAGGTATTTTGTAGGTTTCCATGAGATCACCTCTTATTTTTCGGAACTCTAGAGAATACAGACCCAGTTCCCCCAATCTCTCTTCATAGGACAGTCCCACCATCCCGGGAACAAGTCTGGTGAACCTTCGTTGCACTCCCTCTATGGCAATAATATCCTTCCTAAGGTAAGGGGACCAAAACCACACACAATACTCCAGGTGCGGTCTAACCAAGGTTCTATACAATTGAAGATGGTAAACACTGCTATCACCGTGCATCGGTGGTGGAGGGAGTGAATGTTTGTGAATGGGGTGCCAATCAAGCGGACTGCTTTGTCCTGGATGGTGTCGAGCTTCTAGAGTGTTGTTGGAGCTGCACCCATCCAGGCAAGTGGAGAGTATTCCATCACACTCCTGACTTGTGCCTTGTAGATGGTGGACAGGCTTTGGGGAGTGGGGAGGTCATGAGAGAAAAGGGAATGGGAAGATGTGCTGAAAGGCTGAGACGAGGCAGATGGAATGGGAGGAGACTCATATCCAGCACAAACACCAGCAGAGACTAGCTGGGCCAAATGGCCTGTTTCTGAGCTGTACATTCGATGTAATTCGATTAATTGCACAACCATAACATGAGGCCTAAATTGTACATGTAGACTGGCTGCACATTACTTAAATTCATCTGTGAAAACATGAATAATTTCATAACAATTAAACATTCTGTAAGTCAGACTTGGGGCCTGGTGCTGAACCCAGCTCAGACTAAGGTAATTTGAGATTTCTCTCCGTTACAGTTCAAGGCCCTAACTAGTTTGCGGAGACCCAGTACAAAATAACTATTGGCACTAAACTGGTAACATTCACACTGTGTAGAATGAAAAGAAAGATCTGGACTGGAGCAGCAGTGGATGTTTGTGCAACGGGAGTTAGACGAAGCTGTTAAGAGAGGCTACAAGGAGCTTCCTTTGCCGTGGGAGTGCGAAACACTGAGAAATCGTCCATTCCTCAGCATTAAGGAAACATTTGCAGGCTGAAGGGGGAAAGGCGGGGGGGGGGGGGGTGGGTGGGAATAATGAGCTGTTCTCAGATTATTTCACTCTTTTTGCATGTTTGATTTTATTTCTAAAAACGACTTTCAAGCAGCTGAACGAGGGGGCTCAGAAATCAAAAACCGATGGGAGGATTAGAGGGGAGTTGAGGAGCAATCTTTTCACCCAGAGGGTGGTGGGTGGGTCTGGAACTCACTGCCTGAAACACTCATTGTATTTAAAAAATCTCTTGGATGTGCACTTGAAGTGCTTGCAGGGTTAGAGACCCAGAGCTGTAAAGTGGGATTCGGCTGGATGGATCGTGTTCGGCCAGCACAAACACAACGGGCCGAATGGCCTCCTCCTGTGCCGTAAATTTCTCTGATTCTAGTTCTTTCAAACAGCCAGCACACGGACAATGAACTAAATGGCCTTCTTCTGTCCTGTATCATGCTATGATTTTAAACATCTCTCAGCATGATGGCCCCTCAAAAAGTACATTAGTGGCCGGGCCAGTCTGCTTTCCACGACACTGTGTTTAACTTCATCAAACTTCTTATTGCAAACTTCCAGAGGACAGGTTAAGTAGATGCTAAGGGACAAGAATAGAAGGGGAGGGTAATGGAGGAGATAATAGCAGAGATTTTCTGGCTGCCTTCAACTCGGGTAGACCTCTGAAGGCACTTCCACCTGCCTTGCAGTCTCTGGCCGGGCTCACATCCTCAAAGCTGTTTAAATAAAGGGGGTGGGACCCGCAGCAACAGGAGGAGGCCGTCCAAGCTGGTTCTGCCATTCAATTAAGTGAGTGATTGGCACCTAGACTTCATTTGAGCATTTGTTCCAAATCCTTTCATCTTTTTACCCAAAACTGCCCTTGAAATTTTAAATTGAGGGGTACTTTCTACAGCCAGGTTATCCATGCCAGCCTGGGACTGGCATGGTGTGATCTACAACAACATCGAGGCTGCACTTCGGCCTGTACATGGGCTGTGATTTTATTAACTAGTTACATAGGTATGAATAAGCGTACAAGTATGTATGTCTAAGTCTGCGTGCAATTGTGTGTGTGTATGCTGCTTCAGTAACTCCGCCCCTGCCTCAGCTCACCTGCTGCTGAAACCCTCATTCGTGCCTTTGTTACTTCAGGACGACTATTCCAACAGACATCATGGAAAACTGCTCGTGTCCTTACTCGCACCAAGTTCAGAGGAAGTTTACTAGATTAATACCTGGAATGGGTGGGTTGTCTTATGAGGAAAGGTTGGACAAACTGGGCTTGTTTTCACTGGAGATTAGAAGGGTGAGGGGAGACTTGATTGAAGTTTATAAGATCGTGAACAGTCTTGACAAGGTGGATGTGGAAAGGATGTTTCCTCTTGTGAGGGTGAGTCCAGAAGTAGTGGGCACTGTTTTAGGACAGAGATAAGGAGAATTTTTTTTCTCTCGGAGGGTTGTGCAACTTTGGCACTCTCTGCCTCAGGAGGCGGAATCATTGAATATTTTTAAGGCAGAGTTAGACAGATTCTTGTTAGGCAAGGGAATCAAAGGTTATCGGGAGTGTGGAACATGATCGTATTGAATGGTGACGTAGGCTCGAGGGGCCGAATGGCCTACTTCTGCTCCTAATTCGTATGTTCTTACGTGGCTCGGAGTCCAATTTTGCCTCTTGAGATGTTTTATTACGTTATAGGCGCTATCTAAATACAAGCTGTTATTATTGTCGTGTAAGCATTCAAGACGTCAGAGGTGACGTGGCTCCACTGCAGGAGAGGTGCCAGTCTCCCTCGAGCAGCTGTGCTGCCAAATACAAGTGTCGTGACTGCCGCTGCACCCCAGCCCTGTGCACGCGCATGTACGACTCTACTGTGAGATTAAGGCAAAACCCAGGGCCGTGACCCTGCCCCATTTATACTCCGCTGACTGGAAAGTTCGCCCCAAGCGGAGCCGGGCGTCAACAGCTAAAAGCGTGAAGTGAAAGCATCTTCTGGTCTAATTGCTAGAGATTGATTGCTATGGTCAACTACTCCATTACAACAACAACTTGTATTCATATAGCCCCATTTAACGTCGTAAAACATCCCAAGATCTTTCACGACAGTGACTGCCAAACAAAAACTTGGCACCGAGCCACATAAGGAGATGTTCGGACAGGTGACCAAAAGCTTGGTCAGAGGTAGGTCTGAGGGAGGGGCGTAAAGGGAAAGAAACAGAGACGGGGAGAGGTCTAGGGAGGGAACTCCAGAGCTCAGAGCCGAGGCAACTTAAGGCATGGACACTAATGGAGGAACACTTAAAATTGGGGATGTTCAAGAGGCCAGAATGAGAGTCATGTAACTACCAGGAATGGTAGGTGCCAAATATCTTAGCTATGACTCCAGGGTGTGAGCACACTATGATCAGCCATGCGGAGAGAATGGAGAAGCTGACATTGTTCTTAGAGCAAAGGAGGTTAAAGGGAGACCTAACAGATATTCAAAATTATGAGGGACTTTGATAGAGCAGGATCGGAGAGACTGTTTCCTCAGTCATAGATTTAAGATAATTCTCGAACGAGCGAGAGTGGAAATGAGGGGAAATTAGTTCGCACAGAGGGTTAAGATCTGCAACACCACCCGAACAACTGACGGAATCAGGTCCCATCAGAACTTTCCAGAGGCAATCGAAGAGGCCTAATTTGCAGGGTCATGGGGGAAAAGCTGAGGCGCGGTTCCACATTGGGCAGCTCTTTCAAAGAGCCAGCACAGGCACGATGGGGGCGAATAGCCTCCTCCTGTTCCATATGATTCTACGACCTGAGTCTCCCTCAGTTCTGGTTTGAGGTGGTTCATGTGCATCGATCCTGTGTTGTGGCTCTGACATGTACACACTGAGGTTTTGACTCCCCCCCCCCCCTCCCCCCACTCCTAGCTTCCTGTGTGATTTACAAATATGCTCTTCAAAGGTCACCTGAAAGCAGCACAAACTCTGCCCTGAAGCAGTCTAAAGCTCTTCTGTCATCCGCACAGATTGACTTGGCAAGGGCTCGTCGCAACAATGATTTTGCCCGTCAGCCTTTCACAAGCCAGGTCCGGCCAAACCCGTTCAGCCTGAAACTAGGGCAGGAACCGCTGGCACTGCACAGGAGGCCTGTCAGCAGACAGCCTTCAAACAGACACGTTAACGTTCATAAATGGGGGCCTCTCGTCAGCACTGCGCCTTAAATGAAAGGAGCCGATCACTCAGCAGCAACTCTGTCACCAGATGCTTTTTGTTAAAAAATTTATTGAGAGTTGTCAGTTTTGGTTGCTGGTAAATATATTATTGCCACATTCCTTATATACAGACAATGACATCCAACTGCACGAATGTTAAGGTTCGTACGAAATGTTACACTGACATCATCCTGCTCCCGAACAGCTTCGACGGAGTAAATAAGGAACAACTGCTTCCACCGCCCAGGAGAGTCAGTAACCAGACGAGACGCAGATTTAAGGGCACTGGCAGAAGAACCAGAGGGGAGAGCTAAGAACTTGTTTTAACCCCGGGAGTTGTTGTGATTTGGAATGTGCTGCCTGCAAGGACGTTGGAAGTAGATTCAATATTAATTTTCCACTGAAATTGGATAAATACCTGAAGGGGAAAGGGGGTGGTGGGGGGGGGGGGGGGGGGGTTGCAGTGGGACTAATTGGATAGCTCTGTCAGAGAGCTGGCACAGCCCCGATGGGCAGAATGTCCTCCTCCTGGCCTGCATGATTCTAGATTCTATGACTCCTCTCCCTGGTTAAAAACATCCTCACTTCCACCGCTATGCCTGAACCTTTCAGTGATCACACTCGGCGCAGTGGATCCGATCAGGTTCGGGTGTTATTCATACTCACCGCCCCCATCCCTCCCCGGCAGGTCTCATTTCACGCGCTCCTGAACATTTCAGCTCCCTCCCTCGCCCGCTCATCTCTGACTAAACTGCAAAGGAGCAAAAGCTCTTTCCAGCAGCTCAGCGACAGCTTCAAGTGATCCAGTAGTGCAGACACATCTGCCATTGCAACATGGGTCCCACTGCATCAATTTACCAGAGGCAACATCACTTGGCAGCAAATTAAACATTAGAACTGGCAAAAGTTAGAAAAGAATTAGGTTTTAAGCAGGTGACAGGGAGGGGCGGGTGGGGTAGTGAACAAAGGGGAAGGTGATTGCTAGGGCAGGAGAGATTAAATAACAAAGCTGTCCTGGGACAAAGGCAAAGAGTGTGTTAATGCTTGTGGTGAAAGAGAAAGCATTAGTCCAGAGAGAGTGCTAATAGCAGAATAATGGGCAGCTCTGTCTACATGAAAAACAGGCACATGGTTTAAAAATAATATTTAAATGAAGGCCGGTCATGCTCTGAAATTATTAAACTCAATGTTCAGTCCGCAAAGCTGTAGAGTGCCTCATCGAAAGATCAGGCGCTGCTCCTCGAGCTTGCTTTGATGTTTGGCTGAGTATTTCCAGCAGTTTTTGCTTTTATCGCGTGGCAGTGGGCGGTCCAGTGGAAAATCCCTGACCAGCGACTGCCTTGAGTCAACTGTATGGCAGAGAACAGGAGGTGGGGGGGGGGGGGGGGGGGGGGGGGGGGGAGGATGTTCACGGGGGCTGAGGGGCAGTGGGTCATCAGATAGCAAGCAGACACTGAGCTTCAAAGACTTCCCAAACAGCCCTAGACAGACCAGAAGGAGACCCTTCAGCCCATCGCATCAGTGCTATGGCAGTTCCTGGAACTAATCCCACTGCCTTAACACCTCCCCCCACCCCCATCTGTAATTCTGCACCCTTCCCCACTTTACATATTGATCCAGTTTTCCCTTCAAAAACGCAACAGTCTCGGCCTCAACATCTCCCTGTGGCTGCACTTCCCACACTCGGGCAACACTGTCTTGGGGTTGGAACAGAAATCCCTTCCTCAGTAGCAATTTGAAATTAATTCCCCCACCTCCCCACTGCTCCAGTCACAGAACGAGGGGACGCAACCTTAAAATGAGAGCTAGGCCATTCAGGGGTGATGTCAGGAAGAACCTCTTCACACAAAGGGTAGCGGAATTTCACCGCTGAAAAGCTGTGGTGGGGGGGGGGGGGGGTCAATAGAAAATTTCAAAACTCAGATTGACAGATTTTGATTCAGTAAGGGTATTAAGAGTTACGAAAGCAAGGGCGGGGTAGTAATGGAGTTGTGGCACCAATCAGCCACGTTCCAACTGAATGGCAGAACCGGCCCAAGGGGCTGAATGGCCTCCTCTTCTTCCATGATATCCCAAGCAAAAGAAACTATTCCCTCCTTAATCAAACCATTTCACAATTTATTTAAAAAAAGTGTTCAGTCATGTCCGAGCCTTTTCTGCTCTTCCTGGCTGCATTCAATACTGCCTCAAGTTACTCCTCATAAATACAGTTTCCCGTTCCCCGCCCTCCCAGATCAGCACAGACGGAGGATCGAACCCGGATCCTGCCCAGTGCCCCAAACACCTTCATAAGCATCGGGGGAAAGTATTACCAATTAACGAGTGAGCACATTCCCTAACCTGAGTGGATAAAACTGGACAGACAGAACTTCGCCCCCTCCCAAACTTTCAACATGAACATCACAGAGTTAGTGGTTTTAGTCAAACCCAAAATAGCTTCACACTCCAGGGTTGCCAACCCTCCAGGGCTGCCCCGGAGTCTCCAGGAATTGAAGAGTCTCCTTGCTGCAAAAACACCCAAGAGAAAAAAAACAATCGTGGGGACTTTAAAAAAATGTCCTATTTTTCAATTTCATTGAGCCCTTTCGTTTATTAGTTGTAAAAATATTACAGATGGGGGAATAAAGGCCGAGCAGAGCAGTTGGTCAAGTGATGATAAACTCCAGAAATCTGTCCGGCCAGAGTTGGGAACCCGACTTCACGCCGAGGAATTCGGTCACCCCAAAAAAAAGCCAAATCCATTTCCCCCGCCCCAGTCAGGTAATAAATATATCATCGTCACAGCTCGGAGCCAGGGTAACAATGACAGCAAGGGTCGCAGGCAAAATTCAACCATCTTCCTTCATGGTGTCACAGCGACTGTTTAGACAATTACCCCTCGGAGGGCCGCTCCCTGCGACTGGCAGCCTCTCGCTGGCCGGCTGCTGACGGTCACAGGCTTGCGGGAAGTGGACTCGGTCCCTTTCTGGGGATCGCAAAGTCACGGTCAGGGAAAAGACATCAGTTATTGAGTCCAGCACCGGTAGAGAGCAGACAGCAAGCATGAGAGAGAGAGAGAGAGCTAGAGAGGGAGATAGAGGTATAGAGAGATAGAGAGACAGAGACAGACAGAGGTGGAGAGGTAGAGAGATAGATAGAGAGGTAGAGCTATACAGACAGAGAGAGAGAGAGAGAGAGCTATAGAGACAGATAGAGAGAGACAGGGAGGTGGAGAGGTGAAGAGATAGAAAGGTAGAGAGATAGGGAGGTAGAGAGGTAGACAGGTAGAGAGATAGGAAAATAGAGAGAGAGAGAGAGAGGGAGATAGAGAGAGACAGGGAGAAAGAGAGAGGGAGGTAGAGAGAGAGAGAGGGAGGTAGAGAGAGAGAGAGGGAGGTAGAGAGAGAGAGGGAGATGGAGAGAGAGGGAGATGGAGAGAGAGGGAGATAGAGAGAGAGGGAGATAGAGAGAGAGGGAGATAGAGAGAGAGGAATACACAGATAGAGAGAGAGAGGGAAATAGAGAGAGAGGGAGAGAGAGAGAGAGGGAGATAGAGAGAGAGAAGGAGAAAGAGAGAGGGAGGTAGAGAGAGGGAGGTAGAGAGAGAGAGAGGGAGGTAGGGAGAGAGAGGGAGATGGAGAGAGAGGGAGATAGAGAGAGAGGGAGATAGAGAGAGAGGAATACACAGATAGAGAGAGAGGGAAATAGAGAGAGAGAGAGAGAGATAGAGAGAGAGGGGGAGACAGAGAGAGAGGGAGATAGAGAGAGAGGAATACACAGATAGAGAGAGAGAGGGAAATAGAGAGAGAGAGACAGAGAGAGAGGGGGAGACAGAGAGAGAGGGGGAGACAGAGAGAGGGATACACAGATAGAGAGATAGATGGCCTGGGACCGTGCTCCTCATTTCTGACCCACTTTCCACCGAGCTCTTGAAGCACTGACTGTGGCATCAGGCTAAGGGTTTCCGACTCTGATTGGCTGTAACCCTGGGTGCTTTCATCACATGACCCTCCTGCCGCCAACAGCCCCCTCAGGTTCCCGCCATTGGCTGCCTGTCGCGTCCAGCCCCGCGGCTTCCCCACCTTCCCGCGGCCAATCAGAAAGCAGAAAGACACGATCAGATGAACTGAAGCCAACAGACAGCAACAGCAGGACAGGACTGGTAGGCGGGCGGGGAGGGGGAGGGTAACTTGTAAAAAGGCAGTGGTCCACCCGATCCTGTGGGATTCCCACTCAGTGAGTTAGGTTAAAATTACACCCCTCCCCCCACCCCGACCTTGGTCATAAAGATGACAGTCAGCTAGGAGCTGTTCCATTCAGTCATCGCAGCTGTGCTAACATGATATTTTATTAATGAGGTAATCCTTTGTTTAGTATGAGGTGAGTTAAGGGTACTGTCTGAGCTGCATTGATGAGTCTGGTCATGGGTTTTATTACCTCTGTTGCTGGGTGAGGCGACTGCTCCCTCCACCTCAGTTCACAAGCAGCCTGGAGCAAAATGTTTGGAAATCCTTACTGAATTTACTTTTTCATTGGGATTCTTAATACAGTTAAATACAGGGTTTTCCTTTTGTGAAATGTCTACCCTGCAAGGTGATCCATTTTGGTACTGGACCACTTCCCAATTCAGGCACCCAGCATCACCACAAGACAGCACAGGTTAGATACAAAGTAAATCTCCTTCTGCACTGTCACATCAAACACTCCCAGGACAGGTACAGCACAGGAAGGGGCTGCTCCTCAAATTCTGGCTGCACTTCAGTCCCACGCTCCTGATCTTTGGGCACCCGGTGCGGAGGGGCTTGGGCCGGGAGGAGGATCTCCTCGTCGGTCTGCTCCTGGGCCTGGCCAAGGTGGCAATTCACAGGTCCAGGTTGCGGGCCGTCGGGGGGTCCGTCCTCCCCGATTGCCTGCCCCTCTTCCGCGGTTACGTTCGCGCCCGGGTGTCCCTGGAAAAGAAGTATGCGGTGTCCGCCGGTACGCTTGAGGCCTTCCGCGACCGGTGGGCACCGCAGGGACTGGAGTGCATTGTCGACGCCGAGAATGGCATTTTAATTTGAGTTTTTTGTTTATTTATCTGGTTTTAATAAAGTTATTTTAAAAATATGTGTGTATATAAAGGGGGCCTGAGGAATAAAGGCCCCCTCGACATAAAAAATGTATAAAGGGGGCCTGAGGAATAAAGGTCCCCTCGACATAAAATATATAAAAGGGGCCTGGGGTATAAAGGCCACCTTATATAAAAAAAAACGGGGGTTAGATACAGAGAAAAAAAAAAACAGGGGTTAGATACAGAGTAAAGCTCCCTCTACACTGTCCCCATCAAACACTCCCAGGACAGGTACAGTACAGGATTAGATACAGAGTAAAGCTCCCTCTACACTGTCCCATCAAACACTCCCCAGGACAGGTACAGTACAGGATTAGATACAGAGTAAAACTCCCTCTACACTGTCTCCATCAAACACTCCCAGGACAGGTACAGTACAGGATTAGATACAGAGTAAAGCTCCCTCTACACTGTCCCATCAAACACTCCCAGGACAGGTACAGCACAGGGTTCGATAAACGTTACTCCTGGATTGGTGTTGTGTACTCACGTTAGGATTTGGACTGTGATCTCCTGATCCCATTGTGTGTTGGGACCACTAATTTCAGCAACAGTTCTCATGGCCTCCCACTGGAAGACTTACTGAAAGCACAAAAAAAACAAAAACCGGTGGGCACCACAGGGACTGGAGTGCATTTTCGACGCCGAGAATCGCATTTTAATTTGAGTTCTTTGTTTATTTATCTGTTTAATAAAGTTATTTTAAAATTATGTATATAAAGGGGGCCTGAGGAATAAAGGCCCCCTCGTCATGAAAAATATAAAAGGGGCCTGGGGTATAAAATGCCACCAAAAAAAGAAAAAAAAAACGGGGTTCAAAAAAGGGGTTGGATACAGAGTAAAACTCCGTCTACACTGTCCCCATCAAACACTCCCAGTACAGGTACAGTACTGGATTAGATACAGAGTAAAACTCCCTCTACACTGTCCCCATCAAACACTCCCAGTACAGGTACAGTACTGGATTAGATACAGAGTAAAACTCCCTCTACACTGTCCCCATCAAACACTCCCAGTACAGGTACAGTACTGGATTAGATACAGAGTAAAACTCCCTCTACACTGTCCCCATCAAACACTCCCAGTACAGGTACAGTACAGGATTAGATACAGAGTAAAACTCCCTCTACACTGTCACCATCAAACACTCCCAGGACAGGTACAGCATGGGGTTAAAAAAAAAAGGGTTAGATACAGAGTAAAACCTCCTCTACACGGTCCCTACACTGGTTGGTCCTGTTTCTTGGCTGCCTATTTCAAACTGCTATTTTTAACTGAATGCACACAGTGCAGACAGGAATTTAACAATTACTCTTGTCTAATCTGCTACAGATAGACCAGAGAGGTTCCAATTTGATGTGGTTGGGGAACAATGGGCCCATTCCTACTTGGAAGCAGACCCAGATGCCCGAAATTCAGCAATTCAGATCCATTAAAATTCAGTCAATCCATACTGTGAACTCGACTGTTACATTCAACCAGCACACAGCTGCAACACTCACCCTAACACCAGCCCTGCCCTGCCCTGCCTTCGACCACTTTGCTGAGGTTTGCCTGCAATGTTTTCTTCTTAAAAACAGGCTCCACATATAAGGAGGAAATCTGCAGGCAAGACTACACTACCCCGCTCCATAACACCAGATTAAAAAGGCAAATCTGAACTCCAATCTCAATTAATACTGGAAAGGAAATGTAACATTCCAGATTTGCACAACATCAACCTATTCTCACCAAATAATCAAGTGATCACTCTTCGAATAGATTTCAGTCTGTAACTCACTCCCAGGTATCCATTATTCTATATATAAACCATCTGAACCCCTCAATTAGATTCCAATCTGTAACTCACTCCCAGGTATCCATTATTCTATATATAAACCATCTGAACCCCTCGATTAGATTTCAGTCTGTAACTCATTCCCAGATATCCATTATTCTATATATAAACCATCTGAACCCCTCAATTAGATTCCAATCTGTAACTCACTCACAGATATCCATTATTCTATATATAAACCATCTGAACCCCTCAATTAGATTCCAATCTGTAACTCACTCCCAGGTATCCATTATTCTATATATAAACCATCTGAACCCCTCGATTAGATTCCAGTCTGTAACTCACTCCCAGGTATCCATTATTCTATATATAAACCATCTGAACCCCTTGATTAGATTCCAGTCTGTAACTCACTCCCAGGTATCCATTATTCTATATATAAACCATCTGAACCCCTTGATTAGATTCCAGTCTGGAACTCACTCCCAGGTCGCCATTATTCTATATATAAACCATCTGAACCCCTCAATTAGATTCCAGTCTGTAACTCACTCCCAGGTATCCATTATTCTATATATAAACCATCTGAACCCCTCGATTAGATTCCAGTCTGTAACTCACTCCCAGGTATCCATTATTCTATATATAAACCATCTGAACCCCTCGATTAGATTCCAGTCTGTACCTCACTCCCAGGTGTCCATTATTCTATATATAAACCATCTGAACCCCTCGATTAGATTCCAGTCTGTAACTCACTCCCAGGTATCCATTATTCTAGATATAAACCATCAAAACCCCTCGATTAGATTCCAGTCTGTACCTCACTCCCAGGTGTCCATTATTCTATATATAAACCATCTGAACCCCTCGATTAGATTCCAGTCTGTAACTCACTCCCAGGTATCCATTATTCTATATATAAACCATCAAAACCTCTCGATTAGATTCCAGTCTGTAACTCACTCCCAGGTATCCATTATTCTACATATAAACCATCTGAACCCCTCGATTAGATTCCAGTCTGTAACTCACTCCCAGGTATCCATTATTCTACATATAAACCATCTGAACCCCTCGATTAGATTCCAGTCTGTAACTCACTCCCAGGTATCCATTATTCTATATATAAACCATCTGAACCCCTCGATTAGATTCAGTATTTGTACTGTGTACTCTGTCAGTATTTGCAGGGGATCCTCGGGATTGTGTCAGTATTTGCAGGGGTTCACGGGAGTGTGTCAGTATTTACAGGGGGTCCCCGGGAATGTGTCAGTATTTGCAGGTGGTCCCTGGGAGTGTATCAGTATTTGCAGGGCGTCCCCGGGAGTGTGTCAGTATTTACAGGGGATCCCCGGGAGTGTATCAGTATTTACAGGGGATCCCCGGGAGTGTGTCAGTATTTACAAGGGAACCCCGGGAGTGTGTCAGTATTTACAGGGGATCCCCGGGAGTGTGTCAGTATTTACAGGGGATCCCCGGGAGTGTATCAGTATTTACAGGGGAACCCCGGGAGTGTATCAGTATTTACAGGGGAACCCTGGGAGTGTGTCAGTATTTGCATGGGGTCCCCGGGAGTGTGTCAGTATTTACAGGGGAACCCCGGGAGTGTGTCAGTATTTACAGGGGAACCCTGGGAGTGTGTCAGTATTTGCATGGGGTCCCCGGGAGTGTGTCAAGATTTGCATGGGGTCCCCGGGAGTGTGTCAATATTTACAGGGGATCCCCGGGAGTGTGTCAAGATTTGCATGGGGTCCCCGGGAGTGTGTCAGTATTTACAGGGGATCCCCGGGAGTGTGTCAGGATTTGCATGGTGTCCCCGGGAATGTGTCAGGATTTGCATGGGGTCCCCGGGAGTGTGTCAGTATTTGCATGGGGTCCCCGGGAGTGTGTCAGTATTTACAGGGGATCCCCGGGAGTGTGTCAAGATTTGCATGGTGTCCCCGGGAATGTGTCAGTATTTACAGGGGATCCCCGGGAGTGTGTCAAGATTTGCATGGTGTCCCCGGGAATGTGTCAGTATTTACAGGGGATCCCCGGAAGTGTGTCAGTATTTGCATGGGGTCCCCGGGAGTGTGTCAGTATTTACAGGGGATCCCCGGGAGTGTGTCAGGATTTGCATGGGGTCCCCGGGAGTGTGTCAGTATTTACAGGGGATCCCCGGGAGTGTGTCAGTATTTGCATGGGGTCCCCGGGAGTGTGTCAGTATTTACAGGGGATCCCCGGGAGTGTGTCAGGATTTGCATGGTGTCCCCGGGAATGTGTCAGGATTTGCATGGGGTCCCCGGGAGTGTGTCAGTATTTACAGGGGATCCCCGGGAGTGTGTCAAGATTTGCATGGTGTCCCCGGGAATGTGTCAGTATTTACAGGGGATCCCCGGAAGTGTGTCAGTATTTGCATGGGGTCCCCGGGAGTGTGTCAGTATTTACAGGGGATCCCCGGGAGTGTGTCAGGATTTGCATGGGGTCCCCGGGAGTGTGTCAGTATTTGCATGGGGTCCCCGGGAGTGTGTCAGTATTTACAGGGGATCCCCGGGAGTGTGTCAGTATTTGCATGGGGTCCCCGGGAGTGTGTCAGTATTTACAGGGGATCCCCGGGAGTGTGTCAAGATTTGCATGGTGTCCCCGGGAATGTGTCAGTATTTGCATGGGGTCCCCGGGAGTGTGTCAGTATTTACAGGGGATCCCCGGGAGTGTGTCAGTATTTGCATGGGGTCCCCGGGAGTGTGTCAGTATTTGCATGGGGTCCCCGGGAGTGTGTCAGTATTTACAGGGAATCCCCGGGAGTGTGTCAGTATTTGCAGGGGCTCCCCGTGAGTGTCTTAATAATTACAGGGGTCCCTGGGAGTGTGTCAGTATTTACAGGGGGTCCCCGGGAGTGTGTCAGTATTTACTGGGGCTCCCCGGGAGTGTGTTAATAGTTACAGGGGGTCCCCGGGTGTGTGTCAGTATTTGCAGGGGGTCCCCGGGAGTGTGTTAATAGTTACAGGGGGTCCCCGGGAGTGTGTCAGTAGTTACAGGGGGTCCCCGGGTCAGTGGTGTCGCCACATAGAAACCTTTAACAACAAATCACGTAGCTAGAGAGCTGGTGATCCCACTAGATCCCAACCTGTAAGGAGCATCCATTTAAACCTCGGGTGCATGATTTAATTACCAGGACGCAAACCAATTGAACACATTCTGAAGAAAGGTACAGATGATTAAATATTCAAATTTTCTATCTCCTCTATGACTAAATATATATCAGGACACAGAACCCCACCACCCCTCCCCCCGCTTAAATCCTTAGCACAACACAAGTGGTAAAGATTGCAATGCCCTTCTCCCTAGCTGCTATTTCGTTGGGCCTGTGTTTTTATAAAGTTTGCAGCAATGAGAGGCTCCACACTCTGACAGCTGAGGACATTTGGATTTAATTTACTCAGATTTCCTACCCTGCATCGCCCATCCCATCCTTCTCCTAAAGATGGTGAGATACTGACCCCTTCTCCCAGTTCCTCCCCCAGGCTGGATTCAGCAATGAGTGAAACTTGGTCAGCCAATGACGACGGGCTTTCAGCTCCAAAGCATCGACCCCAACGCCAACCTCACCCAGCGCCCAGGAATTTGACAACAGAGGATGCAGGCCGCTGGGTAATAGATTCCCCTCAGCAGGTCTGGCAGCATCTGTGGAAAGAGAAGCAGAGTTAACGTTTCGGGTCAGTGACCCTTCTTCGGAACTGACAAATATTAGAAAAGTCACAGATTATAAACAAGTGCAAACACCAGGAGGGAAATAGAAAGCAATGAAGGTGAACAAGGTAAAAGAGACAAACGAAAATCCCGTCGAAGTTCTGCTCTTCTCTCCGACGGGATTTTCGTTTGTCTCTTTTACCTTGTTCACCTTCATTGCTTTCTATTTCCCTCCTGGTGTTTGCACTTGTTTATAATCTGTGACTTTTCTAATATTTGTCAGTTCCGAAGAAGGGTCACTGACCCGAAACGTTAACTCTGCTTCTCTTTCCACAGATGCTGCCAGACCTGCTGAGTGAATCCAGCATTTCTTGTTTTTGTTTCAGATTTCCAGCATCCGCAGTATTTTGCTTTTATTATAATAGATTCCCCTGACTGGTTTACAGAAGGTCCCACCTACCATCCTGTTAAAGATCAACGAGTGCGACAAAGGCCAAGGATTAACTACGAGCTTCCCTCATCTGTATGGCTCAGCTCACAGCGCACTGCATGAGGAGTGTCCTATCCGGGTAAGGTGCCCTTAAACATGGAGGGCATCCCCACACGGAGCACTCTCCCACACAGAGCCACACCACACAGGGCACTCCCCCACACGGAGCTCCCCCACACAGAGCGGGCACCCACATGGAGCTCCCCCACGTGGAGCTACCCTACACAGTACTCCCCCACGCGGAGCGCTCCCCCACACGTGGAGTGCTCCCCCACGAGACGCACTCCCCCTCCGTGGGGCTCTTCCCCAACACAGAACGCTCCCCAACATGGAATGCTCTGCCATGTACAGCTCCCCCCAACACGGAGTGCTCTCCCACTCAGAGCTCCGTCCTGCAGAGAATTCCCCCACCCAGAGCTCCCAATCAGTTCAAACAGGGAAGAGGCCTGCCCACATCCGGGGATGCACTGAACCCATCAAGTACACAATGGGCTGAGATAGGGCCATGCGGTCCACACTGCACCAATATTCCCGTTTTCCTGCATCCAAAATGATCCCACAGACACCGTTCCCACCTGCCACCACCCCCCTGCCCCCGCAGCAGGCCCAGGAACAGGAAAATCCACCGTACAAATCAGGAGGAGTTTCAGCATTAATTCCTTGGAAGCCAGGATATGGGAGGTGGGGGGGGGGGTCAGCTGAGAGGGATTTACTGAACAATGATGACCTCTGTTTATCTGCATCCTTGAGCAAATCAGAGTATTCGTGAGATTTGATTTCTTTTTAAATGAAGACACCCTCCAAGTGCTGGAAATTGGAAATGAAAATAGAAAGCTCTGGAAAGGCACAGCAAGAACGTCAGCAAGCGTCGAGTGGTAAAGATAGGATGAAGTAAAGTGAGAGAAGGATGGATACAGCTCCTCTCCCCCTCCTTTCATTTCCGATCAATACAGCCCCAGGCTGAGGGCACAGACAGGAAGGTATGATTTCCAGTGTCACATGTTAAAACAGTTCACATAAAAACAGCCAGGCTCAGAATACTAGCTTCACAGCAAAGTCACAATCCCCTGATCCAATTACACTCCACTGGCTTGGTAAATACAAAGTCAGCTGGAGAAGTGGGGAGAAAACACTGCTGAATCCAAGTGTGTCAAGAAGACGATCCCAGAAACATCCACCCTTTTAAAGTAATTTCCAAGTTTGAGACTCATGAACAGAGAAAATGCCAGAAGAGGCGTGTTTGTCGTGGCACCTTTCTCAATAGCATGGCACATGTTGGCACGGATTGCATCTTTGTGGCACGTGCAGGTCAACTGCACCCCCTTTCCCAATTACCCCCCCCCCCCCCCCCCCCACAGCTCCCCACACCCACTCCAGTGCTCTGCTGGCCTGCTGACTGACACCGCAATAGGCCGCACGGGGTCACCAGCTATTCAACAAGGGGCAGCAGCGCAGTCACACTGTTCCTCCCACAACCGGACATCTGCACGGAAGCAGAAGGCATTCGATTTCCTCTGCCCACCTGCACCTCCCACACTCCCCACCCCCCTCCTCTCCAAAGCAACATGGTTCATTCCAATTGCAACGTCCTCACCGCACCGCACCCCCCCCCCACCACCGCCCCGCCCCCACATTCCGGCCCCCTTCCCCCCTCCCCCACCCCCACCGTCCGCACAATGACCAGCCCTGCGGAATGCTGCTAGGCCTGGCGCAGATGGTGGAACCAGGCCCCTTCTCATCTCGCCGCCTTGGGACAACTTGAGTCTCCAATCAATCAGGAAGTCTTGACCAGCAGGGGACGGTGCCCCTTTAAATACCCAGCCCGGAGTGGGCAGGAGTCTCCATCATACATCTGAATGGAAAATTACAAAGTTGCCGTAGGAAATTGTGTCTCTGTATACGTTCTGAAAAACACTTACTTAAGTCAAACTTTTTTTTTTAAATTGCAGAGATTCACCTCCAAAGGAGTCCCATTCATTTTCTTTGTCCTTTTTTTGAAAAACAATAATAATTTCCGGCCATACGCACACATACAAGCCTTGGTCACCGTTCCCTGGGCACGTGGTGATCAGGGGCCGGACAGTGCTATGGAGTCCTCCAAGTCCTGGGTTTCTGTCTCTAGATCCGCCTTTTCCTGGTGCCGGATGCTCACCCCCAGGACCATGAGCTGCACCCCTCCGAAAAGCAGGGCCAGCTGGACGATGTAGAGCTGCAGCAGCCAAAGGACCAGCGCCATGCCGTAGGAGACCACCAGGAACAGTGCCATGCCGTGAAGCCAGAGCTTGACCAGGCCCCGGAGGCCCAGGACATCCAGGGTCATCCTGAAGACCGGGGAGGCCAGGCAGAGGAAACCCACCACCAACATGTCAAACAGATGCCGCACAAAGTTGAAGGCGATGTCAAAGTGCTCGGGGGCTTCGCCTCTCTCGCTGGGCAGAGCTTGAGGGGCAATAGCCACTTCCTCCACCCCTTGCTCCCCCTCCTCCTTCTCCTCTTCCTCTGACTGCTGTTGCTGTTGTTGTTGTTGGTCCAACTTGGCCTCTGGCTGCAGAAGTTGGGTCTCCTCCTGTGCTAGGCTCCCCTTCCTCCTCCTGGGCCAACGCAGGGAAGCCCTGAGCCGCCCCAGAGCTCCCGCCAGCAGGGCAAGAAAGTTGGGGATTAAGTTCAGCAGCCAGCGAGTCCTCTTCATCCTGGGAGGAGTTGTCACAGTGTAGCCCTGGGGCTGACTCTCTGCGGGGCACTGCTCTGCTTCTTTGCCCATGAAACTGACCTGCAGAAAGTGACACAGCGTCAAAGCTCCGCAAACTGGGCACAAAAGGCACAGAGAGAGCGAGAAAAAGAAAGTAAATAGCTGGGATCTTCCTTTCTCTTCTCCTCCCCTTGTAGGAAATTCCTGCTGACGTTAGAAGAAGGAGGGACTTTACGGAAACGTAAGACGCTCATGTTACACAGGCTTTTTTCACTCCACTCAAAACTCTCGGCTCCGTGCAGATCGGGGAATGGACTCGCCTTACGAGCGCTCACAGCCCGTCTGCAGTGGGTTCCTCCTCCCACCACTGAACTCAGAAGACTTTTACAGCACCGGGGAGGGGCGTTCGGCCCATCTCACCTGCTGCAAGCTCCCTGTAAGAGCCCTTCCATTCAGTCCCATTCTCCTGCCCTCTCACCGCCCATTCCCCCATCCCCTCCCCAATGTGGGAAGAACTTGCATTTCTGTAGCGCCTGTCACATCCTCAGGATGCGCCAAAGCGCTTCACAGTCAAGGAAGCACTTCTTTCCCCCTCCCCGCCCCCACGCCCCCTCCCCTCCATCAAGTGTCACCCCCTGCTGTAATCTAGGGTCCCGCGGCTGTTAATTTGTGCACAGCAAGATCCCAGATTAAGGTGTACCCCTTGATCTTACATCCGCAAATCTCACTAAGGCATTCTTCACCGTTAGCGGAGTAGGGCTGGACAAGACTTTGGGAAAAATCCACCGAAGCTCGTCAGTCCCATCCCGCTCCTTCCATGACAACATGCACTGCACTGTACAGTTTGATGGCTCCACTTCCGACAGTTTGAGTGAAGAATGGAGTGGAACAGGGTCTTAGCCCCAACTCTGTTTGGCGTCTTCTTCCCCATGCTCCTGACCTTCGCCCTCCCTGCAGATATGGAAGGAGTCTACTTGCACACTCGGTCAGACGGCAAGCTCTACAATCTATCGAGGCTAAAATCAAAGACAAAAACACATGGCGTCCTGATCGGTGAACTCCTCTACACTGATCTTGCTGCGCTAGTCGCTCACTCGGAAACTCAGCTACAAAGACTCATGGACTGTCTTTCCTGTGCCTGTAACTTATTCTCCTTGACTATACGCGTCAGGAAAACCGTGGTCATGGGACAAGGTGTTGCATCTCCACCCCGATCGCGCTAAACAACATCCCACTGGAAGTGCTCAGCAAATTCTGCTACATTGGGTCCACGGTGACAGGACAATCTGTCCCTTGATGGAGAGTTCAATGCACACACAGGGAAAGCAGCTACCACCTTTGACTGACTTGCGAAACATGCATAGAGTAACATCAAGCTGACCCTTAGGACCAAGCTGATGGTTTATAAGGCCTGTGTTCTCAGCACCTTGCTGTATGGCTGTGAAACGTGGGCGACTTACAGCTACAGGGAAAAGAAGCTCAATAATTCCCATCTTCGCTGTCTGCGGTGCATTGTGGGTATATCCTGGCAGGACCAAAAAACACAAATGCAGCAGTCCGCACAAAGACAGAGCTCCCAGTGTGTTGTCACTAATCAAACAGAGGCGGCTTCAGTGGATCGGACACGTCCGCAGGATGGAAGATGGTCACGTACCCAAGGACCTTCTGTGGGGTGAGGTAGCCGGGCCCAGACGACCAGTGGGGCGCCCAAAAGCTCTGCTTCAAGGTTGCTTGCAAGCGTGACATGAAGGCCCAAAATGTCGACTGTCGCACCTGGGAGTCACTAGCTGGTGACACGTCCTGTGGACTGGCGTGTACTACCACAGTGACCAGTTGCTACAGCAGTCAGGCACCAATGTCAAAAACAACAACTCACGACGTCAGTTGGCAGCTTTTTTTTTCGTTCTTTCATGGGATGTGGACGTTCCCGGCTAGGCCAGCATTTGTTGCCCATCCCTAAATGCCCTTGGTAACTGAGCGGCTTGCTAGGCCATTTCAATGAAACTGGCTCAGTGGTGCTGGTTGAAGAACCCAGGGAGAACTCCCCTCCACCGCTCTTCCTCCATACACCACCCATTGAATCTTTTACATCCACCTGAGAGGGCAGACCGGGTCTCAGTTTAACACCTTATCCAAAGAAAATTGCACCTCCGGCAGTGCTGCACTCCCTCAGCCGGGATTATGTGCTCCAGTTACTGGAGTAAGACTTTAACACATGACCTTCTGAGTCAGAATTGAGAGTGCAACCCACTGAGTCACAGCTGACTGTTAAACGTGTCCTTTTTCTTTGTTCCACTGCCTATCCCCTTCCCTTTAGCAAGTTGAGGCAATCTCCCTTGGCACTGCACCCAGTCAGTCAAGATAGGTTGAGAAGTCAGGGTTACGAGGCAGGAGATCATTAGAGCAGACATTTGCAGAAGTAATTCAGTCCCCATTTTAAAATCACATTTTTCCATCCTTACTTTTATATAATACTTAGATTTGATATTGTCATTTACAATTAAATATCAAAATTCACAGCAATGTGGGATACAGGGAGGTGACCTAGATCCATGTGTGAGGATTTTATAGAGTTACTGGTAAGAATGATAAGATGACAAGACATGACAAGAATAGGAGAAGTTACTGAAAATCCAAATGAAATTGCCAAATTTTAAAAGGACCGACTTTATGGACTCGAGTGGTCTTGTTGGGAGGAGGTTTAGGATAATAAAAACAGAAAGTGCTGGAAATACTCAGCAGGTCGGGCAGCATCTGTGAAGAGAGAAGCAGAGTTAACGTTTCAGGTCTGTGACCTTTCATCAGATCTTTCATCAGGTTGAGGTCTGGCCGGGAGGGTGGGGAAACTGAGGCGATCCTCCAAGCAGGTGATTCGGAACGCAATGGATCGATCTGTACACAAGCAAAGCAAAGGCTGCTTGCACTGGCTTATTGTGGGGTAGTGGTTACGTTGCTGGGTTAGTAATAGAATGGGCCTCAGCAGCTACTATTCCAGAGATGAGTTCAAAGCTCTGTGTGGCAGTTTGTGAATTTGATTCCAGCTAATCTGGAATAGATAGCTAGTGACTGTGAAGCTAACAGACTGTCACTTTTGTTCTTTAATTCCCCTTTAGGGGAGGAAACTTTGCTCTCCTCACACACTTCTGGCCCATATGTGACTCCAGACTCCAACAGCAATGTGGTTGACTTTTAACTGAAAAGGGAAGAGTTGCATGTATGTAGCACCTGTCATAACCACCACCTGTCTCACAGTTCTTTGCAGACAACCTTTTTGTTTGAAGTATAGCCCACTGTTGTAGCAAACACAGCAGCCAATTTGCTCACAGCAAGCTCCCTCGAACAGCAATGCAATAATGACCAGATAATGTGTTTTTAGTTATGTTGATGAAGGGATACCAGGGAGAATACTCCCACTTATCTTCAAGATACTGCCGTAGAATCTTTTATTTCCACATGAGAGGGCAGATAGGGCCTCACTTTAGTATCTAATGCAGGGGGATGGCACCCACGAGAGTGCAGCACACCCTCAGTACTGCATTGGAGTGCCAGCCTTGCCTTTTGTGCTCCTGGAGTGGGACTTGAACCCACAAACTTCTGATTTAGAGACACTGACTGAGCCACAGCTTTTTTTTTTAAGAGATACAGCACTGAAACAGGCCCTTCGGCCCACCGAGTCTGTGCCGACTATCAACCATCCATTTATACTAACCCTACACTAATTCCATATTCCTACCACATCCCCACCTATCCCTATATTCCCCTACCACCTACCTGTACTAGGGGCAATTTCTAATGGCCAATTAACCTATCAACCTGCAAGTCTTTGGCATGTGGGAGGAAACCGGAGCACCCGGAGGAAACCCACGCAGACACAGGGAGAACTTGCAAACTCCACACAGGCAGTACCCAGAATTGAACCCGGGTCACTGGAGCTGTGAGGTTGCGGTGCTAACCACTGCGCCACTGTGCCGCCGCTGACAAATGACCCACTAAGCTGGCTGAGCAAGCCAAATGGTTCTCACCACCACCTGTGGGTAATACACATTGGCCTGGCTGGTGACTCCCATGAGTGAATTAGATAAAAAAAAGTTTAAAGGAGAGAGAGAAAAGGCAATGAAGGGAAATGGGCCAGAATTGACATGGATCCAATACCAAAAGACTCACCAGTGGAAAGGGGATTTGGGTGTGAGAATGACGACCAATGCTATACAGGCTACAAAGTGTTAAATCAGATTCTTTTTGCCTCAGTCTTTACCAAGGAGGAGGCAGGTAACCTGCCAGAAGGATACTAGAAGGTGTTGCAGAGGTGAATTGTGACTCTCGTCACATGACTATCCACATGGTTGCTGAAAAGCTGTGCAACCTTACGGTAAATAAATCATAGGGGCCCAGTAAGATGTAACTGAGGATCCTTGAGGGAATAAGGGAGGAGACTGTGGGAACTCTGGCACAAATCCTCCAGCGATCACTGAATACTGGAGACAAGCCTGGGAGACGGAGGAAAAGCAGACAGAGATCCAATGATTAAAAAAGGGGAAACGAAAGTCACCCAGGAAACCGCAGGCCAGTGAGTTTGATGGCTGTTGTGTAAACTCTTATTAAAGGTAAGATCATGGGGCATCCAAAGAGAAATAGAAATCATTGAAGACTTGGGGTTCATACACACAGGACAAGTTGAGGAGGCTCTTAAAAAGCATATGGGATCTTTATCTTTATTAACAGAGGCATAGAGTACAAAAGCAAGGAAGTTATGCTGAACACTGGGTCAGCCTCAGCTGGAGTATTGTGTCCAATTCCGAGCACTGTCCTTTAGTAGGGACATGAAGGCATTAGAGAGAGTGCAGAGAGATCTACTAGAATGGTACCCAGGGATAGGGCATGGAGGAGCTGGGATTACTTTGCTTAGAGAAGAGAAGATTGAGAGGAAATTTAATAGAGGTGCTCAAAATTCGGAGGTGTTTTGACAGAGTAAATAAAGAGGAACAGTTTCCAGCAGCAGGAGAATCGGTGAGCAGAGGACACACATTGAAGGTAATCGGTGAAAAAAAAACCCAGAAGCAACATGAGGAGAAAAACTTTAAGCAGTGAGTTGTTGTGATCTGGAATGGGCGGGAGAAGCAGATTCAATGTTAACTTTCAAAAGAGAATTGGACAAATACCTGAGAAGAAAACAAAAATTACAGGGCCCTGGGGAGAGAGGAGAAATAGAACTAATTTTGCTAGCTTTTCCAAAGAGCCAGCACATGCACGATGGGATGAATGGCCTCCTCCTGTGCTGTGTCATTCACTGATTCACTGAAACTGGCCAATCTGGCTTCATGGAGGGGAGATCTTGTCGTTGAGGCTATCGTGAAAGAGTTTGACAGGGGCAAGGCAGTGGATGTAATGTGATTTCAGGAAGGCCTTTGATCCAGTTCCTCCAGACTGAAAATACAGAAAGCGAGAATCAGTGGAAATATTTTATTACGGATATGGAGTTGGTCGACAGATAGCACCCAGAGGGTGAGGGTACAGGGATTGTCAACAGCCTCGGAGAAAATCGTCTGTGGGGGTCACACAGGGGTCAGTTTTGGGACCTTTTTCGTTTGATAATCTTCGGAAATGATGTGGAGCTCGGAGTCACCAGCACACCGGCTAAAAGGACACAAAGCTCACAGTGATGGTAAAGTGAAAAGCTAAGCAGGATAAGCTCCTGTTTTGACTCTGGATACATTGTAGAATGTGTAGAAATTGGGCAGTCAGTTGGCAGGTTAAAGTTCATTGCAGAGCATTGTAAAGTGCTTCACATTTGAATGTTGAGGATAAAAAAGGAACGGGTGGTAATTTTGATCAAGGAAGCTATTACAGCTGTGAGGAGGGATGACATGTTGGAAGGTTCATCAAATGAGGCTATATGGATTGAGCTAAGGAACAAAAAAGGGGCAATAACACTGCTGGGAGTGCACTATAGACCCCCAAACAGTCAGAGGGAGATAAAAGAGCAGATATGTAGGCAAATCTCTGAGAAGTGCAAGAACAATAGGGCAGTAATAGTAGGGGATTTTAACTACCCCAATATTAACTGGGATAGTTTTATAGAGTCATAGAGAGATACAGCACCGAAACAGGCCCTTCGGCCCACCGAGTCCATGCCGACCATCAACCACCCATTTATACTAATCCTACGTTAATCCCATATTTCCCCTCTCCCATCCCCACCTTCTCTCAATTCTCCTACCACTTACCTACACTAGGGGCAATTTTTACAATGGTCAATTTACCTATCAACCCACAAGTCTTTGGCATGTGGGAGGAAACCAGAGCACCCGGAAGAAACCCACGTGATCACAGGGAGAACTTGCAAACTCCACACAGCAGTATCCAGAACTGCACCTGGGTCGTTGAAGCTGTGAGGCTGCGGTGCTAGCCACTGCACCACTGTGCCACCCGAGGTGAAAGGAATTGAGGGAGCAGAATTCTTGAGGTACATTCAGGAGAACTTTTTTGGCCAGTATATAGTAAGTCTAATAAGAGAGGGTGCAGTTTTAGACCTAGTTTTAGGAAATGAAGATGGGCAGGTGGAAGGGGTGGCAGTGGGAGAGCATTTTGGTGGTAGTGATCATAATTCAGTCAGTTTTAACATAATTGTGGAAAAGGACAAAGATCGAACAGGAGTTAGAGTTCTCAATTGAGTCAAAGTCAATTTTACTAAACTGAGGAGTGATTTAGCGAAAGTGGACTGGAAACAGCTACTTGAAGGTAAATCAGTGTTAGAGCAGTGGGAGGCATTCAAAGGGGAGATTCAAGGGGTTCAGAGTAAACATGTTCCCACTAAGAAAATGGGGGAAACGGCCAAATCTGGAGCCCCATGAATGTCAAGGAGCTTACAGGGTAAGATAAAGCAGAAAAGGAAAGCTTCTCTCAGACACCAAGGACTCAATACTACAGAAAGCCGAGCGGGGCATAGAAAGTGGAGGGGTGAAATCAAAAAGGAAATTTGGAAAGCAAAGAGAGGGCATGAAAGAATATTGGCAAGCAAAATCAAGGTGAACCCAAAGATACTTTAATAATGCATTAAAAGTAAGAGGATAACTAAGGAGAGAGTAGGGTCCATAAAAGACCAAAAAGGTAACCTATATGTAGGGCAGAAGATGTTGGTATTGTTCTTAATGAATATTTTGCGTCTGTCTTCACAAAAGAGGGGGATGATGCAGATATTGTAGTGAAGGAGGAGGAGTGTGAAGTATTGGATGTGATAAACATAGGGAGAGAGGAAGTATTAATGGGACTAGCATCCTTGAAAGTTGATAAATCACCAGGGCCGGATGAAATGTACCCCAGGCTGTTAAAAGAAGCAAGAGAGGAAATAGCAGAAGATCTGACCATCATTTCCCAGTCCTCACTGGATACAGGTGTGGTGTCAGAGGATTGGAGAACTGTTAACATTGTACCTCTGTTTAAAAAGGGAATGAGGGATAGACCGAATAATTAGAGGCCACTCAGTCTCACCTCAGTAATGGGCAAATTATTGGATCGATTCTGAGAAACAGGATAAACTGTCACATCGAAAGACACAGGTTAATCATGGATAGTCAGCATGGATTTGTTAAGGGAAAATCTTGTTTCACCAAACTTGATTGAATTTTTTGAAGAAGTTACAAGGAAGATAGATGAGGGTAGTGCAGTTGATGTGGTCTCCATGGATTTTAGTAAGGCTTTTGACAAGGTCCCACATGGCAGACTGGTTAAAAAAATTAATTCCCATGGAATCCAGGGAAATGCAGCAAGGTGGATACAAAATTGGCTCAGTAGCAGGAAACAAAGGGTAATTGTTGACGGATGTTTTTGCAACTGGAGGGCTGTTTCTAGTGGCGTTCCGCAGGGCTCAGTACTGGATCCCCTGCTTTTAGTGGTATATATTAACGATTTGGATGTAAATGTAGGGGGCATGATCAAGAAGTTTGCAGACGACACACAGGTTGACCGTGTGGTAGATAGCGAGGAGGGTAGCTTAGACTGCAGGAAGATATTGATGGTCTGGTCAGATGAGCAGAAAAGGGCAAATGGAATTCAATCCGGAGAAGTGTGAGGTGATGTATTTGGGGAGGTTAAACAAGGCAAAGGAATACACAATTAATGGAAAAATACTGAGAAGTGTAAAGTAAGTGAGAGACCTTGTAGTGAATGTCCACAGATCCCTGAAGGTAGCAGGACAGGTCGATAAGGTGGTTAAGAAGGCATATGGAATCCTTTCTTTTATTAGCTTTGGTATAGAATATAAGAGCAGGGAGGTTATGCTGGAACTGTATAACTCATTAGTTAGGCCACAACTTGAGTACCCAGTGCAGTTCTGGTCACCTCATTACAGAAAAGATGTAATTGCACGAGAGAGGGTACAGAGGAGATTTACGAGGATGTTGCCAGGACTGGAAAAATGCAGCTATGAGGAAAGATTGGATAGGCTGGGGGTTGTTCTCCTTGGAACAGAGAAGGCTATGGAGAGATCTGATTGAAATGTACGAAATTTTGAGGGGCCTGGATAGAGTGGATGTGAAGGGCCTATTCACCTTAGCAGAGAGGTCAGTGACGAGGGGGCATCGATTTAAAGTGATTGGTAGAAAAATTAGAGGGGAGATGAGGAAAAATGTTTTCATCCAGAGGGTGGTGAGGGTCTGGAACTCACTGCCTGAAAGGGTAGTTGAGGCAGAAACCTTCAACTCATTCAAAAGGAGTCCGGATATGCACCTCAAGTGCCGTAATCTGCAGGGCTACAGACCAAATGCTGGAAGGTGGGATTAGAATAGGTGGATCGTTTCTCGGCCGGCACAGACATGATGGGCCAAGTGGCCTCTTTCTGTGCCTTAAACTTTCTACAATTCTATGATTAAGACAAATAAAAATAATCCTAGAGAAACGTTTCCTTAAATGGAAAGAGAACAATGCACATTACGGTGGTGGGCAGTGGGGGAGGGGCTGTGCTGATTGACAATGAAATGAAATTATGCATCAGTGGCAATGAGTAAAAGTATATCGGATATAAACACAGGAAGTGCTGGAAATACTCAGCAGGTCTGGCAGCACCTGTGGAGAGAGAAGCGGAGTTAATGTTCCGGGTCGATGACCTTTCATCAGAACTGGCAAATCAGAGACTGGGATATCTTGCAACGCCAATGTTAAACTGCAAAGTGAGGTGGTCCTGCCACTTTATAAATCAGCAATGCAACAGCACTTGAAATATGGTGTACAGTTCCGATCACCACAGCACAGGAGGATATTGCAGCAATTCGCAGGGATACAGGGAGAGCATACGGAATGATGGAGGGAATTTAGGGATTGGTTTATTTGGAGTGTTTATGTACCTCGAGCATGTTCTCACTGGAAAAGGAAAGGCGGAGAGGTGATATCATTGCTGGTTTTAGCATTCTAAAGGATAATGTAGCTATAGCAACAGCAGAAGGCCATTCAGCCCCTCGAGCCTGCCCTGCCATTCAACTGGGTCATGTTTGATCTGTACCTCGACCTCAGCTCCATATCCCGTGGTACTCTAACCTCACAATTGTGTTTCAATGGTGCTCAGAGGGTTAATCTCACATTGCCGGAAATCACACATCACCTTTGAACATGTGACGAGTCTGAACCTGTTGCTGAGTGAGCTTCTGTTACTGCAATGATGCTCATGTGCAGCTGGTTCTGGGCATCAAGGCTGGGTAACAGGCATGTGACTCCTCAGGCAGTGCAGACAGATAGTCAAAGCAAGGATCGTGCAACTGCGAACCTAAATCCATGGCCATGGGCTGTATACTATAGTTATAAGGTTTAGATTGTGTGACATAGTTATACATGTATAATGTATGCAATCTATTGGATGCTCACCATATCATAGGCTCATAGAATGGTTACAGCACGGAAAGAGGCTATTTGGTCCATTGATCCTGTGCTGGCTCTCTGCAAGAACAATTTTCCTGTAGCCTTCCCTGTAGCCCTGCAAAGCACTTCCCTTCAGATAGTCACATGGCAACACGATATCATTGCTATAACGGAAACTTGGCTTAAGGAGGGGCAAGAATGGCAACTCAACATCCCTGGATATAGAGTTTTCAGGCGGGATAGAAAGGGGGATAAAAAAGGAGGGGGTGTCGCATTATTGGTTAAGGAATCAATAACAGCTGTGAGGAAGGATGATGTGCTAAATGAATCATCAAATGAGGCCATATCGTTTGAGATCAGAAATAAAAAAGGGGCAGCCACACTACTAGGAGTGCACTATAGACCCCCAAATAGTGAGAGGGAGGTAGAAGAGCAAATATATAGGCAAATTTCTGAGTGCAAAAACTATAGGGCAATAATAGTTGGGAATTTCAACTACCCCAATATCAACTGGGATATAAGCTGTGTGAAGGGCACTGAGGGCACAAAATTCTTGAACTGCATTCAAGAGAACTTTTTTAGCCAGCACAAAACAAGCCCAACGAGAGTGGGCGCAATTCTAGATTTAGTCTTCGGCAATGAAGCTGGGCAAGTAGATGAAGTAGCAGCGGGTGACCATTTTGGAGATAGTGACCAAAATACAGTTCGTTTTAGCATAATCATGGAAAAGGACAAAGATAAAACAGGAGTAAAAGTTCTAAATTGGGGGAAGGCAAATTTTACGAAGCTGAGAGGTGATCTGGTGAAAGTGGACTGGATACAGCTACTCGATGGAAAATAAGTGGCAAACCAGTGGGAGGCATTCAAAAGCGAGATTCCACAGGCACAGTGTAGGCATGTCCCCACAAAGATAATGTATTTATTTATTTATTTAGAGATACAGCACTGAAACAGGCCCTTCGGCCCACCGGGTCTGTGCCGACCATCAACCACCCATTGATACTAACCCTACACTAATCCCATATTCCTACCACATCCCCTATATTCCCCTACCACCTACCTATACTAGGGGCAATTTATAATGGCCAATTTACCTATCAACCTGCAAATCTTTGGCTGTGGGAGGAAACCGGAGCACCCAGCGAAAACCCACGCAGTTCACAGGGAGAACTTGCAAACTCCGCACAGGCAGTACCCAGAATTGAACCTGGGTCGCTGGAGCTGTGAGGCTGCGGTATTAACCACTGCGCCACTGTGCCGCCCAAAGGGTGGTACTGCCAAATATAGAGCCCTCTGGTTATCTCGAAGCTTACAGGGTAAGCTAAAGCAGAAAAAGAAAGCTTACGACAATCACAAAAAACTTAATACTTTAGAAAGCCTAAAGGAGTATAGAAAGTGCAGGGTTGAAGTAAAAAAGGAAATTAGAAAAGCAAAGAGAGGACATGAAAAATTATTGTCAGGTAAAAATCAAGGAAAACCCAAAGATGTTTTATCAGTACATTAAAAGCAAAAGGATAACTAAGGAAAGGGCCTATCAGAGAAGGGAAGTTACACGTGCATGTAGAAGATGTGGGCAGGGTTCTTAATGAGTTTTCTGTCTCGGTCTTCACAAAGGAGAAGGTTTGTTGTGGGACAACTCAATCACCATATGAGGAGACTCCAGTACAGGTTTTGATCATTTATTCGAGCATATGCAAAGAGAGTCCACCTCGGGCAGTCCTGAGACAGTACTCTGATTTTACACAGATAGATACAAACTTATATACTGTTCTTCTTATGCAATATGGTCAAACAATGGATGATAAATCATGCACTCTATTGAATACACCATTCTAGTCTTATCAGGGCCCACTCCAGATGTCTCTAGCATGAGTCCATTATCTGTTTGTTTCACATTAGTCAAACATTTCATAGCACTTCCCAGAACTGTACTCCAGGGAAAATGTTGTCACTGAGACCACCCTCAATGCAGCCCAGTCTCTGCCAGTCATGGATGAGCTGGACGTACAGCCAACAAAATCGGAACTCAGTGATGCCATTGATTCTCTAGCCAGGGGAAAAGCCCCTGGGAAGGACGGCATTACCCCTGAAATAATCAAGAGTGCCAAGCCTGCTATACTCTCAGCACTCTACGAACTGCTTTGCCTGTGCTGGGACGAGGGAGCGGTACCACAGGACATGCGCGATGCCAATATCATCATCCTCTATAAGAACAAGGGTGACCGCGGTGACTGCAACAACTACCTTGGAATCTTCCTGCTCAGCATAGTGGGGAAAGTCTTTGCTCGAGTCGCTTTAAACAGGCTCCAGAAGCTGGCTGAGCGCGTCTACCCTGAGGCACAGTGTGGCTTTCGAGCAGAAAGATCGACCATTGACATGCTGTTCTCCCTTCGCCAGCTACAGGAGAAATGCCGTGAACAACAGATGCCCCTCTACGTTGCTTTCATTGATCGCACCAAAGTCTTTGACCTCGTCAGCAGAAGTGGTCTCTTCAGACTACTAGCAAAGATCGGATGTCCACCAAAGCTACTAAGTATCATCACCTCATTCCATCACAATATGAAAGGCACAATTCAGCATAGCGGCACCTCATCAGACCCCTTTCCTATCCTGAGTGGCGTGAAACAGGGCTGTGTTCTCGCACCTACACTGTTTGGGATCTTCTTCTCCCTGCTGCTCTCAAATGCGTTCAAGTCTTCAGAAGAAGGAATTTTCCTCCACACAGGATCAGGGGGCAGGTTGTTCAACCTTGCCCGTCTAAGAGCGAAGACCAAAGTACGGAAAGTCCTCATCAGGGAACTCCTCTTTGCTGACGATGCTGCATTAACATCTCACACTGAAGAGTGTCTGCAGAGTCTCATCGACAGGATTACGGCTGCCTGCAACGAATTTGGCCTAACCATCAGCCTCAAGAAAACAAACATCATGGGACAGGACATCAGAAATGCTCCGTCCATCAATATCAGCGACCACGCTCTGGAAGTGGTTCAAGAGTTCACCTACCTAGGCTCAACTATCACCAGTAACCTGTCTCTCAATGCAGCAATCAGCAAGTGCATGGGAAAGGCTTCCACTGCTGTGTCCAGACTGGCCAAGAGAGTGTGGGAAAATGGCGCACTGACACAGAACACAAAAGTCCGAGTGTATCAAGCCTGTGTCCTCAGTGCCTTGCTCTATGGCAGCGAGGCCTGGACAATGTATGTCAGCCAAGAGCGACGTCTCAATTCATTCCATCTTCGCTGCCTCCAGAGAATCCTTGGCATTAGGTGGCAGGACCGTATCTCCAACACAGAAGTCCTCAAGGCGGCCAACAACCCCAGCATATGCACCCTACTGAGCCAGGGGTGCTTGAGATGGCTTAGCCATGTGAGCCGCATGGAAGATGGCAGGATCCCCAAAGACACATTGTACAGCGAGCTCGTCACTGGTATCAGACCCACCGGCCGCTTTAAAGATGTCTGCAAACACGACATGAAGTTCTGTGACATTGATCACAAGTCATGGGAGTCAGTTGCCAGTGATCGCCAGAGCTGGCGGGCAGCCATAAAGGCGGGGCTAAAGTGTGGCGAGTCGAAAAGACTTAGCAGTTGGCAGGAAAAAAGACAGAAGCGCAAGGAGAGAGCGAACTGTGTAACAGCCCCGACAAACAATTTTATCTGCAGCACCTGTGGAAGAGTCTGTCATTCTAGAATTGGCCTTTATAGCCACTCCAGGGGCTGCTTCACAAACCACTGACCACCTCTAGGCGCTTACCCATTGTCTCTCGAGACAAGGAGGCCAAAGAAGAAGTCAAACATTTCATAGTTTGCTGATTGTGAAGCTTGCACCGATCCCAGCTATCAACCTTCATTTCCTAATCCTGCCTTTTGCCCTAACAACTTGCCTGACTTAATTATATTCTGCTGAGTTGCCTTTCTAATACATTGCTTATTTCTACTTAACCCCTTCAGGTCGATGCAGACGTTGTAGTAAAAGAGAAGGAGTGTGAAATATTAGCTACGATTAGCATAATGAGAGAGGAAGTAATGGAGGGTCTGACATCCTTGAAAGTGGATAAAATGCCAGGGCCAGATGGATTGCATCCCAGGATTCCCGTTGTCGTGAGGAGGCAGTAACTTAGTGGTATTGTCACTGGACTAATAACCCAGAGACCCATGGTATTGCTCTGGGGACATGGGTTCGAATCCCACAACAGCAGAAGGTGGAAGTTGAATTCAATTGATAAATCTGGAATTAAAAAAGCTAGTCCCATGATTGTTGTAAAAACCCATCTGGTTTTCTAATGTCTGCTGTCCTTATCTGGTCTGTCCTACATGTGACTCCAGACCACAGCAATGTGGTTGGGCATGGAATGGCCTAGCAAGCCACTCAGTTGTATCTAACTGCTATGAAGTCAATAAAGAATGAAACTGGACGGACCACCTGGCAGCGCCCGAGGCACCAGAAATGACAATGGCAACCCCAGGCCTGTCCACCCTGCAAGGTCCTCCTTACTAACATCTGGGGGCTTGTGCCAAAGTTGGGAGAGATGTCCAACAGACTAGTCAAGCAACAGCCTGACATAGTCATACTCATGGACTCATACCTTACAGACAATGTCCCAGACACCGCCAACACCATTCCCAAGTATTTCCTGTCCCACCGGCAGGACAGACCCAGCCGAGATGGCAGCACAGTTGTATGCACTCAGGAGGGAGTTGCCTGGGGAGTCCTCAACATTGACTCCGGACCCCATGATGTCTCATGTCATCAGGTCAAACACGGGCAAGGAAACCTCCTGCTGATTACCACCTACTGCCCTCCCTCAGCTGATGAATCAGTACTCCTCCATGTTAAAAACCACTTGGAGGAAGCACAGAATGTACTCTGGGTGGGGGACTTCAATGTCCGTCACCAAGAGTGGCTCAGTAGCACCACTCAGCTATGTCCAATCTACACCTTCTCCTTTGTTATCTCTTGCCCCACCCCCATCTCACTTGCTTATAACCTGTGACATTTTTAATATTTGTCAGTTCCGAAGAAGGGTCACTGACCCGAAACGTTAACTCTGCTTCTCTTTCCACAGATGCTGCCAGACCTGCTGAGTGGTTCCAGCATTTCTTGTTTTACTTTCAGTAGCACCACTACTGGTCGAGTCCTATTAGTCTCAGTCTGCAGCAGGTGGTGAGTGAACCAACAAGAGGGGAAAAAACATACTTGACCTTGTCCTCACCAATCTGCCTGCCGCAGATGCATTTGTCCATGACAGTATTGGTAGGAGTGACCACTGCACAGTACTTGTGCAGACGAATTCCTGCCTTCACATTGAGGATACCGTCCATTGTGTTGTGTGACACTATCACCATGCTAAATGGGATAGATTTTGAACAGATACAGCAATGCAAAACTGGGCATCCATGAGGCGCTGTGGGCCATCAGCAGCAGCAGAATTGTACTCAACCACAATCTGTAACCTCATGGCCTGGCATATCTCCCACTCTACCATTACCATCAAGCCAGGAGACCAACCCTGGTTCAATGAAGAGTGCAGGAGGGCATGCCAGGAGCAGCACCTGGCATACCACAAAATGAAGTGTCAACTTGGTGAAGCAGCATGCAATAGACAGAGCTAAGCAATGCCACAACCAACAAACCAGATCTAAGCTCTGCAGTCCTGCCACATCCAGCCGTGAATAGTGGTGGACAATTAAACAACTAACTGGAGGAGGTGGCTCCACAAATATCCCCATCCTCAATGATGGGGGAGCCCAGGACATCAGTGCAAAAGATAAGGCTGAAGAATTTGCAACAAACTTCAGCCAGAAGTGCCAAGTTGATGATCCATCTCGGCCTCCTCCTGAAGTCCGCAGCATTACAGATGCAGTCTTCAGCCAATTCGATTCACTCCGGGTGACATCAAGAACAGACTAAAGGCACTGGATACTGCAAAGGCTATGGGCCCTGACAATATTCTGGTAATAGTACTGAAGACCTGTACTCCAGAATTTGCGTGCCGCTAGCCAAGTTGTTCCAGTACAGCTTCAACACTGGCATCTACCTGGCAATGTGGAAATTTGCCCAGGTATGTCCTGTACGCAAAAAGTAGGACAAGTCCAACACAGCCAATTACCGCCCCATCAGCCTACTCTCGATCATCACTAAAGTGATGGAAGGTGTCATCGACAGTGCTATCAAGCAGCACTCGCTTAACAATAACCTGCTCAGTGACGCTCAGTTTGGGTTCCGCCAGGGCCACTCAGCTCCTGACATCATTACAGTCTTGGTTCAAACATGGACAAAGGAGCTGAACTCAAGAGGTGAGGTGAGAGTGACTGCCCTTGACATCAAGGCAGCATTTAACCGAGTATGGCATCAAGGAGCCTTCGAAAACTGAAGTCAATGGGAATTGGAAGGAAACTCTCCACTGTTTGGAGTCATACCTAGTACAAAGGAAGATGGTTGTGGTTGTTGGAAGTCAATCATCTCAGCTCCAGAACATCACTGCAGGAGTTCCTCAGGGTACTGTCCTAGGTCCAACCATCTTCAGCTGCTTCATCAATGACCTTCCTTCAATCATAAGGTCAGAAATGGGGATGTTCGCTGATGATTGCACAATGTTCAGCACCATTTGCGACTCCTCAGGTACTGAAGCAGTCCGTGTAGAAATGCAGCAAGACCTGGACAATATCCAGGCTTGGGCTGATAAGTGCCACGTGACATTCGCACCACACAAGTGCCAGGCAATGACTATCTCCAACAAGAGAATCTAACCATCTCCCCTTGACATTCAATGGCATTACCATCGCTGAATCCCCCACTATCAACATCCTCCGTGTTGCCATTGACCAGAAACTGAACTGAAGTAGCCATATAGATACCGTGGCTACAAGACCAGGTCAGAGGCTAGGAATCCTGCAGTGAGTAACTCACCTCCTGACTCCCCAAAGCCTGTGCACCATCTACAAGGCACAAGTCAGGAGTGTGATGGAATACTCTCCACTTGCCTGGATGGATGCAGCTCCAACAACACTCAGGAAGCTCGACACCATCCAGGACAAAGCAGCCCGCTTGATTGGCACCCCATCCACAAACATTCACTCCCTCCACCACCGACGCACAGTGGCAGCAGTGTGTACCATCTACAAGATGCACTGCAGCAATGCACCAAGGCTCCTTAGACAGCACTTTCCAAACCCGCGCCCTCTACCAACTAGAAGGACAAGGGTAGCGAATGCATGGGAACACCACCATCTGCAAGTTCCCCTCCAAGTCACACATCATCCTGACTTGGAACTATATCGCCGTTCCTTCACTGTTGCTGGGTCAAAATCCTGGAACTTCCTTCCTAACAGCACTGTGGGTGTACCTACCCCACATGGACTGCAGCAGTTCAAGAAGGCAGCTCACAACCACCTTCTCAACGGCAATTAGGGATGAGCAATAAATGCTGGCCTAGCCAGCGACGCCCACATCCCATGAATGAATAAAAAAAGGATGCCAGGAAGGAAATAACGGATGTGCTGAGGATTGTCTTCAAATCCTCACTGGATATGGGCGAGGTGCCAGAGGATTGGAGGGTGTGAAGAAAGACCGAATAATTATCGGCCTGTCAGTCTGACCTTGGTAGGTAAATTATTAGAATCACTTCTGAGGGACAGGATAAACTGCCACTTGGAAAGGCACGCATTAATCAGGGATAGACTGCATGATTTGTTAAGGGAAGGTCATGTCTTACCAACTTGATTGAGTTTTTTGAGGAAGTAACAAACAAAGAACAAAGAACAAAGAACAGTACAGCACAGGAACAGGCCATTCGGCCCTCCAAGCCTGCGCCGATCTTGATGCCTGCCTAAATTAACACCTTCTGCACTTCCGGGGCCCATATCCCTCTATTCCCTTCCTATTCATGTATTTGTCAAGATGCCTCTTAAACGTCGCTATCGTATCTACTTCCACCACCTCCCCTGGCAGCAAGTTCCAGGCACTCACCACCCTCTGTGTAAAAAACTTGCCTCGCACATCCCCTCTAAACTTTGCCCTCGCACCTTAAACCTATGTCCCCTAGTAACTGACTCTTCCACCTGGGGAAAAGCTTCTGACTATCCACTCTGTCCATGCCGCTCATAACTTTGTAAACCTCTATCATTCCGCCCCTCCACCTCCGTCGTTCCATTGAAAACAATCCGAGTTTTTCCAACCTCTCCTCATAGCTAATGCCCTCCAGACCAGGCAACATCCTGGTAAACCTTCTTTGTACCCTCTCCAAAGCCTCCATGTCCTTCTGGTAGTGTGGCGACCAGAATTGCACGCAATATTCTAAGTGTGGCCTAACTAAGGTTCTGTACAGCTGCAACATGACTTGCCAATTTTTATACTCTATGCCCCGACCGATGAAGGCAAGCATGCCGTATGCCTTCTTGACTACCTTATCCACCTGCGTTGCCACTTTCAGTGACCTGTGGACCTGTGCACCCAGATCTCTCTGCCTGTCAATACTCCTAAGGGGTTTGCCATTTACTGTATACCTCCCACCTGCATTAGACCTTCCAAAATGCATTACCTCACATTTGTCCGGATTAAACTCCATCTGCCATTTCTTCGCCCAAGTCTCCAACCGATCTGTATCCTGCTGTATCCTCTGACAATCCTCATCATTATCCGCAACTCCACCAACCTTTGTGTCGGCCGCAAACTTACTAATCAGACCAGCTACATTTTCCTCCAAATCATTTATATATACTACAAACAGCAAAAGTCCCAGCACTGATCCCTGCGGAACACCACTAGTTACATCCCTCCATTCAGAAAAACACCCATCCACTGATACCCTCTGTCTTCTATGACCGAGCCAGTTCTGTATCCATCTTGCCAGCTCCTCTCTGATCCCGTGTGACTTCACCTTTTGTACCAGTCTGCCATGCGGGACCTGGTCAAAGGCAGATTGATGAGGGAAGTGCAGTGGATGTTGTCTACATGGATTTTAGTATGGCATTTGACAAGACCCCGCATAGCAGACTGGTCAGAAAAATGAAAGCCCATGGGATACAGGGGAGTGTGGCAGGTTGGATCCAGAATTATCTCAGTGACATGAAACAAAGGGTAGAGGTCTATGGATGTTTTTGTGAATGGAAAGCGGTTTCCAGTGGTGTTTCACGGGGCTCAGTGTTGGGTCCCTTGCTGTTTGTGGTATATATTAATGATTTGGACTTAAATGTGGAGGCATGATTGGGAAATTTGCTGATGACACAAAAATTGGCCGTGTAGTTGATAGTGAAGGATAGCTGCAGAATTCAGAATGATCTCAATGGTTTGGTTGAATGGGTGGAAAAGTGACAAATGGAATTCAATCCAGAAAAGTGTGAGGTGATGCATTTGGGGAGGGCAAATAAAGTGAGGGAATACACAATAAAGAGGAGGATATTGAGAGGGGTAGAAGAAGTGAGAGACCTTGGAGTGCATGTCCACAGCTCGGTGAAGGTAGCAGGACAGGTAGATAGAGTGGTGAAGAAGGCATATGGAATGCTTTCCTTTTTTGGCCGAGGTATAGAATACAAAAGCAGGGATGTAATGCTGGAACTGTACAAAATGCTGGTTCAGCCACAGCTGGAGTATTGCGTACAGTTCTGGTCACCACATTACAGGAAGGACATAATTGCTCTGGAGAGAGTGCAGAAGAGATTTACAAGAATGTTGCCACGGCTCAAAAGTAGCAGCTATGAGGAAAGATTGGATCGGCTTGGGTTGTGTTCCTTAGAACAGAGGAGGCTGAGGGATGACTTAATTGAGGTGTACAAAATTATGAGGGGCTTAGATAGAGTAGACAGGAAGGATCTGTTTCCCCTAGCGGAGAGATCAATTACCAGGGGGCACAGATTTAAGGTTAGAAGAATTAGAGGGAACATGAGGAAAAACTTATTCATCCAGAGGGTGGTGGGTGTCTGGAATTCACTGCCAGGAATGGTGGTGGAGGCAGAAACCCTCAACTCATTTAAAAGGTACCTGGACATGCACCTGACGTGCTGTAACCTGCAAGGCTAAAGGACCAGGTGCTGGAAGGTGGATTAGATTGGGCGACTAGATTTTTCGGCCGGCACAGACACGACGGGCTGAATGGCCTCCTTCTGTGCTGTAATTTTTCTATGGTTCTAGGTTCTTATCCAATTCCCTTTTGAAAGCCACAGTTGAATCTGCCTCCACCACACTCTCAGGCAGTGCATTCCAAATCCAGATCCTAACCACTCACTGCAATAAAAATGTTTTTCCTCATGCTAGTTTTGGTTCTTTTGCCAACTGATGTCTTAAATCGATGTCCTCTGCTTCTCGACGCTCCCGACAATGGGAACAGTTTCTCTCTATCTACTCCATCCAGGCCACTCCTGATTTTGAACACCTCTATCAAATCTCCTCTCAACCTTCTCTTCTCGAAGGAGAACAGCCCCAGCTTCTCCAAGCTATCCACTTAACTGGAGTTTCTCGCCCCTGGCAACATTCCTGTAAATCTTTTCTGCATCCTTTCTAATGCTTCCACATCCTTCCTGAAGTGCAGTGCCCATAAATGGACACAGTACTCCAGTTGAGCCCGAACCAGTGTTTTATACAGGTTCATCATAACGTCCTTACTTTATCCAATCTCTCTGATGTGTATAGACAGTATAGGATGTGTGATGTATGCAAACTCTGAATAACTAATATATACAGGTTAGAAGATGTGTGATATAGAGAAACTGTAGGATAATATATGCAAACTATTGGATGTTACTATTGAAGAAAGGAGGGAGACAGAAAGGGGGGAACTACAGACCTGTTAGCCTGACATCAGTATTAGGGAAAATGCTAGAATCTGTTTAAAGGATGTGATAACTGGACACTTAAAAATACTGGTAGGATTGGGCAGAGTCAACGTGGATTTATGAAAGGGAAATCATGTTTGACAAACCTGTTGGAGTTTTTTGAGGATGTAACTAGCAGAATAGATAAAGGGAAACCAGTGGATGTGGTGCATTTGGATTTTCAGAAGGCTTTCGATAAGGTGCCACAAAGGAGATTAGTAAACAAAATTAGAACACATGGGATTGTGGGGATCGAGAATTGATTAATGGACAAAAGACATAGAGTGGGAATAAACGAACCATTCTCAGGTTGACAGGCTGTGACCAGTGAGGTACCGCAAGGATCAGTGCTGGGGCCACAGCTATTTACAATCTATATTAATGATTTGGATGTGGGGACCAAATGTAATGTTTCCAGGTTTGCTGATGACACAAAACTCAGTGGAAATATGAGTTGTGAGGAGGATGCAAAGAGGCTTCAAGGGGATTTAGACAGGCTAAGTGAGTGGGCAAGAACATGGCAGATGGAATATAATGTGGAAAAATGTGAGCTTATCCACTTTGGTGGGAAAAACAGAAATGCAGAGTATTTCTTAAATGGTGAGAGACTGGGAAGTGTTGATGTCCAAAGGGACCTGGGTGTCCTTGTTCATGAGTAACTAAAAGCCAACATGCAGGTGCAGCAAGCAATTAGGAAGGAAAATGGTATGTTGGCCTTTATTACAAGAGGATTTGAATACAGGAGTAAAGATTAGAATTAGAATTAGAATTAGAACATTACAGCGCAGTACAGGCCCTTCGGCCCTCGATGTTGCGCCGACCATCTGACCTACACTATTCCATTTTCATCCATATGTCTATCCAATGACCACTTAAATGCCCTTAAAGTTGGCGAGTCTACGACTGTTGCAGGCAGTGCGTTCCACGCCCCTACTACTCTCTGAGTAAAGAAACTACCTCTGACATCATCTTTCACCCCTCAACTTGTCTTGCTGCAATTGTATAGAGCCTTGGTGAGACCGTACACAGAGTACTGTATAAAGTTTTGGTCTCCTTACCTAACGAAGGATATTCTTGCCATAGAGGGATTGCAACGAAGGTTCACCAGACTGATTCCTGGAATGACGGCATTGTCCTGTGAGGAGAGATTGAGGAGACTGTGGTTATATTCTCTAGAGTTTAGAAGAATGAGAGGAGATCTCATTGAAGTATGAAAAATACTTACAGGGCTCGACAGGGTAGATGCAGGATGTTTCCCCTGGCTGGGGGTCTAGAACCATGGGGCACATTCTCAGAATAAGATGTAGGCCATTTAGGATTGATATCAGGAAGAATTTCTTCACTCAGAGGGTGGTGAATCTTTGGAATTCTCTACCCAGAGGACGGTGGATGTAGATGAGAAACAGGAATGTGCCAAGGATAGAACTTTTCGGGGCACCAGAGGTAACAGTGCAGGAGCAGGAAGAGAAGCCATTGCAGGTGATTAGAAAGATTAAAAGGGAACCAGGTGAGAGCAGTCACACCCAGCTGGACAGCAGTTGAGAGGCGTTGGAAGAGGATGGTGTGGTCGACCATGTCAAAGACTGCAGACAGTTCGAGAAGGACGAGGAGGGAAAGTTTACCTTTGTCACAGTCGTATAGGATGTCATTTGTGACTTCAATAAGAGCTGTTTCGGCACTATGGAAGGGGTGGAAACATGTTTGGAGGGACTCAAATATGGAGTTCCCAGAAAGATGGGAACAGATGTGGGAGGCGACAACACGTTTAAGGATTTTGGAGAGGAAAGGGAGGTGGGAGACGGGATGGTAGTTTGCAAGGACAGTGGGGTCAAGGGATTTTTTTTTGAGGAGAGGGTGATGATGGAAGATTTAAAGGAGAGAAGGACAACACCTGAAGTGAGAGAACCATTTACAATATCGCCTAAGATGGAGAGCAGGAGGGGAATTGGGTGATCAGTAGTTTAGTGGGAATAGGGTCGAGGGAGCAGGCGGTGGTCTCATGGACAAGATGAGCTCAGAGAGGGCAAGAGAGGAGATATAGGAGAGAAACTGGAGAAAGACGTGAGTTTAGGGCTGGGGAAGGGAGACCATTGTATGAGGTTTGGCCTGGCGGGCTAGAGGAAGGGAGAGATTCAGCAGAGGCGGCTGATCGATGGACTGGATCTTAGTCCATGAGCTCCTCACACTTATTGTTGGAGGTGAGAGGGGAGGGGACGGGGGACAGGGGTTTAATAAGATGGTTTGCAGTCGGGGAAAAGAAGCCGGGGGTTATCTGTGCATTTAAAGATGATCCTGGAATCCTGAGCAGTTCAGAGAGCGGGACCCGATCGTGTTTTAGGGGTCCAGCCAGATCTAAATCAGTCGTCTGCCATATCCTTTCCGGTCTGTGCCCCTTGGACTTAAGGGAGTGGAAATGAGGGCCGTACTGGGGAAATGGCCAGGATAAGAGAGAGAGTGATGGTTTTCATGGGGACGAGGGCATCAAAGGTGCAGGTCAGGGCTGTGGTTGAGCAAATCAGTAGCTGTTGAAATGTCACGGTGAATGGAGGGCTAAAGGCTAGATAGGTGGGACTTTAAAAGCACAGTTGTAAGTGAATTGGGTTTTGACCAAGGCCCCTTCTGCCCTATCAGGTGGACATAAAAGATCCTCGGGCACTATTTTGAAGAAAAGCAGGGGAGATTTCCCCAGATCCGTACTTATCCCTCAACCAACTTAACTAAAATGAGCAGATGATCTGATCATTGCTGTAGGTGGGAGCTTAGTACATTACAACAATGACTACACTTCAAATGTATTTCATTGACTGTAAAGCACTTTGGGATGTTGCAAGATAGTAAAAGGTGCTATGTAAATGCATGTCTTTCTTTACACATTCCTCACATGAGCTATAACCTGTCACTCCCTTTCTCATCACTCTAGTGCCCTCCAGCCTCTTCTTCTTCTTTGGCCTCCTTGTCTCGAGAGACAATGGGTAAGCGCCTAGAGGTTGTCAGTGGTTTGTGGAGCAGCACCTGGAGTGTCTATAAAGGCCAATTCTAGAGTGACAGACTCTTCCACAGGTGTTGCAGATAAAATTGTTTGTCGGGGCTGTTACACAGTTGGCTCTCCCCTTGCGATTCTGTCTTTTTTCCTGCCAACTGCTAAGTCTCTTCGACTCGCCACACTTTAGCCCCGCCTTTATGGCTGCCCGCCAGCTCTGGTGATCGCTGGCAACTGACTCCCATGACTTGTGATCAATGCCACAGGACTTCATGTCGCGTTTGCAGACGTCTTGAAAGCGGAGACATGGAAGGCCGGTGGGTTGCATACCAGTGACGAGCTCGCTGTACAATGTGTCCTTGGGGATCCTGCCATCTTCCATGCAGCTCACATGGCCAAGCCATCTCAAGCGCCGCTGACTCAGTAAGGTTTATAAGCTGGGGATGTTGGCTGCCTTGAGGACTTCTGTGTTGGAGATGCGGTCCTGCCACCTGATGACAAGGATTCTCCGGAGGCAGCGAAGATGGAATGAATTGAGATTGAAACCAGTCTGCATTCTGCTTCACACGTTTGCCATAGGTGGTCATAGCTGACTCATAGATGGCATCTCTGATGTGGGCCCACTTGGTCTCTGCATCCCCTGTGGGAGTGTTTTGGAGGGCTTTTTCAAGTGAATTTAGAAATTTATGTAACAGCTGTGGATAAGAAATTCTGCTTGTGTTGTTGCGCGGGTGGCCTTTCTGCTTGGAGTGACGCAGCTTCTTTGGTTTAAGTCTAACCTTGCTGCACACCAGGGAGTGGTCAGTGTCGCAGTCTGCACTGTGGAAGCTGCGTGTGATTTGAACGCTGTTTACGGAGACTCGCCTTGTGATGATGAGGTTCAGCTGGTGCCAACGACTTGCTCTTGGGTGCCTCCAAGAAACCTGGTGACAGGGCTCAGTATGAAAGAACGAGTTGTTGATGCAGAGGTTATGATAGTTACACAACTCAAGCAGTCTCTGTCCATTCTCATTTATCCTTCCAATGCCATAGCGCCTAAGGCAGAAGGGCCATGAATCATGGTTGACCCCAACCCTGGCATTAAAGTCCCCCGGCAGGAACAGATGTTCGGTATTGGGGATGTTTAGTTTAGTTTAGAGATACAGCACTGAAACAGGCCCTTCGGCCCACCGAGTCTGTGCCGACCATCAACCACCCATTTATACTAATCCTACACTAACCCCATATCAACCCCACCCACATCAACCCCGCGCATCAACACGAGCAGAATTTCTCACCCACAGCTGTTACAAAAATTTCTAAATTCACTTGTAACAGCCCTTCAAAACACTCCCACAGGGGATGCTGAGACCAAGTGGGCCCACATCAGAGACGCCATCTATGAGTCAGCTTTGACCACCTACGGCAAAAGTGCGAAGAGAAATGCAGACTGGTTTCAATCTCATAATGAAGAGTTGGAACCTGTCGTAGCCGCTAAGCGCATTGCACTTTTGAACTACAAGAAAGCCCCCAGCGATTTAACATCCGCAGCACTTAAAGCAGCCAGAAGTACTGCACAAAGAACAGCTAGGCGTTGCGCAAACGACTACTGGCAACACCTATGCAGTCATATTCAGCTGGCCTCAGACACCGGAAACATCAGAGGAATGTATGATGGCATGAAGAGAGCTCTTGGGCCAACCATCAAGAAGATCACCCCCCTCAAATCTAAATCGGGGGACATAATCACTGACCAACGCAAACAGATGGACCGCTGGGTTGAGCACTACCTAGAACTGTACTCCAGGGAGAATGCTGTCACTGAGACTGCCCTCAATGCAGCCCAGCCTCTACCAGTCATGGATGAGCTGGACATACAGCCAACCAAATCGGAACTCAGTGATGCCATTGATTCCCTAGCCAGCGGAAAAGCCCCTGGGAAGGACAGCATTACCCCTGAAATAATCAAGAGTGCCAAGCCTGCTATACTCTCAGCACTACATGAACTGCTATGCCTGTGCTGGGACGAGGGAGCAGTACCCCAGGACATGCGCGATGCCAACATCATCACCCTCTATAAAAACAAAGGTGACCGCGGTGACTGCAACAACTACCGTGGAATCTCCCTGCTCAGCATAGTGGGGAAAGTCTTTGCTCGAGTCGCTCTGAACAGGCTCCAGAAGCTGGCCGAGCGCGTCTACCCTGAGGCACAGTGTGGCTTTCGTGCAGAGAGATCGACTATTGACATGCTGTTCTCCCTTCGTCAGATACAGGAGAAATGCCGTGAACAACAGATGCCCCTCTACATTGCTTTCATTGATCTCACCAAAGCCTTTGACCTCGTCAGCAGACGTGGTCTCTTCAGACTACTAGAAAAGATCGGATGTCCACCAAAGCTACTAAGTATCATCACCTCATTCCATGACAATATGAAAGGCACAATTCAACATGGTGGCTCCTCATCAGAGCCCTTTCCTATCCTGAGTGGTGTGAAACAGGGCTGTGTTCTCGCACCCACACTTTTTGGGATTTTCTTCTCCCTGCTGCTTTCACATGCGTTCAAATTCTCTGAAGAAGGAATTTTCCTCCACACAAGATCAGGGGGCAGGTTGTTCAACCTTGCCCGTCTAAGAGCGAAGTCCAAAGTACGGAAAGTCCTCATCAGAGAACTCCTCTTTGCTGACGATGCTGCTTTAACATCTCACACTGAAGAATGCCTGCAGAGTCTCATCGACAGGTTTGCGTCTGCCTGCAATGAATTTGGCCTAACCATCAGCCTCAAGAAAACGAACATCATGGGGCAGGATGTCAGAAATGCTCCATCCATCAATATTGGCGACCACGCTCTGGAAGTGGTTCAAGAGTTCACCTACCTAGGCTCAACTATCACCAGTAACCTGTCTCTAGATGCAGAAATCAACAAGCGCATGGGTAAGGCTTCCACTGCTATGTTCAGACTGGCCAAGAGAGTGTGGGAAAATGGCGCACTGACACGGAACACAAAAGTCCGAGTGTATCAGGCCTGTGTCCTCAGTACCTTGCTCTACGGCAGCGAGGCCTGGACAACGTATGCCAGCCAAGAGCGACGTCTCAATTCATTCCATCTTCGCTGCCTTCGGAGAATACTTGGCATCAGGTGGCAGGACTATATCTCCAACACAGAAGTCCTTGAAGCGGCCAACATCCCCAGCTTATACACACTACTGAGTCAGCGGCGCTTGAGATGGCTTGGCCATGTGAGCCGCATGGAAGATGGCAGGATCCCCAAAGACACATTGTACAGCGAGCTCGCCACTGGTATCAGACCCACCGGCCGTCCATGTCTCCGTTATAAAGACGTCTGCAAACGCGACATGAAATCGTGTGACATTGATCACAAGTCGTGGGAGTCAGTTGCCAGCATTCGCCAGAGCTGGCGGGCAGCCATAAAGACAGGGCTAAATTGTGGCGAGTCGAAGAGACTTAGTAGTTGGCAGGAAAAAAGACAGAGGCGCAAGGGGAGAGCCAACTGTGCAACAGCCCCAACAAACAAATTTCTCTGCAGCACCTGTGGAAGAGCCTGTCACTCCAGAATTGGCCTTTATAGCCACTCCAGGCGCTGCTTCACAAACCACTGACCACCTCCAGGCGCATATCCATTGTCTCTCGAGATAAGGAGGCCCAAAAGAAGAACCCCATATTCCTACCACATCCCCACCTATATATTTTCCTACCACCTACCTATACTAGGGGCAATTTATAATGGCCAATTAACCTATCAACCTGCAAGTCTTTGGCATGTGGGAGGAAACCGGAGCACCCGGAGGAAACCCACGCAGACACAGGGAGAACTTGCAAACTCCGCACAGGCAGTACCCAGAATCGAACCCGGGTCCCTGGAGCTGTGAGGCTGCAGTGCTAACCACTGCGCCACTGTGCCGCCCTAATGATATTATGGAGTTCCTCGTAGAACTGGTCTTTAACTTCAGGTGGAGAGCAGAGTGTTGGAGCATAGATGCTGAGTAGGTGTACTGGACCAGAGGCGGTGAGCAGTTGGATGGACAGTATGCGTTCTGAGCCATTTGAAGGTGGCTCTATCATGCTGAGCAAAGAGTTTCTGATGGCAAAGCCCACTCCATGCTGTCTTGGTTCTTCAGGATCCCTCCCCTGCCAGAAGAAGATGTAGTCTTGCTCTGTTAGAGATCCGCTCGCAGGGAGGCGTGTCTCCTGAAGTGGAGACTACACTCGACAATATATTCTGATAAAACACAGAAAGAGGTGCTGATTTCAGTGAGATTCCTCAGTATGTACCAGAACAACTCGCATCCAAAGTCTCAATGACAGTTTGTAAGCCTCAAACACACTCTGGACTGTATCTTGTCCTGTGTGACTCACTCCGGACTGTATCTTACATAAAAAATAAGAGCAAGAGTAGGCCATTCGGCCGTTCGGGCCTGCTCCGTCATTCAAAAAAGATCATGGCTGATCATCTAATTCAGTACCCTGTTCCTGCTTTCTCCCCATATCCCTTGATCCCTTTGGCATTAAGAAATCTATCTATCTCCTTCTTGAATATATTTAATGACTTGGCCTCCACTGCCTTCTGCGGTAGAGAATTCCACAGGTTCACCACCCTCTGAGTGAAAAAATTTCTCCTCATCTTGGTTCTAAATGGCATACCCCATATCCTGAGAGTGTGACCCCTGGTTCTGGACTTCCCAGCCATCGGGAACATCCTCCCTACATCTAGCCTGTCTAGTCCTGTTAGAATTTTATAGGTTTCTATGAGATCCCCTCTCATTCTTCTGAACTCTAGTGAATATAGGCCTAGTCGATCCAATCTCTCCTCATACGTCAATCCTGCCATCCCAGGAATCAGCCTATATCTTCGTAGTTTCCTTTATTTAGATTCAGGACCCTAGTTTCAGATTCAACGACCTCAGTCTCCATCTTAATGAAGAATTCTATCATGTTATGGTCGCTCCTCCCCAAGGGACTTTACACAACAAGATTGTTAATTAATCCTTTCTCATTGCACAATACCCAGTCTAGGTTAACCTGTTTTCTAGTTGATTCCTCAACATATTGGTCTAAAAAACCCCGTCACATACACACTCCAGGAAATCCTTCTCCACAGTATTATTGCTAATTTGGTTTGACCAATCTATATGTAGATTAACGTCACCCATGATTACAGTTGCACCCTTATTGCATGTGTCTATAATTTCCTGTTTAATGCCATCCCTTATATCTCCACTACTGTTTGGGGCCTACAGACAACCCCGTTTTCTGCCCCTTGGTGTTTCTTAGCTCCACCCTTACAGATTCCACATCATGATTTTCTGAGCCAATATCTTTCCTTACTATTGCATTGATTTCCTTTTTTACTAACAATGCTATCCCACCTCCTTTCCCTTTTTGCCTGTCCTTCCTAAACATTGAATACCCCTGGATGTTCAGTCCCCATCCTTGGTCACCCTGCAGCCATGTCTCCATAATCGCTACTATATCATAACTATTTATATCTGTTTGCGCTGTTAATTCATCTATCTTATTGCGAATGCTCCGCGCATTAAGACACAATGCCTTTAGACTTGTCTTTTTAACATTGTTAGACATCTTAGCTTTATTTTGTACTATAGCCCCATTTGTTTCTTGCCCTTGTTTTCTCTGTCTTCCACTTTTGCTACTTACCTTTCTGTCTTTCATTTCTATCCTTGTTTCCCCCTCCTCTGTCTCCCTGCTCAGATTCCCATCCCCCGCCATTCTAGTTTAAACCCTCCCCGACAGCACTAGCAAACAGCCCCCTGAGAAAATTGGTCCCAGTCCTGCCCAGATGCAACCCATCCAGCTTGTTCTGGTCCCACCTTCCGCAGAACCGGTCCCAATGTCCCAGGAATCTGAATCCCTCCCCGCTACACCATTTCTCCAGCATGTATTCATCTGATATATCCTGCTATTTCTGCTCTTGCTAGCACCTGGCACTGGTAGTAATCCTGCGATTACTACCTTTGAGGTCCTACTTTTTAATTTACGCCCTCACTCCCTATATTCAGCTTGTGGGACCTCATCCCTTTTTTTGACCTATGCCGTTGGTACCAATATTACCACGACAACTGGCTGCTCACCCTCCCCCCTCAGAATGCCCTGCAGCCACTCAGATACATCCTTGACCCTAGCACCAAAGAGGCAGCGTACCATCCTGGAGTCTCTTTTGCGGCTGCAGAAATGCCTGTCTGTTCCCCTGATGATTGAATCCCCTATCACTACAACCCTGCCACTCTTCTTCCTCCCTTCCTGTGCAGCAGAGCCACGCATGGTGCCATGAACTTGGCTCTTGCTGCTTTCCCCTGAGCCATCTCCCCGAAACAATATCCAAAGCGGTTCATCTGTTAGAGAGGGGGATGGCCACAGTGGACTCCTGCACTACCTGCCTTCCTCTACTCTGCCTGGTGGTCACCCATTCTCTTTCTACCTTTGCAGCATTTGCCTGCGGTGTGACCACCTCACTAAACGTGCTATCCATGACGATCTCAGCATCACGGATGCTCCACAGTGTGTCTCACTCCGGATTGTATCTTATCCTGCGTGACTCACTCCGGACTGTGTCTTATCCACTGTGACTCACTCCAGACTGTATCTTTTCCACTGTGAGTCACTCCGGACTGTACCTTATCCAGTGTGACTCACTCCGGACTGTATCTTTTCTTGTGTGATTCACTTTGGAGTGTACCTTATCCAGTGTGACTCACTCCGGACTGTATCTTATAGAGTGACTCACTCCGGACTGTATCTTATCCTGCGTGACTCACTCCGGAGTGTACCTTATCCAGTGTGACTCACTCCGGACTGTATCTTATCCTGCGTGACTCACTCCGGAGTGTACCTTATCCAGTGTGACTCACTCCGGACTGTATCTTATCCTGCGTGACTCACTCCGGAGTGTACCTTATCCAGTGTGACTCACTCCGGACTGTATCTTTTCTTGTGTGATTCACTTCGGAGTGTACCTTATCCAGTGTGACTCACTCCGGAGTGTACCTTATCCAGTGTGACTCACTCCGGACTGTATCTTTTCTTGTGTGATTCACTTTGGAGTGTACCTTATCCAGTGTGACTCACTCCGGACTGTATCTTGTCCTGTGTGACTCACTCCGGACTGTATCTTGTCCTGTGTGACTCACTCCGGACTGTATCTTATCCTGTGTGACTCACTCCGGAGTGTACCTTATCCAGTGTGACTCACTCCGGACTGTATCTTATCCTGTGTGACTCACTCCGGAGTGTACCTTATCCAGTGTGACTCACTCCGGACTGTACCTTATCCAGTGTGACTCACTTCGGACTGTATCTTATCCTGTGTGACTCACTCCGGACTGTATCTTTTCTTGTGTGATTCACTTCGGAGTGTACCTTATCCAGTGTGACTCACTCCGGACTGTATCTTATAGAGTGACTCACTCCGGACTGTATCTTGTCCTGTGTGACTCACTTCGGACTGTATCTTATCCTGTGTGACTCACTCCGGACTGTATCTTTTCTTGTGTGATTCACTTCGGAGTGTACCTTATCCAGTGTGACTCACTCCGGACTGTATCTTATAGAGTGACTCACTCCGGACTGTATCTTGTCCTGTGTGACTCACTTCGGACTGTATCTTATCCTGTGTGACTCACTCCGGACTGTATCTTATCCTGTGTGACTCACTCCGGACTGTATCTTATCCTGTGTGACTCACTCCGGACTGTATCTTTTCTTGTGTGATTCACTTCGGAGTGTACCTTATCCAGTGTGACTCACTCCGGACTGTATCTTATAGAGTGACTCACTCTGGACTGTATCTTGTCCTGTGTGACTCACTCCGGACTGTATCTTATCCTGTGTGACTCACTCCGGACTGTATCTTATCCTGCGTGACTCACTCCGGAGTGTACCTTATCCAGTGTGACTCACTCCGGACTGTACCTTATCCAGTGTGACTCACTCCGGACTGTATCTTTTCTTGTGTGATTCACTTCGGAGTGTACCTTATCCAGTGTGACTCACTCCGGACTGTATCTTTTCTTGTGTGATTCACTTCGGAGTGTACCTTATCCAGTGTGACTCACTTCGGACTGTACCTTATCCAGTGTGACTCACTCCGGACTGTATCTTTTCTTGTGTGATTCACTTCGGAGTGTACCTTATCCAGTGTGACTCACTCCGGACTGTATCTTTTCTTGTGTGATTCACTTCGGAGTGTACCTTATCCAGTGTGACTCACTCCGGACTGTCCCTTATCCAGTGTGACTCACTCCGGACTGTATCTTTTCTTGTGTGATTCACTTCGGAGTGTACCTTATCCAGTGTGACTCACTCCGGACTGTATCTTTTCTTGTGTGATTCACTTCGGAGTGTACCTTATCCAGTGTGACTCACTCCGGACTGTACCTTATCCAGTGTGACTCACTCCGGACTGTACCTTATCCAGTGTGACTCACTCCGGACTGTATCTTATAGAGTGACTCACTCCGGACTGTATCTTATCCAGTGTGACTCACTCCGGACTGTATCTTATCCAGTGTGACTCACTCCGGACTGTATCTTATAGAGTGACTCACTCCGGACTGTATCTTGTCCTGTGTGACTCACTCTGGACTGTATCTTATCCAGTGTGACTCACTCCGGACTGTATCTTATAGAGTGACTCACTCCGGACTGTATCTTGTCCTGTGTGACTCACTCCGGACTGTATCTTATCCAGTGTGACTCACTCCGGACTGTATCTTTTCTTGTGTGACTCACTCCGGACTGTATCTTATCCAGTGTGACTCACTCCGGACTGTATCTTATAGAGTGACTCACTCCGGACTGTATCTTATAGAGTGACTCACTCCGGACTGTGTATTACTCTGCAGCGTGAGACACTCTCGCTATGTCTCATGTCTTGTCAGTCAGCAGTAGGGAGGGCCACAGACTGAGTCTTGCTCTGTGATTTGTCATGGATCCTTGGAATTGGGGTGAATGCAGACACTGCTACATTTCATTTGAACGGTAAGTCAATGAGCATCAGGTTCCCAAAGCAGTTGTGACTTCCTGCCCCTTCCCCATTCTCACCACACAGTCTGTTCATCACAACCAACATCCAGACACACAGCAGGAAGAACTGAGGCTCAGTTGATTGTTTGCCTTGTTAAATCATTTAAGAAAATAACGAAGGACAAAACTCATTGAAAGGCCTGTTTGTGTTCACTCATCCCAGTTTTAGCCAGAGAGTAGTCCATGGGCTGCCCCACGATTGACCTGTTTCGAAACCAGATTTTAAAAGTCCCTCTTTTCAAAAAGGTGGAGGGATTTAGAAAATGAAGTCCAGAGCAGATTTTTGTTTTCAACTTTTCCCCCAGAATTCAGGGTTGCCAACTTTGGTCGGTCATATTTCTGGAGATCTTATCACATGACCCCCCTGCCTCCAATCACTCCGCCCCCAGTGTCCCGCCATTGGTCTCCCGACATGTCCATCCTGACACTCCGCCACCTCCCAAAGCCAATAGGAAAACAAATGTATTCTTCATTACCCGATTGTTATATTCTTGACTGTAGTGGGTAGACAGTGAAATTGTGGTAATGTCACTGGGGTAGTAATCCAGAGGCCCAGGCTATTACCCTGGGGGAGCAAGTTCCAATCCTGCCACGGCCGCTGGTTGAACTTAAATTTAATTAATTAAAAAATCTGGAATTAAAAGCTAGTCTCAGTCATGGAGACATGACACTATCATCGATTGTCGTTAAAACCCATCTGGAGAGGCAATATAAAAGATACAATTCTAAATGAGGAGCAGAGGGCCCTAGGGATATATGCGCACCAATCATTGAAGTTTGCAGGGTAGGTTGAAAAAGCAGTTAATAAAGCATACAGGATCCTGGGCCTTATAAATTCCTTTAGGGAAGGAAATCTGCCATCCTTGCCTGGTCTGGCCTACATGTGACTCCACCCATGGCAATGTGGTTGATTCTTAGCTGCCTTCTGAAATGGTCTCTCAGTTATCAAGGACAATTAGGCATGGGAAACAAATGCTGGACTTGCATTCATGGTGCCCCCGTCCCATGAAAGAATTAAAAAAAAACTTATGCCTTGTAGATGGTGGACGGCTCTGGGGAGTCAGGAGGTTGAGTTACTCGCTGCAGAATTCCCAGCCTCTGACCTGCTCTTGCAATCACAGTATTTATGTGGCTGTTCCAGTTCAGTTTCTGGTCAATGGTAACCCCCAGGATATTGATAGTAGGGGATTCAGCAATGGCAATGCCTTTGAATGTCAAGGGGAGTTGGTCATTACCTGCCACTTTTGTGGCGCGACTGTTATCATCCCAAGCCTGGATGTTGTCCAGGTCTTGCTGCGGATGGACACAGTCTGTTGCAGAACATGCTAAAGCACTTTACACTCTCTGAACTTTCTGCAGTCACTGTTGACACATAACAGCCAATTTACAGAGTAAGCTCCCATAATTAGCAATATGATGATGACCAGATAGCACCTCTGGGCATTTTCTCTCTTCCTTATAGACTGCAATGCTATATCTGGCCCTTGTCCCCTGTAGAACAGAGCAGAAGAAACCTTCCCAGTATTAGTCAGGCTGTTGAATTCATTATCTGTGTTAGCTTTGAATTCAGGCCATTGTCAGCATTCAACAGACTAGACAGGTACATGAAGTGTCACATAATAGGCTTGTGAGAAAAGTTAGAGCCCATGAAATAAAAGGGACGGGAGCAGCATGAATACGAAATTGGCCGAGTGACAGGAAACAGACTTAAGGATAATGGGGTTTCCCAGGGGTTGTGCTCGGACCCCTGCTTTTCTCGATCTATATTAATGACCTAGACTTGGGTGTACAGGGCACAACTTCAAAACTTGTGAATGACACAAAACTTTGAACTGTGGGAGGTTAGCGTTAAACTTCAAAAGGATATAGACAGGCTGATAGAATGAGCAGATAGTTGGCAGATGAAATTTAAAACAGAGAAGTGTGAAATGGTTCAACTTGGCAGGAAGAACGAGGAGAGGCAATATAAAAGATACAATTCTAAATGAGGAGCAGAGGGCCCTAGGGATATATGCTCACCAATCATTGAAGTTTGCAGGGTAGGTTGAAAAAGCAGTTAATAAAGCATACGGGATCCTGGGCCTTATAAATAAGAGGTATAGAGTACAAAAAGGAAATTGAGAAACAGAAATAGAAACAGTGACTCCTAAAAACACAGCCCAGCGCCCACTTCATCATGGCGCTCCCAGCTTTGAACACGCGCAGAATAGACTCTTGATCAAGTCAGTATGGCGAAGCGCGCAAAAGCATCATCGCGTACTGGAACATCAGCTCGCCACTTCCCTCCCCTCGGCCGCTTGCTTCCCCGGCCTTGCCTCTGCTCCCCGCTCTCTCCCCCTCAGGAAGGAAAGAGTGTGACAAGATAGATAGGGGAGACTGCGAGCTGGAGGGAGCAGAAGCTGGAGGCTGCGGAAAGCAGAAAGGAGTGGGCAGCACCACAGAGGGGAGGAAGCAGCGAGGCGAGTAGGGAAGAAGCAGTAAGTGGTGAAGCGAAGGAGCAGGGTGGAGAAACGCTGGGGATTTGAGTTTCATTTGTTTTTGTGATAAATTGAGCAGCGCCATCTTTACTACTGGCAGCTGCCTGAGACGTTGCAGACAGTGACGTTTCAGTGCATGAGGCTGCATTAGCACATGTGCGAATGCTACGCCACCTAGTGGTTGCGTTGTCAACCAACGCAGCCAAAAACAGAAAACACTGGGCAGCACTCAGGTCAGGCAGCATCTGTAGACAAAAACAGCTGTTTCAAGTCAATGACCTTTTGTCTCCAGCCCTGTGTTTTTGTTTCAGATTTCCAGCATCCACAGTATTGTGCTTTTGTATTAGAAGTTATGAGAAACTTGTATAAACCAGTGGTTCAGCCTCAACCACAGTATTGTGTTCAGTACCAGGCACCACTCTTTTAGAAGATATCAGAGAGGATGCAGAAAAGATTCTCAAGAATGGTTCCAGGGATGAAACATTTCAGTTATGTGGATCTGTTCTCCTTAAAGAGGTGGTTGAGAGATTTAATGAAAGTGTTCAAAAAGGGTCTCCGCAGAGTAGATGGGTAAGAAACTGCTCCCATTGGCAGAAGGATTCAGAACCAGGGGGAACCACTTTAAGGTAATTGGAGAAAGAATCAACGGCAGCACTGAAAAACATTGCGTGTGGTTTGGATTTGGAAAGCACTACAGTGTGTAGTGGAAGTAGATGCAATTGTGGCTTTCAAAATGGAATTGGATAACTACTTGAAGAGAAAGGTTTGCAGGGCTACAGGGGGAAAGGTGGGGGGAAAATTATGAGTTGCTCTTGCAGAGAGCTAGCATGGGCCAAATAGCCTCCATCCGTGGTTGTAACCATTCTAGGAGTGGCAGCGGACATTGATAAGGCTGCTGAAATATAAAACAACCGTATAAAAGGAAGCGAGATTCAACTGTTACTTTCTAAAAGGAATCGGATTAATACGGATAATATTCACTTGAAGCACGCAGCTGGCACTGGGGGTACCATGGTGGCCTGTGCGTATACCAGTTTGGAGACTGTGCCAAATCAGAGCAGCCCCGTTAGCTTTCCACAGGGGCAGGGTTGGTGTATTTGTTGAGGGAAAACCTGAGTATTTAGCTACCAAGACAGCACATGGGTGGATGTAGGGTAAGGAAGGAAGCAACACTGAATAAAAAGACAAACATTACAAAACAAACAAGTCATACTGATTTTATTACAGAATAGGTAGTGCAAATGTAACAGAACTCAGTGCAGTGTCCTGTCCACATCTGAACCCTCCAACTCTACATAGGCATGGTCAGGGAGGGGACAGGAACTGCACAGCCCGCCACAGCACCTACAGACAGGCAGCAACTTCCAAAGAGAGATTCTTCACACTTTTCCATTCTCTTCCACTTGCACTGAATAAATCACTGGGCTGGTGAGGCCTGGTGTGTTAACCTCCACCTGTAGTGAACACAAAGACACATTTAACTACTGGCCATATTGCCGTCTGTACATCGACCCTGCCTCCACCACCTTCTGAGGCAGAGAATTCCAAAGTTGTACAACCCTCAAAAAAAAAAAAAAAAAAAAATTCTCATACATCCTAAAAGGGCGACCCTTCATTTTAAAACAGTGCCCCCTAGTTCTGGACTCACCCACAAGAGGAAACATCCTTTCCACATCAACCTTGTCAAGATCGTTCACGATCTTATAAACTTCAATCAGCTCTCCCCTCACTCTTCTAAACTCCAGTTAAAACAAGCCCAGTTTGTCCAACTTTTCCTCATACTACAACCCACTCATTCCAGGTATCAATCTAGTAAGCCTCCTTCTGACCCGCCTCCAATGCATTCACATCCTTCCTTAAATAAGACCAAAATCAGTCTACAACCTCATGTCCTCTTCCCAACATACTTTACTGCCCATCTTTGTCTCATCTGCAAATTTAGCAACAATGCCATCGCTCCCCTCATCCAAGTCAGTTATAAAAAGTTGAGGCCCCTGAGAGACGCCACTTGTCACATCCTGCCAATCAGAAAAAGACCCATTTATGCATACTGATTTCAGCCAGCCAATCTTCTACCCTTGCTAACGTTACCCCCTCCACCATGAGCTCCTACTTTGTGCAATAACCTTTTATATGGAACCTTGTCAAACGCCTCTAGAAATCCAAGTACAGCACATCAAACAGCTACCCTTTATCCACATTGCATGCCATAGTTACCGTTTTCTGCCACCCCCCCCACCCCCGCTTCTTGAATAGAGGCAGTATATTTGCCACTTTCCAGTCTGAAAGAAAGTTTCCAGAATCTAGTGAATTTTGAAAAACCACCAACAAGCATCTACTACCACATTAGCCACCTCTTTTAAGACCCTAGGATGAAGTCCATCAGGACCTGGGGACTTGTCAGCCCGCAGCTCCATCAGTTTGGTCGGTACTGATACCCCGGTGATGGTAATTTCTCCAAGTTCCTCTCTTCCTTCCACCTTCTGATTTACAGCTATTCCTGCCCATCTTTGTAGCAGCAAATTTGGCTACATCCAAGTCATCAATATAGATTGTAAATAGTTGAGGCCCCAGCACTGATCCCTGTAGCACACTAGTTACAATTTGCCAACCTGAAAATGACCTATTTATTCCCACTTTTCTGTTAGCCAATCCATGTTAATGCACAAGAGCTCAAGGCATTGTGGGTGATTTTATGCAGCATCTTAAAAATCGAATGTCCTTTGGAAAATCAAATGCATTACATCTACTGGTTTCCCTTTATCCACCCTGCTTGTTACATCCTCAAAGAATACTAAAATTTGTTCAACATGATTTCCCTTTCATAAAACCATGACGACTCTGCCGGAAAGCATTATGATTTTCTAAATGCCCTATTACTTCCTCAATAATGGATTCCAGCATTTTCCCCAATGACAGAGGTTAGGCTAACTGGCCTATAGTTTCCTACTGTCTGTCTTCCTCCTTACTCAAACAGGAGTTACATTTGCAGTTTTCCAATCCATTGAGACCTTTCCAGAATCTTGGGAATTTTGGAAATTACAACCAACTAACTCTGCAGCCACTTCTTTTAAGACCCTAGGATGCAGGCCATCAGGTCCAGGGGACTAGTCAGCCTTCAGTCCCATTAATTCAGTAACTCTAGTAAAGTAGCATTAAAATCCTGGTTAGAAAAAGGTTGTGCAAATGAATTATTCACATACCTCACTACAGCATATAAAATGTAAACTCTGCAAAGTTGCAAACTAAGGATATGAAACAGGGACGCCCCCCCCCACCCCCAGTTACAACAAAAAAAAAATTCATTCACAGGATGTGGGCGTCACTGGCTAGGCCATTTATTGTCCAAACACAATTGCCCATGAAAAAGGTCATGAGCTGCATTCTTGAATTGCTGCAGACCATTTGATGCAGGTACACCCAGTGCTGTAGGGAGGGAGTTCCAGGATTTTGACCCAGCGACAGTGAAGGAACGGCGATATAGTTCCAAGTCAGAATGGCGTGTGACTTGGAGGGGAATTTGCAGGTGGTGGTGTTCCATGTATCTGCTGCCCTTGTCCTAGGTGGTAGAGGTCACAGGTTTGGAAGATGGTGTCCAAGGACCCTTGGTGCGTTGCTGCAGTGCATCTTGTAGATGGTACACACTGCTGCCACTGTGCGTCAGTGGTGGAGGGAGCGAATGGTTTGTAGATGGGGTGCCAATCAAGTGGGCTGCTTGGACCTGGATGGCATTGAGCTTCTGGAGTGTTGTTGGAGCTACACCCATCCAGGCAAGTGGGGAGTATTCCATCACATTCCTGATGTGTGCCTTGTAGATGGTGGACAGGCTTTTGGGAGAGAGGAGTTAACAGATCACAATGGGGAATAGTCAGAGCACTGTGTGTATCACCAGGGTTAATTCAGTAACTCTAGTCTGTAAAGTGTCATCATTAACATCCCCATGTATTTTTTTTTTAATTACTCAATCGCCTCTCTCCAAAAAGTTTCCAATTCTGCTGAGTTCACTGGGGTTAATTCTGAATATGTTCAAGTTTCAATATTAAGTGAGACCAGAAAATTGTGACAGAAAGTTGTGTGAGGTTGGCGATAATCCACTCACCTCACTACAGCGTACAACAATTCAGCTCATTCATTCCCCCAACCTGTAAATACAAAACAGGACAATTAGATTAAAAGCAGAATACTACAGATATAGGAAATCTGAAATAAAAACAAGAAATGCTGGAAACACAGGACTGGCAGCATCTGTGGAGAGAAGCAGAGTTAACATTTCAGGTCAATGACCCTTCATCAGAACAATTAGATGTTGCCTTTAAGGAATGCATCAGGTAAATTCCAGTGGCAACGAGCACTGGCAGCACACTGTATTGTCAAGCTTAGTTCAGGTGACTGGTCTGGAAAATATTAAATGGTCCCATTGTTGTTTGCTTTTTAAAAATCCCACTTCTTGGGAAGCACCAATCCGTTGCAGCTGTCTGGGACCACTCATCACCCTTGTCCAGGCCGTGAAACTAACTCAGCATAGACTGGAACGTGAAGCAGAGACCTTTGCAATTGGTGACCCCATGTTGAGTCTTGTACCCACCAAACTGGCAGGGCAGAGGTACCTGCTTGTGACACCAGTGCCGTCCCTATCTCCAGGGACTGAAGGTAGCTATTAAAACACTCCCAAAAAAAATGTAGAACAGATACCACCAACAAGAGGCGGGAAGTTCCGTTCAGCACCCTATGAGTTATCAGCAGGTTTAACTTGGGCACCTAAAAGATTAACCGTTCAAGAATAAAGTTACATTTCTGCACTTGCCTCTTATATGGAGCCACAGTTACAAGATATTTCTTCTTCCTGTACATTCTCTTGACCTGTAAAAGATGAACAGAGATGACGAGCTGCAGTCTGTCAGCTTTGCCCGGGTTAACACACAGCAGCCGAGTGTGTTCAGAGCACTGTGTGTATCACCAGGGTTTATTCAGTAACTCTAGTCTGTAAAGTGTCATCATTAATGCCTCCGCTACCAGTGCAAGTCCTTGTCATGATGAATTATTCACTTACCAAACACCCCCACACCCCCCCCGACTTGGAAATCAAGGAATTTAGACTCTTCCATCCTTCTTTGGAAACCTGCAAACAGATAGAAACCTGTAACACCAGCCTTAAACCCGGGAGAGGAATTAACAGATCACAAACGGGGAATAGTCAGAGCACTGTGTGTATCACCAAGGTTAATTCAGTAACTCTAGTCTGTAAAGTGTCATCATTAACTTTCAGGTGTTGGATTTCTCCTGAAAATAAAGCCCTCTTTTCTTTTTTTTTTTAAAAAAAGGCACCAATTCCTGTTGGAGTTCACTGGGGCCAATTCTGAACAGTTTCAAGATCAAAACTGAAAAAAAACCCAACAGAAATGTAACCAGAAAATTGCAACAAAAGGAAGGTGCCGCTTGGCGATTCTGGTGACACTTACCACCATGCTGTAAAACGACGATTCAGCTCCTCACCTCATTTCCCCAACCTGTTAAAACAGAAACAATGATTAAACATTGCCCTCAGGACATGCATCAGGTACAAGGACTGCAGCAGGTGAGCATTCAGAGCACTGTGTGTATCGTCAGGTTTAATTCAGTAACTCTAGTCTGTAAAGTGTCATCATTAATACTCTTTCATACGGTCAACCTGCAGGTTGTAATAAATCACCAACACGCACCTGACCGCATTGTGTGGCGCCCCATGTATCAAGCAGTTGGGCCGAATGGCCCATTTCTGTGCTGTAAATGATGTTTGTATTATTGCTCAACACCAATTGTCCATTCTGGTTAATGAGCCTGCAAGAGAGAGCGAGAAAAAAAACTAAAATGCTAAATATCGCCCACCGAAGAATCACAGAAACAGGTACAAGACAATGAGGAGTGTTCAGAGCACTGTGTGTATCATCAGGTTTAATTCAGTAACTCTAGTCTGTAAAGTGTCATCATTAACACTCATGCATACATTTAACTTTTGGGTCTAATTAATCATGTGTGTACCTAGCCATATATCGAGTCAGGGTCCACAGGTGTTCAGTCTTCATTCTGCAAAACAGGAAATTAAAAAAAAAAGGTTTAATAAAGCTGGCTGCATGCACAGGAGCAGCTAACAATACGATCGGTTGTGTACGGACAGTCTTGGCTGGTAGTTTATCAGCAGTGGTTAGCTCTGTTGCCTCCGAGTCAGAAGGTTCAAGCTCCACTTCAGGAGATCTCAGTACAGAATCTAGGCTGACAGTCCGACAGTCGGGGGGGGGGAAAAAGGTGCCATCTTGCCAATGAGACATTAAAACAGAGGCCCCCGTCTGTCCTCCCACCCTACTATTTGGGGAGCGGTGGGGAGTTCTCCCCAGTGTCCTGGGAGAATAACCATCACCAAAAACATCAGGCGATTATTTCAGGGCTGTTTGCGGAATCTTGCTGTGCGCAGATGAGCAGCTGTGTTTCCCACATTAAAACAGCGACTGCATTTCACAGACTAAACTGTTTTTGGGAATTCCAGAGTTTGGGCCTTGGCAACTGAAGGCATGGCCTCCAATAGTGGACTGATTAAAATTGGGATGCTCAAGAGGCCACAATGAGAGGAGCGTGGGTATCTTGGAGGGTTGCGGGATTTTAAAAAGGCAGGTGCCGCTGAACCGGGAGCCCATCAACCAAATACTTAAAAAAAAAAGTCGAGGTGCTAACTCTGCACAGCATTAAAAAGAAAACTGAATTCCCGCACCTCTGCCGTGCTGGAGTCCATCCACCGCACCTGCAAAACAAACAGTAAGAAATGAAGGTTACAGGCAACAGACACTGGCAGGAGAGGATAGGTCAGGTCAGGCAGCAGGAAGCATTCAGTGCGCTGCGGCTTTGCGTCACAGTTTTAACTCAGAAAAAGTAAAACTTGAGTTTCATCATCACACTTGAGAAAGGAAGCCTTGTAAAACGGTCAGTCATGACCAGTGCCCAACCTACCTCACTGCAAGGAGCATCTTCTGAGGTGCTGCCCATTCCCTCACCAATCTGTGGGCAGACGTGAAAAAAAAAGAGAACGTTAACAGTTCTTCTCAGCTTTCCTGATGGCACAAGGCACCGTGCAAGGTAGTGCCACGGACCAAGGACTTGGTTTGGTTCAGTCACTGATACATACTGAGTTAGCAGGACAACACAGACAGAAGAATTCGCCAAGGGTTTTAACAGCAGCTGGAGGAGATCAGAGCACCCTGGGGGGTCCAAAACTCAGCCCACACATTTCCCTATTATCGCATTACCGTTTGTGAAATTTGCTGTGTCGACATTAGAAACAAAACTTTATTTTAATTGGCTGTAAAGCATTTTGGGATGCCCGAAAGGCACATATAAGTGCACCTCACTCCTCCCCATCCTGCTGAAAATGGACTCGTGTGGCAGGCAGATGGACTAGGCCAGGGCCCACGTTCAGCAGTGACAAGTCTCCCACTCAGTCCTGTGAGCACTCAATTACCAGCTTGGCAGTCAGGAAGACATAGTACCCACTGGAAGTGTAGACAGTGACCAAACACTAGGGGCATCGCTGCGCACCTCACCAGCACAAAGCTGAGCAAGAAGGGATCAGGAGATCCCTATTGCAATCAGAGTTAACTGCATGGGCGAGGATATGACAAAGACACAGCAGGGGGGGGGGGGGGGGGGTCTGATAGGAATTCCCCAGCTTTTTGTCAAAAGTTCCACCAATACCAGCTACCAGACCTGACAAAGAACCGGAGGACAAAGCAAGGAAAACACACAGCCTAGCACAAGTGAGGTCAGGGGAGAATCATAAATCATAACCATTGCACAGTGGCTAGCACCGCAGCCTCACAGCTCCAGCGACCCGGGTTCAATTCTGGGTACTGCCTGTGTGTGCGTGGATTTCCTCCGGGTGCTCCGGTTTCCTCCCACACGCCAAAGACTTGCAGGTTGATGGGTAAATTGGCCATTAGCAATTGCCCCTAGTATAGGTAGGTGGTAGGGAAAATATAGGGTGGGGATGTGGTAGGAATATGGAATTAGTGTAGGATTAGTATAAATGGGTGGTTGATGGTCGGCACAGACTCGGTGGGCCGAAGGGCCTGTTTCAGTGCTGTATCTCTAAACTAAACTAAAGAAAAGGCCAAGATCATCTTAAAACAACAAATGAATTGCATCTCAAGTGGTGACAGAGATGTACTCACCCTCCTTCCACCAGAGGGCAGTAACTCCCTCAAAAAATCAGCAACATTTTAATTGGGCCCAAACCGAACAAAAATCTGGTGCAAAAAGCTGAGTTTTCCAGCCTTTCCATGATTTTCCCTCACTCACATGTAGCAACTAGACACATCACGCTTCAGCAAAAATAGTTCACTACAGCATCAATGGCCAAAATATGGTAAATCACCAATTGCAAAAAAAAATGACAGCCTAACAAAGGGACCAGGCCAGAAAAATAAAAAAAGTCCTGTAAAAGGAGGGATATTTAAACAGCCTCACTGGTTCTGCAAATGGGATCTGGACCTGATATGCTAGCCTATTTATTAATACATTAGGCATTTTATGCTTTTATTAAAAAAGCCAACAAGTTTTCCCTTACATGTTTAAGGCAGTATTTGATTAAAACCTTTTAAATCAGTGATTTTTTGGCAATACAGCTTCTTTTAGAAAAAAAAAAGACATACCTCAATCTCCAGTCAGCAAAAACGACTCAAGTCTTCAAGCAGATCACAAGATCCTGTTACAAGGACACAGTGTCCCATTCTGCCTCCACACACTCTGCAGTACTGGGTCAAAAATTAAATACAACCAAGACCTTAGCCAATAGCAAATTTATAAACTCAAGTTTCATTTTTTTGTTTAAAAAAAAAATCAAAGTGGGCCGAGACGGAAAATGCCCGACTCATCACAGCACCACAAACTTGGGCCCACATGGATAATTTTACTTACTCCTTCTTTCATACTAAACCACCTTCCCCCTGCACCCCACAAAAAATAAACCTCATCTATCTAAAAATCACAGCAAGTTCCCTGCAACATTTTACAAGATTAAAACGATTTTAAAAAGCTGCAAGATTTTATTAAATCTACAGAAAGCGTCCCCATTTATCATATTCTGATTGATCATAAAATGCTCTCTCTCTCTACAAGCTCAAGAGGAAGATGCAACATTCTTCTCCAAGAAAAAGAAAGCAATTTTTAAAATTAGGGATCAGGTGCTTTTTTTTTAAAAAAAAACAAAAACAGCAAACTTAATAATCCCTGAAATGTGCTCAAGGTCTCTTCCTCCCAGTGAAACATTTTGGAATTACCCTTTTTTCTGGGGTGGGGGAAGCGAGAGAAATTAAAAGACATTCAGGAGCATTAAAAGAAAAGGGGTCAGAAAGTGGAGCAGGATATGCTGCTAATTTTTAAATGAAACCAGTACCTGAAATGCAATGAAGACTCTGCAGCCTCCCAGCAGATCTCACAATAAAAAGCTATTATTGCTGCATTAAAGCAGTTAAAACAAAATGATTGCATGCATGACTCTAACTCCATCCTCCCTCGCTTTGATCTCCCTCCACTGCATCCTCCCCACCTCTACCCAGCTGCATCTGGCTGCCTTTGGGGGTGCGCACCTCTAAAAGCACCAAACCACGAGGCGCCCGCAGGGCATCAGGACCCCGAGACCAGCAGCAGCTGTCCGCTCTACTCGCCTCAACGCTTCCCAACGATTTGTTTTCTTTTTAAATCCTTGTGAAATCCTTTCCACGTCATTTTTTTTTTTTAAACGCGTTGCTGACATCTTCGGCTCTTTATTTAAAAATTGAGTGTGTTTTATTTTGTTTCGCACGGGCATTTCTGAGGACGGGTGTTTTGTACTGGGGCCCTTTGTTTGGAATGAGTGGACGGTCGCGCGGACTCGGCGGGCTGGTACAGGCACGATGGGCCGAATAAACTTCCGTCTGTGCTGTAACAATTCTGTGATCTTGTACTCGGCCCGTCTCTGCTGTGAAAATGTGTAAAAAAAAAGTGCTTTAAACTGGGTGATGTGCCTTTGGGCTTCATTTTATACGTAGTGGGGGAGCTCCTTCCATTTTATAAGTAGTGGGGAGCTCCCTCCATTTTATACATAGTGGGGGCACTCCCTCCATTTTATACATAGAGGGGGAGCTCCTTCCATTTTATACGTAGTGGGGGCACTCCCTCCATTTTATACGTAGAGGGGGAGCTGCCTCCATTTTATATGTAATGGGGAGCTCCTTCCATTTTATACGTAGTGGGGGAGCTCCTTCTATTTTATAAGTAGTGGGGAGCTCCCTCCATTTTATACATAGTGGGGGCACTCCCTCCATTTTATACATAGAGGGGGAGCTCCTTCCATTTTATACGTAGTGGGGGCACTCCCTCCATTTTATACGTACAGGTGGAGCTGCCTCCATTTCATATGTAATGGGGAGCTCCTTCCATTTTATACGTAGTGGGGGAGCTCCTTCCATTTTATAAGTAGTGGGGAGCTCCCTCCATTTTATACATAGTGGGGGCACTCCCTCCATTTTATACATAGAGGGGGAGCTCCTTCCATTTTATACGTAGTGGGGGCACTCCCTCCATTTTATACGTAGAGGGGGAGCTGCCTCCATTTTATATGTAATGGGGAGCTCCTTCCATTTTATACGTAGTGGGGAGCTCCCTCCATTTTATACATAGAGGGGGAGCTCCTTCCATTTTATACGTAGTGGGGGAGCTCCTTCCATTTTATATGTAGAGGGGGAGTTCCCTCCATTTTATACATAGAGGGGGATCTCCCTCCATTTTATACATAGAGGGGGATCTCCCTCCATTTTATACATAGAGGGGGATCTCCCTCCATTTTATAAGTAGAGGGGGAGACTGTGTCTCTGTGTCACTGGTCCCATGACGTAACACTGGGGTCCTCGCACAGCCTGTCTCCCCGTCCCGCTACTTTTGAAGTGTCTCAGGGCCTCCTGACACTTTCTATCTCTCTCTGCTTCTGTCTCTAACCCTCACTATCTCTCTGTTCACTGTCCATTTCCATCTCTCCCTGTCTCTCTGTTTATCACTCTCGCCTGCCATGTTGGCTATCATTAGGGGTCCAGTTAAATCACAGACAATATAAAGCTGTACACCTCTCTGCCACGGCAGAAACAACATCATTAGTGGATATTTTATGTCTGTATTCATACAATATAGACAGTAAAGTATATTATATAATGTGTTGCTGCAAACACTGTTACGCTCAGTACACACGGTACCGTAATGTTGCAATAAGGTAATATAGTATCTATTCATACCACTGGGGCAAATTTTTACTGGGTCGACATCCTCATCAAACACTAAAACAGTCCATAAAGCAAAACTTTCAAATTCAACACAAAAGTTTCCTTGGAACAGTCTCCATGGTCTGTTCTGATTCTCTGAGGGATTACTGATGTTTATCCTCCACATGAGCGGCACAGTAGCGTAGTGGTTAGCACCGCAGCCTCACAGCTCCAGCGACCCGGGTTCAATTCTGGGTACTGCCTGTGTGGAGTTTGCAAGTTCTCCCTGTGTCTGCGTGGGTTTTCTCCGGGTGCTCCGGTTTCCTCCCACAAGCCAAAAGACTTGCAGGTTGGTAGGTAAATTGGCCATTATAAATTGCCCCTAGTATAGATAGGTGGTAGGGAAATATAGGGACAGGTGGGGATGTGGTAGGAATATGGGATTAGTGTAGGATTGGTATAAAATGGGTGGTTGATGGTCGGCACAGACTCGGTGGGCCGAACGGCCTGTTTCAGTGCTGTATCTCTAAAACTAAAAACTAATGAGCAGTCGTCTTAATCCCGTGTGTCTGTCCTAACCCCGGCATCCCCTTACATTAAGGCAAGTGATACAGGAACATCTCCGTGACTGAGGCAAGTGACTCTTGAGCCTGATCTGGGCACAGTGAGTGACCCGGGTTAATCCGACACTCCCAAGTCGAGTTATTCCTGCACTGGGCAATGTCTCTGTAATTATTACAATAGGTCCTGACTCAGTTATGTTTGTGGCAGTCCACTAGTAACAGCCTAGCAACCTGAACATGACCTGTTTATTCCTACTGTCTGTTTTCTATCCATTAACCAATCCTCTATCCATGCTAATATATTAACTTCAACCCCATGGGCTCTTATGTAACAACCTTTTGTACGGCACCTTATCATTGTGATGATGTCACTACCCTTGGTTGGCCACTTGTGATAATGTCATAAAATAGTGATGAGCATTCAGATGATGTCACTTCCTGGACTATGGGAAGGGGCCACTTTTGATGATGTTGGAGCCCAAGTGGTCACTTTTGATGACATCGGGGACCAAGCGGCCACTTTGATGACGTCACGACCCAGGCGGCCTCTTTTGGTGGCGTTAAGGCCCAGGCAGCTACTTTAGATGATGTCAGGGCTCAGGCAGCCGTCCCATCGGTACAGATCCCCCCGGTTCCAAAACTGATGCCAATGCCCCATGAAATGGAACCCTTCTTTCCGACACCACTCCCTTAGCCACATGTTTACTTCCCTAATATTCTTATCCCTAAGCCAATTTGCACGTGGCTCGGGCAGTAATCCGGAGATTATGACCCTCGAGGACCTGTTCCTTAATTTCGTTCTGAGTGCTTTATAATCCCCAAACAGGTCCTCCATCCTAGCCTTGCCTATGTTGTTAGTCCCAACGTGGACCACAACAACTGGATCCTCCCCCTCCCGCTCCAATATCCTTTCAAGCCGGTCAGAGATGTCCTGCATCCTGGCACCGGGCAGGCAACACACCATGCGGGACTCCCGATCCGGCTTGCAAAGGATACTATCTATCCCCCAAATTATAGAATCCTCTATAACTACCACTTGTCTTTTTGCTCCCCCCTCTTGAATGGCCTTCTGCACCATGGTGCCATGGTCAGTTGGCTAATCCTCCCCGCAGCCCTTTTCCTCATCCACACAGGGAGCAAGTATCTTGTACCTGTTGGATAAGGTCAAAGGCTGAGGCTCCTCCACTCCTGAACTCAGGATCCCCCTACCTGCCTCACTTGCAATCACACCCTGTTGTCCCTGATCACTAACTGAATTTGAATTACTTAATCTACCAGGTGTGACTGCCTCCTGAAACAAAACGTCCAGGTAACTCCGCTCCGTCCGCAAGCAGGACCCTGAGCTTCCGGTTGCTTGCCATTTCAACACTCCCCCCTGCTCTCATGCTCACATCTCTGTCCTGGGATTGCTGCAGTGTTCCAGTGAACATCAACGCAAGCTCGAGGAACAGCATCTCATCTACCGATTAGGCACACTGCAGCCTGCCGGACTGAACATTGAGTTCAATAATTTCAGAGCATGACAGCCCCCCACTTTACTTTCATTTTTAGTCATTTTTAGTTATTTTTTCTTCCCTTTTTTTTTGCATTCCTTTTTACATTTTTTACAATCCTTTTTTGCATTTATTTCATTTCATCTTAGTTTGTTCAGTTTGCTTACCCACTGTTTTTTTCAGGTTGTTTTTCTTCAGGTTTGCACTTGCTGCTGTTCAATATTCAGTATATTCACACCTAATCTGTACTAATGCTTTGTCTTTCAACACACCATTAACATATTGTTTGCCTTTGCTCAGTGACCTTTTGGTCAGCTATGTGACCTGGTCCAATCTGCACCTTCTCCTTTGTTATCTCTTGCCCAACCCCCACCTCACTTGTTTATAATCTGTGACTTTTCTAATATTTGTCAGTTCCGAAGAAGGGTCACTGACCCGAAACGTTAACTCTGCTTCTCTTTCCACAGATGCTGCCAGACCTGCTGAGTGAATCCAGCATTTCTTGTTTTTGTTTCAGATTTCCAGCATCCGCAGTATTTTGCTTTTATATTATTGTGATAGTGGGGATTGTGTTGTCCCTGAAGTTAATGAACAATAAATTATTGGTGCTGAAATATTGGCTGCAGGTGGAATATGTGCATTAATAATTACAGTCTTCTTGTTTCGATAGACAATGGGTAAGTGCGTAGAAGTGGTTTGTGAAGCAGCGCCTGGAGTGGCTATAAAAGCCAATTCTACAGTGATAGACTTCCACAGGTGCTGCAGATGAAATTGGTTGTCGAGGCTGTTACACAGTTGGCTCTCCCCTTGCGCTTGTCTTTTTTCCTGCCAACTGTTAAATCTCTTCAACTTGCCACACTTTAGCCCCGCCTTTATGGCTGCCCGCCAGCTCTGGCGATCACTGGCAACTGACTCCCACGACTTGTGGTCAAAGTCACAGGACTTAATGGTGCGTTTGCAGACGTCTTTAAAGCGGAGACATGGACGGCCGGTGGGTCTGATACCAGTGACGACCTCATTGTACATTGTCTCCTCGGGGATCCTGCCATCTTCCATGCGGCTCACATGGCGAAGTCAACTCAAGCGCCGCTGGCTCAGTAGGGTGTATATGCTGGGGATATTGGCCGCCTCGAGGAATTCTGTGTTGGAGATACGGTCCTGCCACCTAATGCCAAGGATTCTTCGGAGGCAGCGAAGATGGAATGAATTGAGACATCGCTCTTGGCTGACATACGTTGTCCAGGCCTCGCTGCCGTAGAGCAAGGTACTGAAGACAGGCTTGATACACTCGGACTTGTGTTCCGTGTCAGTGCGCCATTTTTCCACACTCTCTTGGCCAGTCTGGACATAGCAGTGGAAGCTTTTCCCATGCGCTTGTTGATTTCTGCATCGAGAGACAGGTTACTGGTGATATTTGAGCCTAGGTAGGTGAATTCTTGAACCACTTCCAGAGCGTGGTCGCCGATATTGATGGATGGAACATTTCTGACGTCCTGTCCCATGATGTTCGTTTTCTTGAGGCTGATGGTTAGGCCAAATTAGTTGCAGGCAGCCGTAATCCTGTCGATGAGACTCTGCAGACACTCTTCAGTGTGAGATGTTAATGCAGCATCGTCAGCAAAGAGGAGTTCCCTGATGAGGACTTTCCGTACTTTGGTCTTCGCTCTTAGACGGGCAAGGTTGAACAACCTGCCACCTGATCTTGTTTGGAGGAAATTTCCTTCTTCTGAAGACTTGAACACATGAGAGCAGCGGGGAGAAGATCCCAAACAGTGTAGGTGCGAGAACACAGCCCTGTTTCACGTCACTCAGGATAGGAAAGGGGTCTGATGAGGCGCCGGCCGCTATGCTGAATTGTGCCTTTCATATTGTCATGGAATGAGGTGATGATACTTAGTAGCTTTGGTGGACATCCGATCTTTTCTAGTAGTCTGAAGAGACCACATGTGCTGACGAGGTCAAAGGCCTCGTGAGATCTATGAAAGCAATGTAGAGGGGCATCTGTTCGCAGCATTTCTCCTGTAGCTGGCAAAGGGAGAACAGCATGTCAATGGTGGATCTCTCTGCTCGAAAGCCGCACTGTGCCTCAGGGTAGATATGCTCAGCCAGCTTCTGGAGCCTGATTAAAACGACTCGAGCGAAGACTTTTCCCACTATGCTGAGCAGGGAGATTCCACGGTAGTTGTTGCAGTCACCGCAGTCACCTTTGTTTTTATAGAGGGTGATGATATTGGCATCGCGCATGTCCTGAGGTACTGCTCCCTCATCCCAGCACAGGCAAAGCAGTTCATGGAGTGCTGAAAGTATAGCAGGCTTGGCACTCTTGATTATTTCAGGGGTAATGCCGTCCTTCCCAGGGGCTTTTCCACTGGCTAGAGAATCAATGGCATCGCTGAGTTCCGATTTTGTTGGCTGTTCGTCCAGCTCATCCATGACTGGTAGAGGCTGGGCTGCATTGAGGGCAGTCTCAGTGACAGCATTCTCCCTGGAGTACAGTTCTAGGTAGTGCTCCACCCAGCGGTCCATTTGTTTGCGTTGGTCAGTGATTATGTCCCCTTAGATTTGAGGGGGGCGACCTTCTTGATGGTTGGCCCAAAAGCTCTCTTAATGCCATCATACATTCCTCTGGTGTTTCCGGTGTCGGAGGCCAGCTGAATACGACTGTATAGGTGTTGCCAGTAGTCATTTGCACAGCGCCTGGCTGTTCTTTGTGCAGTGCTTCTGGCTGCTTTAAGTGCTACGGATGTTAACTCGCTGGGGGCTTTCTTGTAGTTCAACAGTGCAATGCGCTTAGCGACTATGACAGGTTCCAGCTGTTAAAGTGAGATTGAAACCAGGCTGCATTCTGCTTCTCATGTTTGCTATAGGTGGTCATTGCTGAGTCATAGATGACGTCTCTGATGTGGGCCCATTTTGTCTCTGTATCCCCTGCAGGAGTGTTTTGAAGGGCTTTTACAAGTGAATTTAGCAACTTATGGAACAGCTGTGGATAAGAAACTCTGTTAGTGTTGATGCGCGGGCGGCCCTTCTGCTTGGAGTGAAGTAATGTCTTTGGTTTGAGTTTAACCAGGGAGTGGTCGATGTCGCAATCCGCACTGTGGAAGCTGCGTGTGATTTGAACTCTGTTTAAAGAGGCTCGCCTTGTGACGATGAGGTCCAGCTGGTGCCAACGACGTGATCTTGGGTGCCTCCATGAAACCTGGTGACAGGGTTTAGTTTGAAAGAACGAGTTGGTGATGCAGAGGTTATGATAGCTACACAACTCAAGCAGTCTCTGTCCATTCCATTCATCCTTCCAATGCCATAGCACCCAAGACAGGAGGGCCATGAGTCATCGTCGGCCCCAACCCTGGCATTAAAGTCCCCCAGCAGGAACAGATATTCGGTATTAGGAATGCTACTAATGATATTATGGAGTTCCTCGTAGAACTGGTCTTTAGGTTCAGGTGGGGAGCAGAGTGTTGGAGCATAGATGCTGAGTAGGTGTACTGGACCAGAGGCAGTGAGCAGTCAGATGGACAGTATGCGTTCCGAGCCATTTGAAGGTGGCTCTATCATGCTGAGCAAACAGTTTCTGATGGCGAAGCCCACTCCATGCTGTCTTGGTTCTTCAGGATCCCTACCCTGCCAGAAGATGTCGTCTTGCTCTCTTAGAGATCCGCTCGCAGGGAGGCATGTCTCCTGAAGTGCTGCAATGTCCACATTGAGTCTACTGAGCTCGTTGTTGATGATGGCGGTCTTCCAAGAATCGTTGATTTGTGTAAGGTCTTCCGACAGCCAGGACACATAGTTCTGACATTCCAGCTTGCAAAACGAAGGGCTGGTACCTTCTTTCCTTTTTTTGTCATGTTGTTTGGTGTGATGTTACAGTCCACTTGTCGGGCAATGACCCTGAGCTCCAAGCACCCATTGAAGCAGGTGGACTGTGGTGGGACAGAACCTCACTGACCGGGGGCTGCCCAGTTTGAGGCAGGCGGTAGCTATCCAGTGAGGTGCGATGACCTATCCCACCGACAAAGGCAACCCATGGTGCCCAATCTCTACAGCAATTGAGTTGGACATATAACCTTCCGTGTTGTTTTGATCACTGTGAGGCGACTATGGAGTGACCTCTCCATGGCGCATGCCTGGGTGGATGCATGGAGGTTGTGAGTTGCCCAAGTGTCAAAACCCCCCTTCTCGGACTTCCTGGTGGGGCCCAAAGGAGTGCAGAGCATGACGTTTGGCACTGGTATGGCTGCAGGAACTGCTGGAAACATGCCAAAGGTGACACATGACCGCCTTCGGGCTTCCGCTCCGGATTTTTGTTAGGGTTTACGTAAATCATTACAGGGTAGATTTAAAGAAAGCACTTAAAGCACACAGGAACCAGGCGTTATCTTTAGAAATAGGGGCAGAGATTACAAAAGCAAAATCAGACAATCATTTACGTCATAGAGGAGCCCTTCGAATCTTTGCTCATGTTCCCAAATCATCTTTTTGATGAGAGGTAACTGCAGTGAGACAGGGACACCAGCAGATGGTGAGGTGGGTGTAACTGAGTGCAAGTGAGACATGGGGAATGAGGAAATGGCAGAGGGATTGAACAAATATTTTGTGTCTGTCTTCACAGTGGAAGACACGAGTTCCATACCAGAAATAGGCAGTAAAAGAGTGAGGAAATTAATGATCTTGATATCAGCCGAGAAAGAGGATTGGAGAAATTTGAGGGACTAAAATCTGACAAGTCTCCAGGACCAGATGACCTACGTCCTAAGAGTCTAAAAGAGATAGCTGCAGAGATAGTGGATGCAATGGCTATGATTTTCCAAAATTCCTTAGATTCAGGAATGATCGCATCAGATTGGAGGTTGGAAAATGCTTTTCAAGAAAGGAGGTACAGAGAAAACAGGGAACTATCAACCAGTTAAAGTTTTTGAAGGATTTAACCTAGTAGGGTAGATAAAGGGGAACCAGTAGATGTAGTATACCTGGTTTTTCAAAAGGCATTCAATAAGGTGCCACATCAAAGATTAATAGGCAAGCTTATGGTGTTGGGGGTAATATATTAGCGTGGATAGAGGATTGGCTAACAGACAAGCAGAGAGTGAGCATAAATGGGGCATTTTCAAGTTGGCAAGTAGTGAATAGGGTGCCACAAGGATCAGTGCTGGGGCCTCAGCTATTTACACTCTATATTAATGACTTGCATGAAGAGACAGAAATTAATGTACCGAAGTTTGCTGATGATACAAAGCTTGGTGGAAAGGTAAGCTGCAGGGGTAGGGGTGGGGGGTGGGGCATGTAGAGAGGCTGCAAAGAGATATAGACAGATTCAGTGAATGGGCAAGGTGGAGTATAAAGTGAAGTTGTTCACTTTGGTCATAAAAATAGAAACAGACTTTTTTTTGTTAAAAAAAAAAGGTGTGAAACTGGTAAGTGTTGATGTTCTGAGAGACTTGGGCATACTTGTACAAGAAATGCAAAGTTCACAAATAGGTGCAGCAGGCTATTAGGAAGGCAAATGGCTTGTTGACCTTTATTTCAAGGCAATTGCAGTACAGGACTAAAGAAGTCTTACTAAAATTGTACAGGGCTTTGGTGAGACCACACCTGGATTACTCGGTGCAGTTTTGGTCTCCACATTTAAGAAAGGATATACTTACACTGGAGGCAGTGCAGTGAAGATTTACTAGATTGGTCCCTGGGATGAGGGGATTGTCCTACGATGAGAGGCTGAGTAAATTGGGCCATTATTCTCTTATTCTTTGGAGTTTAGAAGAATGCAAGGCGATCTAATTGAGACGTGCAAGATTCTGAAAGGGCTTGATAGGATAGAAGCGGAGAGATTGTTCCCACTGGTCAGGGAATCTGGAACACGGGGACACCGTTTCAGGATAAGGGGCCAATCATTCAGGACTCAGATGAGGAAAAATTACTTCACCCAAAGGGTTGTGAATCTTTGGAATTCTCTACCCCAGAGGGTTGTGGATGCTCCATCATTGAATATATTTAAGGCTGGGATAGATAGATTTTTGGTCTCACAGGGAATCAAGGGATATGGGGAGTGGGCAGGAAAATGGAACTGAAGCCCAAGATCACCCATGATTTTATTGAATGGCAGAGCAGGCTCGATGGGCTAAATGATCTACTTCTGCTCCTATTTCTTGTGACAGGGACATCAGCAGATAGAGATGGTGAGATGGAGTAACTGGGTGTAGTGAGACAGGGACACCAGCAGATGGAGATGCTGAGAAGGGACAGTAACTGCAGTGAGACAAGGACACCAGCAGATGGAGATGGTGAGCCAGGTACCAGAGTGCTACTGTTTCCCTTTTCTGCTCTTTGCCAAAGCCCTTGCTTCATCTACCACTTGAGAAGTTTCTTTTTCTTCCCCAGTCGAATTTGCTCGCTGAGAAATGTGATCCTAACACAGGAAATCAATTAATTTAGTTTAGTTTTAATTTAGTGACAACAAATTTGACAGCAACCTGTGCTAATCTAACCATCCAGCAGCCCCTTTGCTAACTGTGACAGGACATCATCACCCTCCCATTGATATTTCATCTGCTGAGGTATTATTCATGGAACAACATAATGGAGCCGGCAAATCTGTCAGTTCATCCACTTCTGCTGAAAGGTCACCAATCTGAAATGTTTATTTCACTACCCACTGCTGCCTTCATTCTCTTCTCCCTCCTTGCAAAGTCCTCACTCCCTCCCTCACTTTCCCCCATCCTCTATCGCCTGGGCACTCCAGGCAGTCTTCCCCCATGACTGTTCATTTTTAATTACTGCTAAACATGATCCAACGGCCAATAGAAACTGTAGTGGTGATGTTGGAATGGCATTAAACAGGAATGCGATAAAGGAACATCTGTAATTATGGGTGACTTTACTCTGCACAAAGATTGGGCAAATCAGATTAGTCACAATACCGTAGAGGAGTAATTCTTGGAGTGTATACGGGATGGTTTTCTGGATCAATGCATTGAGGAACCAACTAGAGAACAGGCCATCCTAGACTGGGGATTGTGTATTGAGAGAGGAATAATTGACAATCTAGTGGTGCGAGACACCTTGGGGACGAGCGACCATAATATGATAGAATTCTTCAATAAGCTGGAGAGTGACGTAGTTGATTCTGAGACTAGGGTCCTGAATCTTCACAAAGGAAACTACAAAGGTATGAGGCGCGAGATGGCTATGACGGATTGGGAAACGTTACTTAAAGGGATGACAGTGGATAGGCAATGGCAAACGTTCAAAGAGCGCATGGATGAACTACAACAATTGTTTATTCCTGTCTGGCGCAAAAGTAAAATGGGAAAGGTAGGCAAATAATGGCTTACAAGGGAAATTAGAGATACCATTAGATCCAAGGAAGAGGCATATAAATTCCCCAGAAAAAACAACAGACCTGAGGATTGGGAGCAGTTTAGAATTCAGCAAAGGAGGACCAAGGGATTGATTAAGAAGGGGAAAATAGAGTACGAGAGCAAGCTTGCAGGGAACATAAAAACTGACTGTAAAAGTTTCTATAGTTATGTGAAGAGAAAAAGATTGGTGAAGATAAATGTAAGTCCCTTACAGTCAGAAACAGGGGAATTTATTATGGGGAAAAGAAATGGCTGACCAACTAAATGCATACTTTGGTTCAGTCTTCACGAAAGGAGGTAATAAATATCATACCAGAAATGTTGGGGAACACAGTGAGTGGGAGAGTGGAACTGAAATAAATCAGTATTAGTAGAGAAATGGTGTTGGGGAAATTGGTGGGATTGAAGGCCAATAAATCCCCAGGCCCTGCTGGTATGCATCCCAGAGGACATAAGGAAGTAACCCTAGAAATAGTGGATGCATTGGTGGTCATCTTCCAAGATTCCATAGATTCTGGAACAATTCATACAGATTGGAGGGTAGCTAATGTAACCCCACTGTTTAAAAAGGGAGGTAGAGAGAAAGCAGGGAGTTATAGACCAGTCAGCCTGACGTCAGTAGTGGGGAAAATTCTAGAGTCCATTATCAAAGATTTTATAGCAGAGCACTTAGAGAACAGTGGTAGAATTGGGCAGAGTCAGCATGGATTTACGAAAGGGAAATCATGCTTGACAAATCAACTAGAATTCTTCGAGGATGTAACTAATAGAGTTGATGAGGGGGAGCCAGTGGATGTGGTTTATTTGGACTTTCAGAAGGCTTTTAACAAAGTCCCACATAAGAGATTAGCATGTAAAATTAAAGCGCATGGGATTGGGGGTAGTGTATTGCGATGGATTGAAACTTGGTTGGCAGACAGGAAACAAAGAGCAGGGATAAATGGGTCCTTTTCTGAATGGCAGGCAGTGACTAGTGGGGTACCGCAGGGATCGGTGCTAGGACCCCAGCTATTCACAATATATATTAATGATTTAGATGAGGGAACTAAATGTAATATCTCCACATTTGCAGATGACACAAAACTGGGTGGGAGGGTGAGTTGTGAGGAGGATGCAGAGAGGCTTCAGGGTGACTTGGACAAGTTGAGTGAGTGGGCTAATGCATGGCAGATGCAGTATAATGTGGATAAATGTGAGGTTATCCACTTTGGTAGCAAAAACAGGAAGGCAGATTATCTGAATGGCTATAAACTGAGAGGGGAATATGCAGCGAGACCTGGGTGTTCTCGTACACCAGTCGCTGAAGCTAAGCATGCAGGTGCAACAGGCGGTAAAAAAGGCAAATGGTATGTTGGCCTTCATAGCAAGAGGATTAGAGTTCAGGAGCAGGGATGTCTTGCTGCAATTATACAGGGCCTTGGTGAGGCCACACCTGGAATATTGTGTGCAGTTTTGGTCTCCTTATCTGAGGAAGGATGTTCTTGCTATAGAGGGAGTGCAGTGAAGGTTTGCCAGACTGATTCCTGGGATGGTGGGACTGATGTATGAGGAGAGATTGAGTCGGTTAGGATTATATTCGCTGGAGTTCAGAAGAGTGAGGGGGGATCTCATAGAAACCTATAAAATTCTAATAGGACTTGACAGGGTAGATGCAGGAAAGATGTTCCTGATGGTGGGGGAGTCCAGAACCAGGGGTCATAGTCTAAGGATACGGGGTAAACCTTTCAGGACTGAGATGAGGAGAAATGTCTTCACCCAGAGAGTGGTGAGCCTGTGGAATTCGCTACCACAGAAAGCAGTTGAGGCCAAAACTTTGTATGTTTTCAAAAAGGAGTTAGATATAGCTGTTGGGTCTAAAGGGATCAAAGGGTATGGGGCCAAAGCGGGAACAGGTTACTGAGTTGGATGATCAGCCATGATCACAATGAATGGCGGAGCAGGCTCAAAGGGCCGAATGGCCTACTCCTGATCCTATTTTCTATGTTTCTTGCCCCTGAAAGAAATTATTTCTGGCATTTCTTTTTTAAAAAAAAACATTTATTGTAAATTTCCACATCAAAAAAGACAAAACCCATTCTCCATAAAACATGGAGACAAATTGCAGTTATGAACAATGCTTCACGAACCTTTAGAATATTTAGCACCAATATATAACAGTCCGGCGCAGTGAACTCAGCTCCACGTCTCCCAAAGAGATTTAAAAATATAAAAGACACATCAACTCCAGCAAAAAAAAAAGAGAATCCCCAGCAAGTGTTCTTTAAAGAAGAATATTGTGCACAAATTGCTCACAAATTTATCACATCATTTGCACAAGAGGAAAATGATGTTGCAGACTTCCTGGCAACACTCCATCACCTTCCTCAGAATGTCTTGTTTTGAAAATGGCACTGGCCCTTTAAGAATGGCATCTTCCCCCATTACTCTCCTCTGTGGGGGGGTAGAAAGATAATGAGCACACACAACTATCATTCCTTTGATTGCTATCATGGCTTTTAAAAAAAATATTGTGTCTCCTTTTTGGTTTATTTGAACATTTAATGCTGATCCCACCACGCAGGTATTTAATATTTGGGAGCATGGTGGGGACAGCATGTGCTGGAAGGAGTTACTTGACCAGAGATCATAGAGTTAGTGAGAGGGATATTTATTAACTCAGATTCCCAGCTCCTCTGGTCTGTAGCTCGGATTGGAAAAAAAAACATTCGCAGAGTTTACACTTGTTTAAAATAGTCAGTTTAAATACTGGGCCAAAAGGGGAAGATGACATTTCTCCACATTGCCAAATAATTTTTTATTTTTTATATAAACATTTTAAAAATTGCTATCTTGCCCTTTGACCTCTTCCTCCAGGATAGGAGCCTGAACTCAAAGCATTTAGCCTCAAGATGGCTTCTCACCATTTAAAAAAAAACAGGCCTAAAAAAAAAAAATAGGCCTATGGTTGGCATGTCTTCAAAAAAAAAAAGACAAGGGAAGTGGGCAGGTTAGGAATGGCAGCTTGCACAATCAGGCCAAGTACATTTCTTATTTGCGAACAGGGGTCTAGTCCGGGCTAAGTAACTCCCTTCTGTAGAAGAGTCTCATTGCCCCAGCCTCCAGCAAACTCCACCGTATTCGAAAAACATTGGAGATGGAACGGGAAAAAGCAGCCGAGTTCGAGGCAGCCAGGATACATATGAGCAGAATTGGCAATGCCAAACCTAAATGTGGTTAAAAGAGGTTGATCATTCCTTAAGTTTATGAAACTGGGTCAGATCCCTCACTTCACACCCCCGTGTGTAAAACTCACTCCTGCTATAACATCCGAATGGGGTTGAGGTAGCTGAGTCATGCCCATCCCCCCCCTCCCCCCATTGGTCGTATCAGAGGATGGAATCCCAAAAACAAGATGGCTGCTCCCAGGACAAATCCCAACTCTTTAGGGAGTTGCCAACAGTCCAGGATTGCCCCGGAATCTCCAGGACTCTTCCGCAACCAACATCCTGGAGAAAAGTCATGGGGGGGGGGGGGGGTGCATGAAAAATTAAAACATTTTTCTCCCGCCCCTCATTTTCTTTAAAAATGAACATTCATTCTAAAAATATTGCAGGTGGGATTTTAAAAGGAAAAGCCTGTCGGACAGTCAAGCATCGTCCAGTCGGATGATTAGGAGTCATTTCGCTTTCCAATTGGCCACAGGAAGGCGGGGTTATCACCAAGAAGGACACGCGAGGTGACCAATGGCAGGAGGGGGGAAGGGAAGGACATGTGATAACCTTCAGGAATATGGCCAACCAGACTTGACAACCCTAGCAGTCTTAAAGCCTAAAATGTCATCACGGTTTTAAGGGGAGAGGGAGAGAGAGAGAGAGAGAGAGAGGAGGCTGCACAACATGACGGACACCAGTATCCAGACAGCCATCCTCCTCTCCACCCTTCAGGAATTTCACAACAATTCCCTACTTCATGAACAAACAGCCCAAGCAAAATGAGAGGTCAATAAATATATTCAAAATAATTCCCTCGTGTCAGAAGCACAGATCCCGTCAGTCCACATCCCAGACGCCACGGACTGGATTAAATAGTACACAGTAGGTCTCATTAAAACATATTAAAAAAAAATAGGATAGAAGGGAATAATTAACGGTTAGCGAGCTAAAGAGCTGAACCTGTGCAAATCTCTGGAGAACAGCAGGTGCCATTTATTAATACATACATCACGAGTGAGAGAGTCAGTCCCCAGGCTGGATCCCGATACACAATTCCGGGCTCCCAACTCTTCCTCTACCCCACTGCAACGGAGGCCTTGAAGCATTTTCACCCAAAGCCAGGGATTGCAGGGAATCCGATCGGATCGTTCACCAGAAAAGATGGATGCCGTCTCTCTCTCTCTTCCAATAATTCCTCTCAACGCGAAATTTAAAAAAAAAAGAGACACTGATCTTGTTCCCCAGTGAGAAATGTTCATTCATGTTTAGTGCCAGCCAAGAATTCCAGAAAGTCTTGAATGTTCCGTTCTCCAAGAGCATCGGGAAAATGTCAATTTGAAACTGGCTTAATGGCTGTCGATAACAACCGGTTTGTAGTCACACCACCTGAGAGAGAGAGAGAGAGAGAGAGAAAGGTGAGAGAGAGAAAAAAAAAAGACAGACACAGAAACAGAGCAGGAAAGCTCGAGACTGTGGAAACACACATTACGTTATCCAATGGCAAACTCTCAGCCAGCTCCGTCTTACCCAGGTATTGCTAGCTCAGACTCTGTTATTGAGAATTCCCAAAAAGGCCTCTGTTGGTAAGTAGGACCTGTTTGGGTGGGGCAGGGCGGAGTGGAGGTAATGTGTAAATGTGGCCCACTATTTTGGGCTGGGAGTGTGTGTGTGTGTGTGTGTGTGTGTGTGTGTGTGTGTGTGTGTGTGTGTAGCAGCCCACCACCACCCCTCTGACCAGCAGGGCAGGTGCATCTGCCAGCATCGGTCGGGACGTCAGCGAGTGGCCTGGCCGTTAGAAACTTGGCCCAGCCTGCCCGCCGTGGCTGCTTCAGGTGGACTCCCACTCAGGAATAGAAAAAAAAAAATGGATGCTGCACATGGGAATCATTTTTATACCTAGCAATCCCCATTAGTTATTCTTCATTCTTGCATTTGTATCTACTCTTTCATGACCTCATGATAACCCAAAACACTTTTCAGCGTTTATTCTTAAGTGTACCCATTGTTGTAATGTAGGAAACCGCGGCAGCCAATTTGCACGCAGCAAGCTCCCACAAACAATATCACCACCATGTTGGGTGAGGGATAAATATTGGCCGGGACACCGCGGGAGAACTCCCCTGCTCTTCTTTAAAATAGTTCTACGACATCTTTTACATCCAGCCGAGGAGGCAGACGGGGCTGTAGGGTTTTAATTGATCTGCCTGTCCATTGATCTGTGTTCACTGTGTTTGATTGCTTAAGCCAATGTGCGGAGCTTAAGAGTTAAAACTGAAACTAAGAGATAGAACTAGAATCTTCTACAGAAAACACACTGATTACTCTGAGAGAACATTGTACTGAGATCTTTCAAGAACTGATATTTTAAAGTGCTTTAAATGCAAGTCTGATATCTGCATTGCTCTGAAATAAATCAGATATACATACTATATCCAGCAACCTGGCATAAACATACCGGGGGGCCTTGGTTTAATTTCCCATCCGAGAGACGGCACCTCCAACAGTGCAGCATTCTCAGAGTGGGTTCAGGTCTCTGGAGCGGGACGTGAACCCACAACTTTCAGAATCAAGAGGGCCCACTGAGACACGACTGACACTCTTTACGGCCACAGCCTCCCTTCCTCTTTACCTGTTATCAGTCTGCAGGCCACCCAGTCTGATTGTCCCATCACGTCCCACAAAGAGTTGCAGCCCACTGTCTGAAACGCACAAAGAAAACAGAGGGGATCAATCTTCAGGCCTGGATGATGAGACGATCGGTTCAATTACAACAACAACTTGCACTTACAGAACACCTTTCACGCAGTAAATGTCCCAAGGTGCTTCGTACAAAGTTTGACACAGACGCATATAAAAGGGATATTTGGACAGACGACCAAAAGCTTGGTCAAAGAGGCAGGTTTTAGGGGGTGCGTTAAAAAGGAAGGGGGGGGGGGGGGCGTGGTGGGGGGAGAGACTGGCAGAGGAGGCGGAAGGTGTAGGGAGGGAATTCCAATGCTTAAGGCCTCGTCAACTGAAGGCACAGCCACCAACAGTGCAATGAAACTTGGAATACTGTGAACAATTTTAGTCTGCATGTTGGAAAAAAAAAGACACACACTGGAGGTGGTGCAAAAACAATTTACAAATGATACTGGAATGGAGTAGAAAGACTGATCAGATTAAGCCTGGGGCTCTTTTCCTCAGAGAAAAAAAAAGTCTTTAAAAGATAATGAAAGCATTTGGTAGGACAGAAAGAAAATGTTTCCACTTTTGAGGCAAGGCTAGAACTACGGGCCATAAAATCGATGAGAGTCCCTAATAAATCTAAAGAATTCAGGAGAAACCTCTTTACTCAATGGAGTGGTGAGAAAGTGGAGTGCTTGAGGTGAATAGTGTTGATGCATTCAAGGGGAGGCTGGACAAGCACATGCGGGAGAAAGGAACAGAAGGATGTGCTGATAGGGTGGGAGGAGTCTCGAACACCGACCTGGACCAGAAGGGCTGAATGGCCTGTCTTTGTAAAACCAGCATTGTGTCACGAGCCCGTTTCCTGACGGTTAGGTTAAAAATTGACCCCATTGGTTTGATGATGTAATTGGAGAGGGAGGGAGATGGGCGGATACATACGAACATATGAATTAGGAGCAGACGTAGGCCATTCGGCCCCTCGAACCTGCTCCGCCATTCAATAAGATCATGGCTGATCTGTTTGTGTCTCAAATTCCACAACCCCATGTACCCGCCCCCCCAATAGGCCAAGAATCTATCTACCTCCGCCTTAAAATACTCGGTGACCCCGCCTTCTGAGGTGGAGTGTTCCAAAAATTGTACAACCCTCAAAAAATTTCTCCTAGTTTGTCCTAAAAGGGTGACCCCTAATTTTAAAACAGCGCCCCCCCTAGTTCTGGACTCACCCACAAGAGGAAACATCCTTTCCACATCCACCTTGTCAAGACCATTCAGGATCTTATAAACTTCAATCAAGTCTCCCCTCACTCTTCTAAACTCCAGTGAAAACAAGCCCAGTCTGTCCAACCTTTCCTCATAAGACAACCCACTCATTCCAGGTATCAGTCTAGCATCAATCAGGGGGTGGGTGTGAAACAATGACTTCTCTGGTACACTGGGAGGGTATATTTCACCAGGTTTGCTGTACCGGTCTGATTATCTTCTGACCATTAAAATGAAATGGGTGAAACCCACACAGACTCCGAGGGAGCAATTCCAGTTGTGGCACACACTCCGAGCTGGATCTATTCGTCCCCCTTTGAAAGGCCCGGGAGGTCCGTGCTGCAAAATCCCACGTCATCCGACAGCAAAAAAAAAGTCAGGAAGTTATTGGGGGATTGGTGGGCAAGGTATCCCAGACACTGCACTGGAAGGACAGAGATTTCAGATCACACAGAGCCCGACGAGAAGCCCAAAGCACAACAAAGCTTACACAATTCGCATGCGCCTTCAAGGAGAGTGCTGAGTGTGTGGGCATACAAGAGGTGAAAGTTCAAAAAGGTCAGAGTTCAGGACACTGGCAAGGTAAGTCATAGTACTGGGCAAAGCCAGTACTGGGAATGTCAAAGGCCTGTCGACCATCAGAGGAAGGAAGGAGGCAGAGGGAGGTTGGGTTTAAACGGAATAAAGCAGGGAAAAAAAAAGTGCATTTCCAATGCACCCGAGGACATCCCAAAGTGCCTCGCAGCCTATCAATCTGCGCACAGCAAGATCCCACAGGCAGCATAGTGATAATGACCAGATCATGTTTTATGGGCTGAGGGATGAATATTGGAGCTGGGCAGGGGGAGGAATTCTGCTCTTAATCAGAATCGGAGACACGGAGAGGATGAACGGTTTTATCACAATAAAGTATACAGGGAGTGAAATTAGCCAGAAGGGACAGGGCATTGAGTTTCAGAGGAGAGACACAGCAAGGTTGACAAGCAGCATGAGCAGAGTGCTATTGAAAAGCTACTGAAACACAAGCCAAGGGGCCCATTCACGTCACTGTCAAGAGTTCTCAAACCCACTATTATATTTACACCCCACCTGATGGCTTTTGTACGGCATGGATGGGGGGGCGGGGGGGCGCCCACATAACTGCACCTGGCTCACCTCCCTCCACCTCCCCTCCCTCGGTGCCTCACCCTCAGTGTTGCTGGACTGGCTGAAGTCCTGACTCCGGATAATTTCCTCCACAATGTCATCTGCGTCCACCCTGGTATCGTCCACCTGCGTGGGTCTGCTCTCAGCCGCTTCTTTCTTCCGCCTAAAAGTAGCAGGAGTAAGAGTCAACATAAAACAAACAAACTCGCCACCTCTCCCCCTCAAAATCGACATTTCAGGAGGCAGGTTCACCCATATCTGAGCAGCTAGACAAATGCCTTTAACTGTCTTCCGGCCAATGAATTCCTCTCGGAATGGAGTCACGTCATAATTTACAAAACACAGGATTCGGCACAGCAGTGGGTCAGACACTGTCCTTTCCCCCTCCGCACTGACCCTCCCTCCGTTCTCCACTGCAGTGTCCTCAGATGTTTGTGCTTGAGGCCCTCGAGTGTAATTTGAGCCCACAAGCTTCTCGCTCAAAAAAGGCGGGAGCGCCGCCAACTGGCCCACAATGGAGACGTTATTGGCGAACCCCGACCGGAGAATCCCAAAGCAGCGGAGAGGCTTGGGATATTCCCGTCCAAACCACTCCAGCCTACCTTGACGATCGGTCCGAGCGCATCACGGGCCGGAAGGGCGGGCTGAGATCCTTGCCCCCTTCCCGGACGTCGGCCATGCTCCCGATCCCAGAGGACAAGCCGCTGCTGCTGCCGGATCCTTCCCGCCGGTGGGTCAGTTCGAAGCCGGAGATGGAGGGGGAGCACTCGGAGCTGTAGCCTGAGGGAGCAACAGGTAGAGTCGGGGGTTAGAGACAACACATCCTGCTCGAGCGGCACCCGCAGCTGGGGTGGGGGGAGGGGTGGGGGGAGGGTAGCCCTGACTCTACCTCCCCCTAATTTCACTCTCCATTAAGTCAGGGGTGGAAAACTGCCCAGTTAATTTAGTTTAAAATTAAACCCCTGCTACCTCACCCCCATGATCACACCCCCTCCCCACCAGGGGCTCAGTGGGAAAATGCACTTGCTGGTGTCAAAACGGGTTCGGAATGAGGAACGGAAGGAGGCCATTCAGCCCCTCCAGCCTGTTCCAGCTGATCTGGAGATCTAACTAACTCCATATACCAGTCTTTGCCCCATAACTCTTCATACCTTCAGTTAACAAAAGTCCATCAATCCCAGATTTAAAAATGAACAACTGATTTAGCATCAATGGGCACTTGCAGAAGACAGTTCCAAACTAACACCGCCTTTTGCGTTAGGAAACATTTCCACACTTCACTCCTGAAAGATCTGGCTCGAGTCCTACACTCCCCAACCTGCCAAAATAAATAGTTTCTCCCAAACTACCCCGTCAGATCCCGTCAAAATCTCAACAACTTTGATCAAAATCACCCTGATCCTTCTAAATCCCAGGGAACGCAACCCCAGTTTGTGTAATATCGCCTCGTAATTTAACCCTCAGAGTCCAGCTATCATTCTGGCAATTCTACGCTACACTCTCTCCAAGGCCAGTATAACCTTCCCAAGGCGTGGTGCCCAGAAGCTGTTGGAGCTCTAGCTGTGGTCTAACTGAATCATGAAGTGAGATGGTACAGCACGGGGCAAGTTCAATTCCCCTGTCTGCCCAGAGTTGGCCAATTCCAGTCTGTGCATTAACTAAGCAGCTGCACTGGCCTCAGCACCTTGGGTTTCTGGGCAGAGTTTGCCAGTTTAGAACATCAAGGATCCCATTCCTGATCACGATCCAATCACACTCCTGGAAGGCAGGTTTGTGGATACCAGGTGAAATCAGAATTTGAGGGGTGGGGAGCCGCCTCAGGCGCGATTCCCCACACAGTCCAACAGCCCACCTGATGTCCACTGTCTGGACTAGCTGAGGAACTCGGTGGAGGGGGGGGGGGGGGGGTGGCGTCTAGCACTAAGGTCTCTTTCCCGTAAGGCTAGGGAGCAAGCCTCCCCTCTAAACCACGGGGGTCTCTGTTCCCATAGAAACACTCAGTCACCTGAGATCTTTGACATCTGGCTGGAAGCACTGGAATTCCGGGAATGTCTTTTCCGGATTCGCTCCTCCTGAGTGGACAGCGTGTGGTCAGAGTCCTCGGATATCCCTGCCAGAAAGAACAACAAGCCCACAGGAAAAATAAAGATACATCACGATGGAAATGTTCCGAAGGAATAATTGTCCGAGCCAGCCTATTTTTAAAGGGCAGCCCTTCATATAAGTGTTTAGTGCAAGGGGATTGGAGTACAAGAATAAAACATCTTGCTGTAGTTGTTACAGGGTTTTGGTGAGACCACATCTGGAATACAGTGTGCAGTTTTGGTCTCCGTATCCAAGGAAGGACATAGCTGTACTGCCTCCAGTGCAAGTAAGGTTCATTAGATTGGTCCCTGGGATGAGAGGGCCGGCCTATGAGGAGAGACTGAGGGCGGCGCAGTGGTTAGCACCGCAGCCTCACAGCTCCAGCGACCTGGGTTCAATTCTGGGTACTGCCTGTATGGAGTTTGCAAGTTCTCCCTGTGTCTGCGTGGGTTTCCTCCGGGTGCTCCGGTTTCCTCCCACATGCCAAAAGACTTGCAGGTTGGTAGGTAAATTGGCCATTATAAATTGCCCCTAGTATAGGTAGGTGGTAGGGAAATATAGGGACAGGTGGGGATGTGGTAGGAATATGGGATCAGTGTAGGATTAGTATAAATGGGTGGTTAATGGTCGGCACAGACTCGGTGGGCTGAAGGGCCTGTTTCAGTGCTGTATCTCAATCATAAATCAAATCAAATCGGGCCTGTATACTCTGGAGTTCAGAGGAGAGATGATCTCATTGAAACTTACAAGATTCTGAAGGGGCTTGACAGGGTAGACACTGAGTTTGTTACCCTGGGCTGGGGAAACAAACACGGGGACAGAGTCTCAGGATAAAAAAAGGGGCTGATCATTTAGGACTGAGACGAGGAGAAATTAGTTCACTCAAATCCTGGGAATTCTCTACCCCAGAGGGTTGTGGATGCTCCATCGTTGAATAGATTTAAGGCTGAGATAGATTTTTGGTCTCGAACCGAATCAAGGGATGGCGAGCAGGCGGGAAAGTGGACTTGGAGCCCAAGATCAGCCACGATCGTACTGGATGGCAGAGCAGGCTTGAGGGGCCGAATGGTCACCTGCTCCTATCTCCGATCGAAAATGTGGCAGCCAAATTGTGCCCAGCACGTTCTCACAAATCAGCAAGGTGGTAATGACCAGGTAATATTTAAGTGGTGTTGGTTGTGAAATAATTATTTGCCCTAGTCCTTCGTCAAAAATAGTGGCCGTGGGATCTTTTGCATCCACTAGAGGGGATAGACGAGGCCTTGGTTTAATGTCTCGCCTCCAACAGTGCAGCACTCCCCTTGGTACCACACTGGCGTGTCAGCTGGGATTATATGCTCAAGTCTCTGCAGTGGGGTTTGAACCCATGACACCTGGTTCATGTGTCAGGGCACCATCTAACCTTATCCCGAATCAGGACTCGGAAAGGATTTCGTTGTGCGAAGGGTCTCTTGAGGGGTACCGGAAAGGGGATGGGACAGAGAGAGTGTGTTTCCCTTTACGGTTCATACCTGCAGACAGGAAGGACCTGCATCTCGACAGCCTGGAAACGCTGGGCCTGCTGCACTCTGACGTGGGGCTTCCCTTCCCATCATCCCCTTTGCAATCCAGCGCCAGCGAATTCTGACAGCCCAAGACCTCGATTGGCTTCGCTGTGGACGGTGGCCTGCGACGAGCAAGAAGAACGGGTTGAAAACATCCGCCAGCAAGTCAAAAAAGGCAACCAAATGGCCTCGCGCCAACATTAGGCCAGGAAAACAAGATGGCCGCCACATTTCAGGTAGTACCGCCTGGTCCTGGATTCCCATTATAAACTGAATAGTACAATTGAAAGAGGCTGTGCAGGAATAGAGACACCGGAGGGCTTGCACACACGAAGGCCATTTAAAAAAAAAACAAGATGGAATCCTTTGCTTTATCAATAGAAGCAGAATACAAAAGCAAGGAAGTTATGCTAATCCTTTATAAAACACTGTTTAGACTCCATGCAGCTGCAGTACAAAGTTCAACTGTGGGGAAGGCAGACACAAAACGAAAGGCCAGATGGAACATAGGAACAGGAGGAGGCGGCGGCCATTCAGCCCGTCTACTTGGACGGTGGCTGGTCCGAGGGGCTCCCTGGGGAAGGGAGGGAGGTAGAACAATCCAGCCAGGGGAAAACGTAACCCACACCGTCAGGGAGGGGCCGGGGAGGTGGGTTTGCTGTAATCCAATAAATCTAGTCCGGAGCCACTGCTCCCTGGCTATTTGATCAGAGATTGTAAGTGGGGGGAGGGGGGTGTGGGGGGGGGAAGCTAACATTGCTGCTTTTAAACCCACTGTAAAGCCATGCATCAGATTGTTCTGGAATGAATGACAAAAGGTGGGAAACGTGGGAAAAAAAACACTGCCGATTAGCAACGAGGGTTACAGCAGACGTGTTCAAATCAACAGGAACCTCGGACATTCTGAGGCAGCATCTCATGACGTGACCGACACCAGACACCCATTCAGGACTCCAGTAGCCATTTAACTGGGGACAGGGGAGGGGGGTGGGGGGCGCGTTGAGAAAAAGAGACACCTTGGAGGGCTCAGTTGGTAAAGGGAACCAGACACTGTGAATGAGCCTGGAACAAATAGGATCCATTTGGGGCCTGTGCAGAGTTGGTGGTTAGGGAAGGGGGAGATGGATCTCCTGGGATAGAGGGTGGGAAATTCCAGCTGGTGGAAATCACACTCTGTAGCATTGCCTCCTGACCCCCGTTGCAAGCGTCTGTTTCTGTCTGACTCATCCCAAAAGGTTGGCGCAATTAATAGTCACTTGGAGAGAGACGCCACAGCACAATCAACTCGGAGAGACACACACAGACACCGACAGGGAAGAAAAACAGCCGACATTCCCAAGGCCTTTACTCACGTCTTGAAGCAGGGATCGCCAGACAGAAGCTGCATACTGATGGATACCTGCGAGAGAGAGAGAGAGGGGGGGGGAAAGACAGAGAGAATCATCAGTGCATGGTCCAGGCCTGGCCAGTTTGGCAGCAGCCAGAAACTCCCTGCTGGTGGGAAACACAGGGATTCTGCTCAGCAGAATTTCAAAGAAGGGCTGAGGGAAACCTGCACTTGGGGACATTGCAATGTTCTGGTGAGCCTACTGGTTTAGCTGGAACACAGGAGCAGTAGACCACACGGCCCAATTGAGCCTGCTCCGCCATTCACCACAATCATGGCCGATCTTAGCATTCAACTCCACTTTCCCGCCCGATTCCCCTCCCTTCATGCTGGCCCCTCAATACTCATTACTTCACCCTCCACCCTCTTGGCCTTTCAGTGAGGCCTTTGCTGTCCAGTAAAAGGACAGAACCAGGATCATCCCGAGGAGCCACAAAGCTGGGGATTGTAAATAAACTAATCGGACAGAACCACTGTCCCAATACACGTTTCCTCTCTGGAAGGAAGGGAGGGACGCACAAGCCGACAGGGAGTTTCCCCTGGCGGAGGGAATACAGAACAGGGGGACGTGACTGTACAATTAGAGCTCGGCCACTCAGGGGTGATGTTGGGCAGCACAGAGGCAGAACACGTCACTATGTTCCCACACTGCACCCCGCCCCCTCCCCCACACAGCGAGTCCAGATTCGAGACAGGCTTGTTTGGCTGGACCACTGGTGTGGTCGTGAGCCAGCCCGGTTCCTTACCGCAGAGCCACGGCCTTATATTTTACCAGACAATAATCCGACAACCCTCTGTGGCTCAGTGGGGGAGGGGGTGCAGGAGGGGAGAGGGGGAAAAGAGGAGCTCTCTCACTTCACCGCAGAGTCGGAAGGTTGAGTTCAAGCTCCACTACAGGTCTGAGCAAAAAAACTCCTGCTGCAGTGCAGAGGGAGCCAGACCCCGGGGGAACTCCCCCCATCCCCCTCCAGGGAGCCAGACCCCGGGAGAACTCCCCTGTTCGCGGTCAAAAAAAGTCACAGGATCTTTTACAACCAGCTGCGAGCAGACATAGCCTCAGTCTAACATCTCATCAGAAACACTGCCCCTCCGACAGTGCGGCCCTCCCCCGGCGCCCCCTCGACAGCGTGGCCCTCCCCCGACACCCACTGGCAGCGTCAGCCTAGGCGGCGTGTCGGGAGTGGGATTTGAACCCACAGCCTCCTGCCTTTGAGGCAGAACGGCTACCCACAAATCTCATGGTCGACCAGGGGAGCGGAACGTCACGACGGTTCTCCTTTCCCCACTACGTACCTTCAGAATGGAGTTGTCCTGCCGGGTGTGCTTGGTGTCGTAGCCCTCCAGCAGGCAGCACCGAGTGGTGGAACCGGCCCCGGCAAACTCTGCCAGGTTCAGCTCAACGAAACCCAGCTGCAGGAGAGAAAGGTGACAGAAGACGGTTGAGCAACAAGCAATGTAATAGGGGCATGTGCACGGGAGCTGCACTGTCAGAGGCAGCCGTCCTGTTACAGGTGAGGAACGAATGCGATGGGGAGGATGGGGCATTAATCATGTAAAGTACAAGACTTGGAGTTGGGCAAGACAAACAAACAAAAAAGGCCAGCGGCTCTACCAAACCTGCCACCACCCCCCCTCTCCCCAAACAGGACATATGCACATGAGAAATAGGAGCAGGACAAGTCCATTCGGCCCCTTGAGCCTGCTCCATCATTCAATAAGATCATGGCTGATCTTCTACCTCAAACCTCTCTTCCCGTACTATCCCCCATATCCCTTAATACCCAAAATTCTATCGACCTCTGTCTTGAATCTGCTCAACGACTGTGCATTCACAACCCTCTGGGGTAGAGAATTCCAAAGATTCACAACCCTCAGAAGAAATTGCTCCTCATCTCAGTCCTAATGATCAACCCCGTACCCGGAGACTGTGCTCCTGCATTTTCGATTCCCCAGCCACGGGAAACAATCACAGGATTGTTACAGTGCAGAAGGCGGCCATTCGGCCCATCGTGTCTGCACCGGCTCTCCGAAAGAGCAATTCCCTCAGTTCCATTCCCCTGCCTTCTCCCCGTAACGCTGCACATTCTTCCTTTTCATATAACAGTCCAATTCCCTTTTGAATGCTTCAATTGAACCTGCCTCCACCACACACTCAGGCAGCGCATTCCAGACCTTAACCACTCGCTGCGCGAAATTTCTTCATCATTTTTGCTTCTTTTATCCATTACTTTACATCTGTGCCCTCTTGTTCTCGATCCTTTCACAAGTGGGAACAGCTCTCTCAGACCCCTCACGATTTTGAATCCCCTCTATCAAGTGTCTCAGTAGCTACACTATTGAGCCCTTAAAGAACTGTATGTTTCTATGAGATCACTGCTCAAATCATTCCAAACACCAGGAAATATAGGTCTAGTCTACTCAATCTCTCTTCATCGGACAATCCCCTCATCCCAGGAACCAGTCCAGTGAACCTTTGTTGCACTCCCTCTAGGAAAAGTAAATCCTGCCTTAAGTAAGGCGACCCGAAATTGCACACAGTGCCCCGGGTGTGGCCTCACCAATACCCAGTATCATGACTAGATACTTCCAACCCCTCCCCCTGCCAGCAGCGGAAAAAATAACTCGGAAAAGAAAACAAGGGCAGAAGAAATCGTGGAAGATTCCCCTCAGGCAAACTGGAACAAGTCCCGGAGATCACTCGGACCGTGCTGGTTGCTAAAGAAGCGCAAGAGTTCAAATGTTTCCACTGCACAGAGAGAGAGAGGAGAGCTGCCCGCGACTCTCAGTTAACCAAATCTGAAAGACGGCTCCTCTGACAGTGCAGCATTCCCTCACTACTGCACTAATCAGGAGGGGCAGACATTGGAAGCTCTGTTGGAGCAATGGGCAGGTTTTAAGTGCTGGGCATCACCGAGCCCACTGGCACGGATTTGCGTGGTGACAACCACTGGGATTCAATGTTAGGAAGCACTTGACACAAAGGATAGTGGAAATCTGGAACTCTCAGTTGTGTGAATGGGCGTCAAGTGAAAATTTCTAAATGGAGATTGATAGATTTTTTGCTACACCAGGGTATTAGGGAACCAAGATGGGTAGGCGGAGTTAAGATACAGATCAGCTGCGAGCTCATTTTTCTCTTATTCTTTCATGAGATGTGGGTGTCACTGGCAAGGCCAGCATTTGTTGCCCATCCCTAATTGCCCTGAACAACTGAATGATTTGCTACATGTTTTCAGGAGGGCAGTTAACAGTCAACCACGTTGCTGTGGGTCTGGAGTCACACGTAGGCCAGACCAAGTAAGGGTGGCAGATTTCCGTCCCTAAAGGGCATTAGTGAACCAGATGGGGGTTTTTTTTACAACAAATCGATGACAGTAATGTTGCCGTGAAACTGAGACGGGCTTTCAATCCCAGATTTTTATGTATTGAATTTATGAATTGAATTTAAATCCGTCCAGCTGCCAAGAGCCTGGGCCTCTGGATTACTAGTTCAGTGACCGTTACCATTACGCCACTGTCTCCCCTATCCAATTGAAAGATGGCACAGGATTGAGGGGCTGAATATCCTCCTCCTAAAAAAAAAACTCACCTCAAAGTCACTGGTTGAACACGCATGTGTGTTACAAATGAGGAACTCAGACAGGGACACTACAGGTGCCTGCAGGGCTCAGTCTGCAGATGCAGGCCAACATACCTCAACCTGGAAAACCAGTAAGCCTGACACAACCCCTCCATAATGTGCGCTGCAGGAATGGCCTCAATCACATCTGATAGATGACTGTTTTGGAATTAGGCTGTAGTTACGAACAATCCTTTGCTAATATTAAAATTTTAAAAATCACCAAGTACAAGAAAGCCTGAAGGACAAATTCAAAGGCTGAAAACACAATATTGGCAGTCCAATTCTAGCGAGAGGTTTTAAAAAAAAAGTGATTTTATACTTCACTATTGTTAGATTTTTTTTATTGAAAATAAATGGTACTTGGATTTTCAATAGACCAACCAGGCTGTTTATTCTTCCAATATTAACCCAATACGCACCAGGTCTTCTCGGTTTACACAGAGACTGTACCTCATCCAACTCCCCCAACCCTTTGAAAGAGACACTCTCCTCTTACTAGCACTCTTCCTCCATTCAAAACCAACAGTTCCCATACCCCTGCCAGACACCTTGTCCTTCTCCTCCACCATTCCCAGGTACTGGTATTCTCCCTTCCCAATTCCCCTCAGCTAATGAGGGAAAGCGCACTCCTCCCCACCCAGCCCAAAAGCACCACCACCTTCTTCCCTCCTTCTCCACTTGGGGTAGGAACCACCCCCTTTTCCCAACCACCTCTGGTCACGTCATGACCGACCACCACCCTCGGTGCCACCAACACCCGTGCAGGATCAGTGCGGGTCCCGACTAACTGACCCTGATGGGACCACCTGCCTGGAATCCCACAACTGGACAGCAACTCAGACCATGTCGGAAAAACCTCACTCACCTTCACAAATGTCTTCCCACCCTTCAGCTCCTAAAAAAAAAAAGAGAAAGCAGAAGGCAACAGGTCAGTGCTCAATCTCAGACTGTTAGGGGTGTCAAAGGTTAGCGTTCTGAAAGTGCTTCAGTGTTTGTTAAATATAATTTTGAGGAATTCATAGTGAAACTGAAGAGATTTTGCACGAGTTTCCACCCCCACCTCAAGAGGGACATTAAGACACAAAAGGACTTGTTTGACAACATTTACGGGTTGTCACATGATTCAAGTTAAAAATAGAACAGAAACTCTGGTAACAGGGGAAGATGTGCACAGTGAAGTGACAGGTCAGAAGGTGGACTGTGTGTCCGGCTTTACTTTTGAATAGGTTGGAGTTTAAAACAAAAAAATAAAACCGAAGGACAGAACCCCAGCTCAGTCCAGCCTGAGCCACCTCTTTAAAAAGAGAAAAAAAAAACACAAGGAAGAGAACTTCCAAGGAGAGAAGAGAATTCCCAACGAAGACGACCACAACCCAGCTCAGCTTTCCAGCACCTCTCTCAAAAGACTGTGTGTTGGTGGCTAAGTGATAACTTTGTTGTTCATGAAAGAAACCTGGTTAGTGTGTTTTATTCTGGGAAAAAGGGTACATGATTGACCATATCAGTAAGTTTAAATAAAGGTTTAAATTTAAATATATGTTGTAACCAGTGGAGAAGTGGAACGAGGACAATGCACTCCCCCCACCTCGGTTGTAACTTTAGCCATTTAAGCCCAGCTGAGTTGTGGATTCTCTACCTACAGAAGTCAGTGTAAGAGTTTCATTATCCGATCCCAGTGGCTGATCATTACAGATTCCAGTCAGCTCATCCTGGATCTGACTGGCTGTGTTTCTTAAATGAGATTGCACACAAAGCACAAAAGATATAGACGGACACACATTAATATAGCACCTGTCACCACCTCAGAACATCCCACACTGCTTTACAGTCAGTGCACCAGTTGTAATGTAAAAAAACAAAGAATTTGTGCACAGCAAGCTCCCAAACAGCAATGTAACAACAACCAGATAACCTGCTTTTTGTGGTGTTGCTTGAAAGATAAATATCGACCAAGGTATCGGGGAGAACTCCCCTTCATAATAGCGGCTGTGAGGTCTTTAACATGCACCGAGGGGGGCAGACAGAGCCTTGGCTTAATGTCTCACCCAACAGCACAGCACTCCTTCAGTACCGCACAGGCCGGGCATCAGTCCCGATTTCTGTGAAATCCCTGGAGTGGGATTTGAACCCAGAACCTTCTTGATTCAGAGGCGAGGTCTGTGCTACCCACCAAGTCACAGCTGATACCAGGAACACTGATTGCTACTGGGGTGGGGGGTGGGAGAGAAAACAGACAACCTGTAAACAAGGAGGAGGAAAAGAACCCCCACAAGCAACAACAACATGTAAAACAATGGTTCTCAAACTGAGCTCTGTGGACCCTGGGGATTCATATAAACTTTTCAGAAATCCACAACACAGGGCCAGCCTTACAGATGGACAACTGCCCAGGCCACCATGGTCAAGAATAAGTGAATGAGCAGAAGCTGGAAGCACACTCTGCTCCGTGCGACACCCCCACTCCATCATGTTCCCCCCCCACCCCAGGTGCTCTCTCCAGGTTCCTGACTGGAATAGACACAGGCGCTGCATGCTGATATCCATACATAACTACCCATTTTCTTCAAAGCAGAATGAAAACATTCTTTATGTGCAGCACTTTGATATTATAATTTAGATGGGGAGGGCGGCACTGGTTGTTAACCCATTTGCAAGAGGGCCCTTCAACAAAAAAAGGCTCACGAATCACCAGACGATAATAACATTGGAGAGCACTCAACAGGGACCAGGGAGGAGAGAGGGAGAGAGAGAACAAAAAAAAAAGAGAGGTGGAGATGCAAGAGGAAAATTAAAGCAGGGTGGAGGGGGTGGGGCAAACAAAAAGCACAGACAAAAAAAAGGAGACATGGGATGGATGAAGGGAAGGAGAGGGGAAGCCAGGTGAAGTGATTTTTGGGAGAGGGGCAGAGACACTGAAATGAATCACAATTCGCCAGGACAGAGATTTAAAAAAAAAGAAGAACTCGCAAACCTTGCGGACAGATACTCGGCAGACGCTGGGGTCAAGGACCCCCGTCACTGTGCTGGCAGTCATCTTGCACATGAACCGTGACTCCTTCCACCACTGCACGCAGTTTTCCTGCACCTCTTCCCTGGGGATGGTAAGGGAAAATTTAAAAAAATATTAGAAAGAGCACACTTAGAGGAAGGCAAGCGAGTTTCCCTGCATTACAACAGCGACGGTTGACGCCAAATAAAGGAAAGTTCATTCAAAGACTTTTCCTCCCAAACGTGCTGTGTCCTGGTGCCAGAGGTAAGTCTCAAAAAGAGAGAGAAAAAAAAAAATCATTTAAATGAGTAAGGCAGGGCGGGTTCCTCACCCTTCAGGCTCCCAGGAGGGTAGATCAAAGAAATCAGCAGCTCAAAACTCACCAGCCATGCTGATTCACCCGCTGTTCCTGGCCCAATACCAACAGTTACACAGGCACCACCTTCATTCTAACACATCAATGAGAAAAATACACAGATACATTTCTCGTTACATACAAATTCTTTGTGGGGAGACGATGGCATCGTGGTAACGTCACTGAGCAAGTAATTGAGGCCCAGGCTAACACCCTGTGGACAGGTTCAAACCCTACCACGGCTGCTGGCAGAGTTTAAATTCAATTCATTGATAGATTCAATTGATTAATAAAAAAAATTCTGGAATTGAAAGCATCTCTCAGTTTCACGGCACCACTACTATCATCGATTGTTGTAAAACCCCCATCTGGTTCACTAATGCCCTTTAGGGAAGGAAATCTGCCATCCTTACCTGGTCTGGCCTACACGTGACTCTTAACTGCCCTCTGAAATGGCCAGGCAAGACACTCAGTTCAAGGGCAATTCAGGGATGGGCAACAAATGCTGGCGTTGCCAGCGACACCCACATCCCACTAAAAAACTCAGTCGTTCAATGAAAGTCTTACAATCGCACACTCAATCTCGAAATGCACCATCCAGAACCCGAGGTTTGAATCCCAATCTATACTTTGCTCACTTGTCTCAGACGAGGGGGGGGGGGGGTAGATTTGGGGTTCAAACAGTGCCCCTGGCATCTCTGGGGGTGGGGGATTACATGTGGGCGAAGGAAAAGGAGAACGAACGTTGGCCAAGGAGTCAACTCTTGACCTCCCCCCATCCCAGTGAGTTCAGCTGGAAATTTTGAAAGCTCCCTCTTCCAGTCTGTCCAGGTTGCCTCAGCCCCAAGTTTTCCACACAGTGGGAGTGGAGGCTTCTCACTACTCCCAGAACTTTATCTCGGGGTCCCAGACTTGAACTCGTGTCCAGAGGCGAGCTCACAGCGGTCAATAAAAGGGGCTTGCACTCCACTAGCTCGACCTGGATTTATGGACCCTGGTTGCAGTTTCTCAAAAGGAGGTTTTTCCCAGGCTCCTGCCTCCTTTGTCTTCAACTGACTTGGAGGAACAGCTGAAAACTACTACTGTCTTTGAAGGTGGGGTGGGTTGGCAGAGTGGGTTCTGCCAGTCTCCCACCATAATGTCAGGGCCTCAATGCTGAAGAATGGGACCCTTGACGAAGGAGAGGGGCAACATCGATAAAATCAAGCATCATTCACCAAGAGGAATGAAAACACTAGTCTGTCCCCAGCTGTACGAGTGTTCAAATCCGGGCACCGCCCTTTAGGAAGGCCGCAAAGGCTTTGGAGATGGTACTGAAGGCATAACTGGGATGAAGGGCTCAGTGACATGGGGAGACTAGGGGTTGTTCTCCTTAGAGCAGAGAGAGAAGGTGAAGGAGAGGTTTGTTGGAAGGTGTTGAAAATCATGAAGGGTTTAGACCAATTCTCTTTATTGAACCAATTTCCAATGGCTGAAGGAATTGATAACCAAAAGGATACAGATTTAAGGTGATAGGAAAAAGAATCAAAGGTGACATGGAGAATTTTTTTTAACGTATTGCATTAGAATTTATATTGCACCCACTGTAGGGCAGTGGATACAGATTCAATAGTGGACCTCAAAAAAGGGAAATGGATAAATAAACGAAAGAGAAATAAAATTGCACGGGTATGGGGAAAAAAAAAAAAGAGGAGAGAGTGGACTACGTGGATTGCCCTTCCAAAGAGGCAGCACAGACACAATGGCCCAAATGGCCTCCTCCTGTGCTGTACTCATCTCGGATTCTATGAACAGAACATCTAAAAAGGATGAAGTTACATTTCAAATAGTGACCGCTGTCCCCATGACATCAAATATAAAACACCTGCCCAAATCCCACAGGAATCCGATCAATAGACACTCGCTGATTAAATGATGTACAATTAGAGAGAAAAAAAAGGGAGGCACAGACACACAGAATGTTTGGCTCACAAGAAAGGAATTTGTAACAAAATTAGCCGGAAGCTTCCGGAACCATTGCCAAGTGATGGAATTCAACCTTTCGGTTCGCGAGGTCTCAGTATGAAGGGAATGTGAAATGGGAAGAGGAGGAAAACAAACCAGTCAGTCAAACAAGACGAGGGCAATTTGAAGGAAAGATTTGGAAGAGTTTGGTAGCACAAAGAATTGGGAGCAGAGAGCAGGGATAGCCAGGGAATGACATACCCACCAACCCCCTTTCTCCCCCCACACCTCCAACATGAGCCATGTCACATCAGGAGGTTTCATCTTCAGGCTCCAACAAGGGGGAGGAGCAAAGTTGGGAGTTCAAAGGTCTAAAGCAACAGTCAACCTTTAGAAAGTTCATGGCACGATAGGTGGCCTTCTACACTAACAGTTAGTCTGGTCGCCATGTATGTCCAACTCCTCAGCTTCTTTCCAGTCAAATGTGGTGGTGGGGGAATGGGGGCAGGAATGTGGTTTGGGAAGGAGACAAAAATTCCCGTAAAAATGAAATTGATAAACCATAAACTCCAAGGAACATCACTCCCTGGAAAAGCACAATGCCTCATAATGTCTGACCCACTGCCTAAGCCAGTCCCAGAATGGGAAAAGACGACAGCGTCTGACCCATTGCCCCGCCCAGTCCCAGAGGGGGAAAGAGGACAGCTTAGGAATCAGTTTAGCTCCAAACCCCACTGTTCTGCTGATGGAGTGATATCATTGCAGTGAGAGAGAACAGAAACAAGATATTTAATCCCTCTCCCTGGCCACCGTCTCAGGCTGAACCAGACATCACTTGGCATCCGACCTGACCCCCTCACCCTACAGCTTTCAATCTCAGATCCTCTCCATCTACAGACTACCCTTAGCATAGCCCATCTCCTCCCTGCCTGAGCTCATCTGCTGCTGAAACCCTCATCCAACTCTTCATTAACCTCCAGGTTCATCTATGCCAATGCTCTCCTGACTGGCCTCGCAACCTCCATCCTTATAAACTCATCTAAAACTCGGTTGTCCTGTCCTAACTCACACCAAGTCCTGTTCACCCATCACCGATCTACTCACTGAACTAGGCCCCAAGTACCTCCATTAGGTTTCTCATCCTCCTGTTCAAATCCCTCCATGGCCTAGCCCCCTCCCAAATCACTCTAATCTCCCCAAGCCCTACAATCCTCAGCGATCACTGCATTCAACCAATTCTGGCCCCTAGCTCATCCCCAGATTCTTCCACCCTGGCACTGGCAGTCATGCCATCAGCTGCCTGGACTCTAACTCTGGAATTTAGTTTAGATACAGCACTGAAACAGGCCCTTCGGCCCACCGAGTCTGTGCTGACCATCAACCACCCATTTATACTAATCCTACACTAATCCCATATTCCTACCACATCCTCACCTGTCCCTATATTTCCCTACCACCTACCTACACTCGGGGCAATTTATAATGGCCAATTTACCTACCAACCTGCAAGTCTTTTGGCTTGTGGGAGGAAACCGGAGCACCCGGAGAAAACCCACGCAAACACAGGGAGAACTTGCAAACTCCACACAGGCAGTACCCAGAATTGAACCCGGGTCGCTGGAGCCGAGAGGCTGCGGTGCTAACCACTGCGCCACCCTTATTTATTCCCTAATCCTCTCTGCCCTTCTCTCCTTCGAGCCCACCTGGCCCACTACCTCCTGCTTTGCCTCAGTGTTAATGTCTGAAGCACCCCGAGTTGACGCCATTATATAAAATATAGGCTGCTTGAACGATTAAATACAGCCAGATTCCACAGATTTACATCACAACAGCTCACAACGTGAGCTGCTCACCTCCAAAGGTCACAAGACACCGCTGCTGCTCCTCAGGCAGTCGCTGAAACACTCTCACTGGGTCGAGCGAGTAACAGGGCCCGGAGCGCCCTCAACCTGTGCAAATTCTTCACAAGTTAATACTGTTTGCACAGCCCTCCCTTTGCTCTGCCTCTCCCAATGCTCAGCAATTTGCAGCATTCAGACAGACGTCACGCTGGCAGCAAATCAACTGCCCTGCAGACTCCTCCGGTGCCATTACAGCTCACTCAGGTCATCTGCATCAGTGTTGAAACAAAATACACCAAAGGAGGCAAGATTCAACCCTTATGTTTTCAGCTGCTTCAAGTGGAGAGACTGAGACACCCCACCTCTGACATCCCAAGGTGCTTTACAGTCAGTGAAATGCAGTCACTGTTGTAATGTAGCCAATCTGCACACAGCAAGCTCCCACAATGTGATAATCTAATTTTAGCAATAAAACCAAATAGGAAAAAGACACAGCAATGAATTCAACCTCAATGAAAATGCAGCTAAAAATCCAAATCAGAGACAGACAGACAGACCATTGAAACCATTTCCCCCAAACCCCAACGGTCACCCATTCTTCTCCCATCCCCCTCTTTAAATCTTTCTACGATGGCAGCTCCATCTCCTTGGGCCTCTTCTGTGAAGACAATGGGAGTGGTCGACGTGCAAAGTTCATGTCTGCGTTGCCACTAATCTCCATTTTTCGTACCAGTTTGATTTAGTATTGATCTACTGGGGAGACAAGGCTGCTAAAAACAATCCTGAACAAACCTCCACAGTGATAACATTCAAAAAAGGAACAATCAACGCCCCCCCCACACCCCAGAGAAAAAAAATTGGAACACCTCAGCTCCATTTTAAATCTTTCTCTCTCACCTCATGAGGAAAATAAACAACACGTTGGGGCCAAATCTTGCTGGGAAATTCATGGCAACTTCTTGCCATTATTAATGTGCAAATTGTCCAGTGAGGTCAGAGGGTGGAGAGATACGCAGCGAGTTACATATCTCCCAAACTTGGTCAATTTACACAGAACTGCTGCTTCCTCTGCGTGAAGAGTGTCTTGTGCTCGACCGTATTTTAAGAATTGCTGGAACCTAGAATACCAACTGTGACCGCACAACCTGGAACTCGCTGCCAACGAAGGTGGTGGAATGGGAGATGATCAATGATTTCAAAAAGGATAGTGAATGGGCACTTGAGGGAAATAAACTTGCAGTACCAAGGGGATAGAGCAGGGGACTGGGGCTGACTGGACCTGATGGGCCAAATGGCCTCTTTCTGTACCATAAGTGACTATGACTCTATAAATCGTAAAGGCATCTGCAACACTCAGTGGGTTAGAGACTCTAGCAAGCAGAAAGTACTGGGCAATGAAAGCCCTTTTATAATCACTAAAACTTCACTCTCAAGGGTTACCACTTTGTAATTGGGTAAGGGGTATCACTGTGGGAAATGGAGGCATCAAGAACTCTAGGACAGGTAGACAGAGGTTAGATACAGAGTAAAGCTCACTCCACGTTATCCCAAACACTCCCAGAACAAATATAACATGAGTCAGATACAGAGCAGGGAGCGAGCCTGACTTTTCAAATCCCATCACTTCATCCTTGTAATCTCTGAATAACTTGTTTATTCTCAGACCCAGAGGGGGGGGGGGGGGGGGAGAAAAGGAGTGTCTGACTCACTGCATCTCACACTCTCTACTCCCCAACAACCTCACCCTCCGTCAGGGCTGTACAACATCAGGGACCACCACCTCCCCCTTTTCCTTCTCACTGTCTAACTGATCATTTACGGTCATGAACCCAGGCACTCCTGTTTAACAAGAAATTTGTTAACAGATTGCCAAGGCGACATTCCGCAGAATCTTGTCTGTACAGATCACAGCTGGGCCTGTTTCCTCTCTATCAGGAATCATTTGCTTGTGACGACATCATTTGTGGTTTGAGGTCACGTTGCCAAGGTAAACATTTGGAAATTATGGGCTGCAACACCATGAAGTCCGAAGGCTGCACACTGGGAGCAAACCTATCAGCAGCTTTAGAGGGGGTGGTGCGAAAGAGGTGGACAGTTTGTCTTAAACATCTACAGTTTGTGGCCCTACCAACTTATTGAATTGACCCAGTGAATACTGTGACCTCACAGACTGGAGTCAGGACAAATCCAACCCAGCCTATTACCACCCCATCAGTCTACACTCGATCATGAGCAAAGTGATGGAAGGGGTTGGCGACAGTGCCATCAAGTGGTACTTGCTCAGCAGGTTCCATCAGGGCCACTCAGCTGCTGACCTCATTACAGCCTTGGTCCAAACGTGGACAAAAGAGCTGAACTCCAGGAGGTGAGGTGAGTGACTGCCCTTGACATCAAGGCATCATTTGACAGAGTATGGCATCAAGGAGCCCTAGCAAAACTGGAGTCAATGGGAATCAGGGGGAAACTCTCCGCTGGTTGGAAACATACTGAACACAAAGGAAGATGGTTGTGGTTGTTGGAAGTCAATCATCTCAGCTCCAGGACATCACTGCAGGAGTTCCTCAGGGTAGTGTTTTAGGCCCAACCATCTTCAGCTGCATCAATGACCTTCCTTCAATCATAATGTCAGAAGTGGGGATATTCATTGATGATTGCACAATGTTCAGCACCATTCACGACTCCTCAGATACTGAAGCAATCCGTGTAGATATGCAGCAAGACCTGGACAATATCCAGGCTTGGGCTGATAAGTGGCAAGTAACATTCGTGCCACACAAGTGTCAGGCAATGACCATCTCAAATAAGAGAATCGAACCATCTCCCCTCGACATTCAATGACATTACCATCACTGAATCCCCCACTATCAACATCCTGAGGATTACCATTGATCAGAAACTGAACTGGAGTAGCCATACAAACACTGTGGCTACAAGAGCAGGTCAGAGGCTGGGAATTCTGCAACAAGTAACTCACCTCCTGACTCCCCAAAGCCTGTCCACCATCTACAAGGCACAAGTCAGGAGTGTGATGGAATACTCTCCACTTGCCTGGATGGGTGCAGCTCCAACAACACTCAAGAAGCTCGACACCATCCAGGACAAAGCAGCCCACTTGATTGGCACCCCATCAACCACCTTAAATATTCACTCCTTTCATCACTAGCACAGTAGCAGCAGTGTCTACAAGACATCTACAAGATGCACTGCAACAATGCACCAAGGCTCCTTCGACAGCACCTTCCAAACCCATGACCTCTACCAACTTAGAGGGACAAGGGCAGCAGACGCATGGGAACACCACCACCTGCAAGTTCCCCTCCAAGTCACACACCATCCTGACTTGGAACTATATCGCCGTTCCTTCACTGTCACTGGGTCAAAATCCTGGAACTCCCTTCCTAACAGCACTGTGGGTATACCTACATCCCAAGGACTGCAGCAGTTCAAGGCAGCAGCTCACCACCACCTTCTCAAGGGCATTTAGGGATGGGCAATAAATGCTGGCCTGGCCAGTGATGCCCATAATCCCATGAGAAAAATAAAAAAAACTGAGGGAACAACTGCCAATTGCAGGCTGATCAAAATGGGGCAAGTGCTCAGAATTGGAGGAGCACAGAGATCTTGGAGGGTTCTACATCATCGTTCATAGAATCAGACACTTACAGCACAAAAGGCTGCCATTCAGCCCATCATGCCTGTGCTAGCTCTTTGAAAGTCCATAACCCGGTCAGTTTCTTATCCTCAAGAGCCTGTGCAATTCCCCTCTAAAACTGCTGACGGAATCACACTTCCACCACCTTGTCAGGTCAAATGTTCCAAATTACACAAGACTCAGTACTGGGTCAAACTTCCCGACCCAACATGGTGCGAGAGACACAGAAAAAAAAAAAGACTCACGGTCAAGAAAGAAAAAGAAACTGATGTGCATTTAAACAGAAATGTTCACGTCCTCAGGACGTTGATTTACTGTGAAGCAATTAACAGCAGTGACTGCACTTCAAAAGCTGTGAGGAATCACCACGGCCAATTTACACACAGCAAGATCCCACGAACAGAAAATGAGATAATAGCCAGTCTGGTGGTATCAATTGGCACAAGATCTTATCGCACAGACAAGGTCTCAGTCTAACACCTCAGTCCAGCACTGCAGTGTCAGTCTAAAACAGGTTGGCAAGTCCTGGAATGGGATTTGAACCTGTGCACTTCTGTCTCAGAGGCACTTGTGCCATCACCAAAAGAACTTAAAGGATTGGGGCAGGGGAGAGGGTTGTGTGATGGTTGGGAATAGAGCACAACTTTGTAAACATCAGAGTCATTTCTTTCAGCACAAGGAGAATCCTTCAAACACGACATGGATTCAAGTATGGAACAGATTTCAGAGCACAGTAAATAGAAGCAATTAACCTTCAATTGCTTGAGAGCTTTATACAACAATAACTTACATTTATATAGCACCTTTAATGTAATAAAATACCCCAAGGCGTATCACAGGAGAATTGTGTAGCAAAACCTGACATCAAGCCACAGAAGGAGATAAGAGAAGCAAAGAGACAGCATGAGAGGAGACTGGCAGCTAGCATTAAAAGAAATCCCAAAGTTACTATTTATATGCCTATAGGAAAAAAAAAAGGGTGGTAAAAGGAGGAGTGGGGCCAATTAGGGATCAGAAAGGAGATCACAAGGAGGCAGAGGGCATAGCTGAGGTATTAGATGAATACTTTGCATCTGTCTTTATCAAGGAAGATGCAGCAACCCAGGCAATGTTGAAAGAGGAGGTAACTCAGATGTTAGAGGGGCTTAAAATTGATTAAGAGGAAGTATTAGATAGGCTGTCTGTACTTAAAGTGGATAAAGAGCCAGGGCCGGATGAGATACATCGAAGAATACGGAGGGAATTTTTCAGTCTTCCTTAGACTCAGGATGGTGCCCAAGGACTGGAGAATTGCAATCGTTACACCCTTGTTCAAAAGGATGAATGAGAATGGGCAGAGACTGCTTGAGTTGTGTACCTATCATAACCTCTGCATCACCAACTCGTTCTTTCACACTAAACCCTGTCACCAGGTTTCATGGAGGCACCCAAGATCACGTCGTTGGCACCAGCTAGACCTCATTGTCACAAGGCGAGCCTCCTTAAACAGTGTTCAAATCACACGCAGCTTCCACAGTGCGGACTGCGACATCGACCACTCCCTGGTGTGCAGCAAGGTTAGACTCAGACCAAAGAAGTTGCATCATTCCAAGAAGAAGGGCCACCCGCGCATCAACACGAGCAGAATTTCTTATCCACAGCTGTTACAAAAATTTCTAAATTTACTTGTAACAGCCCTTCAAAACACTCCCACAGGGGATGCTGAGACCAAGTGGGCCCACATCAGAGACGTCATCTATGAGTCAGCTTTGACCACCTACGGCAAAAGTGCGAAGAGAAATGCAGACTGGTTTCAAACTCAATGAAAAGCTGGAACCTGTCATAGCCGCTAAGCGCATTGCACTGCTGAACTACAAGAAAGCCCCCAGCGATTTAACATCTGCAGCACTTAAAGCAGCCAGAAGCACTGCACAAAGAACAGCCAGGCGCTGCGCAAACGACTCCTGGCAACACCTATGCAGTCATATTCAGCTGGCCTCAGACACCGGAAACATCAGAGGAATGTATGATGGCATGAAGAGAGCTCCTGGGCCAACCATCAAGAAGATCGCCCCCCTCAAATCTAAATCAGGGGACATAATCACTGACCAACGCAAACAAATGGACCGCTGGGTTGAGCACTACCTAGAACTGTACTCCAGGGAGAATGTTGTCACTGAGACCGCCCTCAATGCAGCCCAGCCTCTACCAGTCATGGATGAGCTGGACGAACAGCCAACAAAATCGGAACTCAGTGATGCCATTGATTCTCTAGCCAATGGAAAAGCCCCTGGGAAGGACAGCATTACCCCTGAAATAATCAAGAGTGCCAAGCCTGCTGTACTCTCAGCACTACATGAATTGCTTTGCCTGTGCTGGGACAAGGGAGCAGTACCACAGGACATGCGCGATGCCAATATCATCACCCTCTATAAAAACAAGGGTGACCGCGGTGACTGCAACAACTACCGTGGAATCTCCCTGCTCAGCATAGTGGGGAAAGTCTTTGCTCGAGTCGCACTGAACAGGCTCCAGAAGCTGGCCGAGCGTGTCTACCCTGAGGCACAGAGTGACTTTCGTGCAGAGAGATCGACCATTGACATGCTGTTCTCCCTTCGTCAGATACAGGAGAAATGCCATGAACAACAGATGCCCCTCCACATTGCTTTCATTGATCTCACCAAAGGCTTTGACCTCGTCAGCAGACGTGGTCTCTTCGGACTACTAGAAAAGATCGGATGTCCACCAAAGCTACTAAGTATCATCACCTCATTCCATGACAATATGAAAGGCACAATTCAACATGGTGGCTCCTCATCAGAGCCCTTTCCTATCCTGAGTGGCGTGAAATAGGGCTGTGTTCTCGCACCCACACTTTTTGGGATTTTCTTCTCCCTGCTGCTTTCGCATGCGTTCAAATCCTCTGAAGAAGGAATTTTCCTCCACACAAGATCAGGGGGCAGGTTGTTCAAACTTACCCGTCTAAGAGCGAAGTCCAAAGTACGGAAAGTCCTCATCAGGGAACTCCTCTTTGCTGACGATGCTGCTTTAACATCTCACACTGAAGAGTGCCTGCAGAGTCTCATCGACAGGCTGCCTGCAATGAATTTGGCCTAACCATCAGCCTCAAGAAAATGAACATCATGGGGCAGGACGTCAGAAATGCTCCATCCATCAATATTGGCGACCACGCTCTGGAAGTGGTTCAAGAGTTCACCTACCTAGGCTCAACTATCACCAGTAACCGGTCTCTAGATGCAGAAATCAACAAGCACGTGGGTAAGGCTTCCACTGCTATGTCCAGACTGGCCAAGAGAGTGTGGGAAAATGGCGCACTGACACGGAACACAAAAGTCCGAGTGTATCAGGCCTGTGTCCTCAGTACCTTGCTCTACGGCAGCGAGGCCTGGACAACGTATGCCAGCCAAGAGCGACGTCTCAATTCATTCCATCTTCGCTGCCTCCGGAGAATACTTGGCATCAGGTGGCAGGACCGTATCTCCAACACAGAAGTCCTCGAGGTGGCCAACATCCCCAGCTTGTACACACTACTGAGTCAGCGGCGCTTGAGATGGCTTGGCCATGTGAGCCGCATGGAAGATGGCAGGATCCCCAAGACACATTGTACAGCGAGCTCACCACTGGTATCAGACCCACCGGCCGTCCACGTCTCCGCTTTAAAGACGTCTGCAAACGCGACATGAAATCCTGTGACATTGATCACAAGTCGTGGGAGTCAGTTGCCAGTGATCGCCAGAGCTGGCGGGCAACCATAAAGACGGGGCTAAAGCATGGCGAGTCAAAGAGACCTAGTAGTTGGCAGGAAAAAAGACAGAGGTGCAAGGGGAGAGCCAACTGCGCAACAGCCCCGACAAACAAATTTCTCTGCAGCACCTGTGGAAGAGTCTGTCACTCTAGAATTGGCCTTTATAGCCACTCCAGGCGCTGCTTCACAAACCACTGACCACCTCCAGGCGCGTATCCATTGTCTCTCGAGATAAGGAGGCCCAAAAGAACACCCTTGTTCAAAATAGGGTTTAAAGATAAGCCCAGCAATTACAGGCCAGTCAGTTTAACTTCAGTGGTGGGAAAACTTCCTGAAAAAAATTATTTGGGACAAAATCAATAGTCACATGGACAATGAGTTAATTAAGGAAACCCAGCATGAATTTAAGGAAAAATCAAGTTTAACTAACTTGGAGTTTTTTTGAGGTGGTAACAGAGAGGGTTGATGAAGGCAATGCAATGGATGTGCTGTACTTGGGCTTTTCAAAAGGCATTTGATACAGTGCCACACAACAGACTTGTGAGCAAACCTGTAGCTCATTGAATAAAAGGGACGGTAGCAACATGGATACAAAATTGGCTGAGACAGGAAACAAAGAGTAGTGGTTAATGGACATTCTTCAGGCTGGAGGAAGGTTTGTCGTGGAGTTCCCCAGGAATCGGTGTTGAGACAGACAGATATATTAATGACAGACCTTGGTGTACAGGGCACAATTTCAAAATTTGCAGATAATACAAAACTTGGAAGCATTGTGAACTGTGAGGAGGATAGTGTAGAACTTTAAAAAGGACATGGACATGTTGCAGCAGACAGATGCAGTTCATTGCAGAGAAATATGCGGCGATTCATTTTGGTAGGAAGAACATGGAGAGACAATGTAAAATGAAGGTAACAATTCTAAAGGGGGTGCAGGAGCAGAAGTCATTAAAGGTGGCAGGACAGGTTGAGAGAGTGGTTAATAAAGCATACAGTATCCTGGGCTTTATTAATAGGGCATAGAGTAAGGAAGTTATGCTCAACTTGTACAAGACACTAGTTTGTCCTCAGCTGGAGCACTGTGTCCAGTTCTGGGTGCCACACTTGAAGAAAGACGCGAGGACATTGGAGAGAGTACAGAAAAGATTCACGAGAATGGTTCCAGGGATGAGGAATTTCAGTTATGAAGATAGATTGGAGAAGTTAGGACTGTTTTCCTTGGAGAAGAGAAGGCTGAGGGGTGATTTGATAGAGGTATTCAAAATCATGAGGGGTCTGGACAGAGTAGATAGAGAGAAACTGTTCCCACTTGTGAAAGAATCGAGCGCGAGGGGGCACAGATTTACAGTATTTGGTAAGAGAAGCAAAAGTGACATGAGGAAAGGCTTTGTCACGCAGCGAGTGGTTAAGGTCTGGAATGCGCTGCCTGAGAACGTGGTGGAAACAGGTACAATTGAAGCATTCAAAAGGAAATTAGACAGTTATATGAAAAGGAAGAATGTGCAGGGTTACGGGGAGAAGGCAGGGGAATGGGACTGAAGAAATTGCTCTTTCAGAGAGCCAGTGCGGACACGATGGGCCGAATGGCTTTCTGATGCGCTGTAACGATTGTGATATTAGGTCAGATGATCAAAAGCTTAGGCTGCAGGGCAGGTTGTAAGGAGCGTCTGAAAGGAGGACATGAGGTGGAGAGGTAGAGAGAGAGAGCATTCTAGAGTTGTGGAAAAAGAGACTCTGGGTGCCTCACTCATGCCTGACCTTTCTCACAAGTATCAAACATGTGATTGTACCTTCCAATTAAAGATAAAAAAATATTTTGATAATATTTAAGATTATTGGCAGGGGGGGGGGGGGTGGTGAAGAAGAGTGGGCAAGAGATGTGGAGAATTTTTTTCTGGACTCGGTGAGCTGTTGCAATCTGGAATCAGCTGCCTGAAAGAGCGGTGGAAGCAGATTCAACAGTAACTTTCAGAAGGGAATTAGATTTTTAAAAAGCTGGGGAAAAAAAAGGGAAACATTTGCCAAGGGAATGAGGAAGGAGCAGGAGCAAGAGTGGGGCTAATTGGAAAGCTCTTTGAAAGGAGCTAGCACGGGCACAATGGGCAGACTGGCCTCTTTCTGTGTTGTATCAAACTATGAACCAGGGAATAAAATTATGGAAAAGACACAGGAGCAGAGTTGGGGTGCGGGAATGGCCGAAAGATGAGGGAGGGAATGTGACTGAAAGGTGGGGGAGTCGTGGCGGGGCGGGGGTGCGGTGGTGAGAAGAGGCTGAATGATGGGCTAGCTGGGGGCTGGGGAAAAGGGAGCAACATTCTCCGGGGGGGCGGGTGGAGGCCAGGGCTGGTGCCTTGCTGAGTTACTCACCGGGAGGACAGCTCGGTGAAGGTTCCCCCGTGGAGGAGACGGATCTTACAGAAGAGAATCCCATTAACGAAGGGCACGGCTGAGAGATTCATCACAGTCAGGGTGACCAGGAACTTAAACTTCTTCCTTTTCAGCAAGAAAGCCATTGAGAAACCAACAGTTCGGGAGACAAATCTGGGTAACAAAATTACAAACAATAAATACACATATAGCCAGGAAAAAATACCAAGCCTGAATATCAGAAGTTAGCAAAAGAAAGTTAACTTTCATTTTTTAAGTATCGCTTAAAATATCCGGGGGGGGGGGGGGGGGAATCCATGTAACCATTACCTGGTGGAGGGGAGTTGTCCTTTGAAAATAATGAATTTAATGATTTTAAATGTAGTCCCGATAAGTTCCGGAGATGTTGAGGCAAAGTTGTCTCAAGTTTTTTTCTCTCCAGTGAAGGGGATTCCTTCTGGTCAGTTTCAGCCAGTGAAATTGATATCAGATGTGAAACACCAACATTTCAGCAGAAGGAAAAGTCCCAGCAATGAGTTGGATGTTTTTTTTTCTCGCCCAGCCTGATGTCTTCTGCTTTTCTCCCGTGACCCAGAGACTCACCCAGTTCCGACCTGCTGACTTTAAGCTGTAGAAAGTCCTGCCTCTCGCTGACAAAGCAGCAATCTCACTTGACTCCTGCACTCAAATACTCTTAAAAGACTGTCCCGATCTCCGTGTTGCTGCTGAAATTCAGCTCTCACTGGCCAGGTGTCAGTCATGTGAATTGTTTAGCCAGCTCATTATCAGCCCAGGCAGTATAGGTAGGGAGGGAGGGGGTCACTATGAGATTGTCCCTTCCTTTAAAGGGGTCTCAATCACCTAAGTTTTTTTTTGGTGGGGAGCGGGGTGATCAGAGAGAAAGTTCCCACAGTATATACTTTTCCCCCCTTATTGGACTTTTTCTGCCATTCTCAGGAGATTGCACGACTGTGGGGGTGGAGTTAAAGGAATGTTAAGCACTGAGGTTCCAGCCTTCACGAGTGCCTTGATGAACCCGCTGGGCTTTTTTTTTTCTTGCCTGTCTAGTTCCTATGTTGCGTTAAATACTGCAGATACTGGAAATCTGAAATAAAAACAGAAAGTTCTGGAAATACTCAGCAGATTAGGCAGCATCTGTGGAGAGAGAAGCAGAGTTAACGTTTCAGGTTGGGAGGGGAAGGGTGTGGGGTTGGTTGGTTGGGAAGAGAAGAAAAGGGAAGGTGTATAATAGGGCAGAGAGCAGGAGAGATTAAATAACAAAGCTGTCCTGGGACGAAGGCAAAGGGAGTGTTAATGCTTGTGGTGAAAGACAAAGCATTAGCCCAGAGAGAGTGTTAATAGCAGAGTAATGAACATCTCTGTCCAAAAGCATAAACATGAAAACAGGCACATGGTTAAAAAAATTAAAATAAAATAATAAAAAAGGAAAATATTTTTTTTTAAAAAGGCCAGTCATGCTCTGAAATGATTGAACTCAAGGTTGAGTCCGCAAGGTTGTAGAGTGCCGAATCGAAAGAGCAGGCGCCGCTCCTCGAGCTTGCGTAGATGTGAACTGGAATCCCATGTTGGATTGTTCCTTTCTAACAATGGGCTAACAAATCAGTTATGGTGTTCCTAATCCTAAGTAGGGATATAGCTATAACTTTGCCTGACCTCCAAGAGCATTAACTGGAAAATTGGAGAGTGCGTAAGCCGCCAATTGTTGATGCAGTCTGTCCCTGGGGGTTCTGGAAAAGTGCAAAGTTCATCTTGGGGACCCGAGGGTGATGGGTGCCCTAGTCTCTCAGTCCTCTCAGCAAAGTCCCAATGCAGGTTAAAGCTTCTGGCACATAACAGTTCAAACATTTCTACTTCAAAATTTTCCCTCGAGCTGCACAACAATAACAACTTGCATTTATATAGCGCTTTTAACACGGTAAAACGTCCCAAGGACGTGCTACCAAATAAAATTTGACACTGAACCACGTGAAGAGAGATCAGGACAGGTGATCAAAAAGGTCGGTCAAAGAGATAGGTTTTAAGAAGCATCTTAAGGAAGGAAAGAGAGAGGCGGAGAGGTTGAGGGAGGGAATTCTGATGCTTCAGGCCTGGGCAGCTGAAGGCACGGCCACCAATGGTGAAGTGTTTAAAATCAGGGATGCACAAGAGACTGGAATTGGAGAAACACAGAGATCTTGGAGGGTTGTGGGGTTGGAGGAGATTTCAGAGATAGGAAGGGGGTGAGGCCATGGAGGGGGTTTGGAAACAAGGATGAGAATTTTAAAACTGGACTACAGTGTAGTGCATCAGATGAGATATTAAACACTGATTCAAGAGGAGACAAGGTTGAAACAAGAGACTCAATTCGTATGTGTAGGATTGTCTACAGAGTGGGTGCAGCACCGAGCCACCAGAATGATACCAGGGCTGCAAGGGTTAAACTATGAGGAGAAGTTGCATAAACTTGTAAGAAGCAAAATTCTGCGGATGCTGGAAATACTCAGCAGGTCTGGCAGCATCTGCGCAGAGAGAAGCAGAGTTAATGTTTCAGGTCAATGACCTTTCATCGGAACTGGAAAAGAGGTAACAGGTTTTAAGTACATGCAGAGGCAGGGAAAGGGGGCGGGTGGGTGGGAGGTGGGTGAAAGAACAACAGGGAAGGTCTGTGATAGGGTGGAGGGCAGGAGAGATAAGATGAGAAAAGGTTTCGTGGTGCAGGGCCAAAGGGAGTGGTAACAGGACAAGTAAAGAAACAAAAGATGTGTCGAGAGGAGGTGAGAATCAGATTGGCAGAATCATCACCAACATCTGCCATCTGAAAACAGGGGGGGGCAGAGTTTAGGACCTGAAATTGTTGAATTCAATGTTGAGTCCAGAAGGCTGTAAAGTGCCTAATCAAAAGTTGAGCTGCTGTTCCTCGAGCTTGTGTTGAGCTTCTTTGAAACACTGCAGGAAGTCGAGGGCAGAGTGGGAAGAAGGTGGGGAATTAAAATGACAGGCGACAAGAAACTCAGGGTCGTGCTTGCGGACTGAGTGGAGCTGTTCCTCAAAGCGGTCACCCAATCTGGGTTTGGTCTCCCCAGTGTAGCCTGCATTGTGAATGGCGGTTACAGTATAGTAAGTTGAAAGAAGCCCACGTAAATCACTGCTTGACCCGGAAGGAGTGTTTGGGGCCCTGGACAAGGGGAGGAGATCAGAGGTTGGACGTTGCATCTCCTGAGCTTGCATGGAAAGGTTTTGTGGGAAGGGGAAGAGGGTGTTGGGGGTGATTGAAGAGTGGACCAGGATGTCACAGAGGGAACAGTCCCTTTGGAATGCTGACAGGGGAGGGGAAGATGCGTTTGGTTGTGGCATCACGCTGGAGGTGGCGGAAATTGCGGGGGATGATCTATTGAATACAAAGGCTGGTGGGGTGGAAGGTGAGGATAAGGGGAGGCCTATCATGGTTCTAGGAGAGCGGGGAACGGGTAAGAGGAGAATTGCAGAAAGGGGCCAGGCACGTTCAAAGGTCCTGTCAACTACGGTGGCTGGGAATCCTCAGTTGAAGAAAGGGAAGACATATCAGAAGCGTTTTTGTTGCATTATTGGAACAGATCCACCAGAGAGAGAGAGAAATGGGGAGAATAGAATGGAGTCCTTACCTGAAGCAGGGTGTGAGGAACTGTAGTTCAGGTAGCTGTGGGAGTCCATGAGGTTATAGCCAATATTTGTTGATAACCTATCCCCAGAAATGGTGACAGAGAAGTCGAGGAAGGGAAGAGTCGGAGATGGACCAGGTGGAGGTGAGGGAAGGGTGGACATTTTTTTTCTATTTGTTCATGGGATGTGGACATTACTGGCAAGGCCAGCATTTTTGCCTATCCCTAATTTCAGAGGGCATTTAAGAGTCAACCACAGTGCTGTGGGTCTGGAGTCACATGTAAGCCAGGCTTGTCCCGAAAGGACATTAGTGAACCAGATGGGTTTTTATGACAATTGATGATAGTTTCATGGCCGAGTCATTACCGAGACTAGCTTTCGATTCCAGATTTTCTTATTTTTATTCCAATTGAATTTAAAATCCACCAGCAGCTATGGTGGGATTTGAACCCACGTCCCCAGGGCATTAGACTGGCCCTCTGGATTACTAGACCAGTGACATTACCACTGCAGCACTGTCTCCCCCCCTTTGAACTGCTGGAGGTCATTGGAAGAGCCACAGATGTAGGTGGGAAGAGACTGGACGAGGGGAGGAAAAAAAAGAGTCAAGATGAGAAGAAATCAGTTCAGTGGGGCAGGAACAGGCTGGAACGATGGGTCTACCAGGACAGTCCTGTTTGTGGATTTTGGGAAGGAGGGAGAAGTGGGCTATGAGGGGTTGGGGGGTCTCTGAGGTTCGAGGCCCTGGAGGGAAGATTCCCAGAGGAGATCAGGTCAGTGACAGTCCTGGATACAGTGGCTTGATTTTGGTGGTGGGATCATGGTCCAGGGGAAGGTAGGAGGAAGCATCAGAGAGTTGGCGGTCAGCCTCTGCTCGGTAGAGGTCAGTATGCCAGAAAGCAACGGTACCATCCTTGTCAGCAGTTTGATGATGATGTTAGAGAACAGAGTGCAGCAAGTTCAGAGGGAGACAGGTTAGAGTGAGTGAGGGGAGCAGAGAAATTGAGACAGCCGATGTCACACCAACAGTTCTCAATGAAAAGATCTAGAGAAGGGAAGAGGCCAGAGGCAGGGGTCCAGGAGGAGGGAGATTATTGGACATGGCTAAAAGGGTACAGAGTGAAGACCCCTGGCCAGAGAAGCGTGTGCGGAGATGAAGGCGACGGAAGAAGAGTTTAGGGTCATGCTGAGTTTGAAATTCATTGAAGTGAGGGTGTATGGGGAGGAGGCTGAGACCTTTGCTGAAGACAGATCGTTCAGGATCAGAGAGGGGAAGGTCAGAGCAGGTCGTGAATACAGGGCAAGGGGTGAGCTTGGGGGATGGGATGGGGTCAGAGGATCGTGAAAGGCAAGAAGGATCCGGAGCAGCGTTGGTACCCGAGAGTCATTGTGGATTGTGATCCTTGACAAAGGAGAGGAAGAAAAAAACATCTCTTGTTAAAGTGTTGGAGGAGGCGTGGGATGAAATGGAAATGAGGACCAGGACAGTCAGTGCTGCTGAAGAGAGGGAGATCGAGAGAGTGCACATGGCTTTGAGCATTTAGCTGCATAAATTTGGCTTGTATTCCCTTTAGTGTAGAATATTGAATGGTGATCTGACTGATGTGTTTAAAATGATCGAACAGTTCGATAGGGTAAGTAAATGGAAACTATTTTCTCTGCTGGTGGAGTCTGGATGCTGGGGGTGAACTGAAATTTTGAAGACTGAAGTCAGTCAGCTGTTTTGTTGTCACATTATCATGGGATATGGATCAAAGACAGATAAATAGATTGGAGATACAGATCAGCATGATCTAACTGAATGGCGGATGGTGCTAAATGGGCTGAATGGCCTCCCTTTGTTTTGAAGTACCACACTGAATGCCCTTATCATTTCTAACACCGCAATTTGATCGCCCCTCAACCTTCTAACCTCAAGCCAAATTTATGCAATGTGTGCCCATAACTTAACCCTTTGAAGTTCGGGTGTAATTCTGGTGAATCTGTGCTGGATCCCAAGGCCATTAGATACTTCCTGAGGTGTGATGCCCAGAACTGACCACGTAGTTCTCCAGCCGGAGTCTGACCAACGCCCTGTACAACTGAAGCGTAACTTCCTCCCCTTCGTATTCCTGTCCTCTTGCGACAAAGTCCAACATTTGATGAGATATTTTGATCAATTCGTGCACACCAACGTTTGGCGTTTGGTGTTCCTGTTTTATTTCACAAGTTTTATTTTCATATACACAGAATAAAATTTGTGCCTCATCCCTTCAATTGAGAGAAGGCGAGTAAGCAAGGTCGCAATGAGGTTATTATTGCCTTAGGGTTGAAAGGTGGCATCTTGGCCATGCTGGATTGCAATGCCCCCCACAGTTGAATAGTCTGTAGCCACTGCCTCTGCAGGCTGAGGTATGAAGGATAGCCACTCAGTTAAGAGGTTCCTGTTGTGCCCAGAAGTGCATTGTAGCAAGGAGACAGGAGGGTAGATTTAGAGTTTTAACTCGAGAAACACAGTGATTGTAATTGAAGGGCAGACCCTGGGCACACAAAGACTAACTTGAAGTTTAAGCAGTTTCATAATCCAGCTTAAGAATTCCCTTTATCATTTCCTCATTACACACACACATGCACACACACACCCTCCACACTCACTGTTTGAACAGGGTGGATTAACCCTTTCACTTGCCTCTGCCCATTCACTTCCCACCTCTCCACTTGCTCACAACCCTTTCTGAAAATGATGCCTGCTTATCGCCCATGGGTGTCACACAGCCTCCAGTGGCTTCAGTCAGGTGGCCATTCCTGCAGCGAGTGCCAGCAGTCTATTCCAAGATGCTCAAAGACTTGGGGAGGGGCCGAAGGAGATTTAACTGGAATGGTACCAGGGATGAGGGAGTTCAATATTATGGAGAGACTAGAGAAGTTGGTGGTATTCTCCTGAGAACAGAGAAGGTTTAGGAGAGATTTAATTGCAGCGTTCAAAATTATCAGGTTGACAGAGTAAACATAGGAACATAAGAGCAGGAGTAGGCCATTCAGTCCGTCGAGACTGCTCCGCCATTCAATTAGATCATTGTTGATCATCCACCTCACTGCCACTTTCCCGCGCTATCCCGTGATGTCATTAATATCCAGATATCTATCAATTTCTGTCTTGAACATATCAATGATTGAGCTTCCACAACCCTCTGGGGTGGGGAATTCCAAAGATTCACCACTCTCTGTGTGAAGAACTTTTAAAAATTTGTTCCTGGGATGTGGGCGTCGCTGGCTAGGCCAGTATTTATTGCCCATCCCTAATTGCCCTTGAGAAGGTGGTGGTGAGCTGCCTTCTTGAACTGCTGCAGTCCATGTGGGGTAGGTAGACCCACAGTGCTGTAAGGAAGGGAGTTCCAGGATTTTGACCCAGCGACAGTGAAGGAACGGCGATATAGTTCCAAGTCAGGATGGTGTGTGACTTGGAGGGGAACTTGCAGGTGGTGGTGTTCCCATCTCATCTTAGTTTTAAATGGCCTAACCCTTATTCTGAGATGATCCCCTGTTTCTCGACTCACCAGCCAGGGGAAATCATCCTATCTACATCCACCCTGTTACGATCTGTAAGAATTTAGTAATTTTCAATGTGACCACCCCTCATTCTCCGAAACTCTAGAGAATGCAGGCCCAGTTTCCTCAATCTCTCTTCATTAGACAATTCTGCCATCCCAGGGATTAGTCTGGTGAACCTTCGTCACACTCCCTCTATGGCAAGTATATCCTTCCTTAGATAAGGAGACCAAAACTGTACACAATACTCCAGATGCGGTCTCACCAAGGCTCTATATAATTGCAGCAAGACTTCTTTACTCCTGTACTCAAAACCCTTTCCAATGAAGGTCAACATACCATTTGCCTTCCTAATTGCTTGCTGCACCTGCATGTTAGCTTTCAATGATTTATGAACAAGGACACCCAGGTCCTTTTGGACGTCAACACTCCCCAATCTCTCACCATTTAAGAAATACTCTTGTCTTTCTGTTTTTTCGACCAAAGTAGATAACTTCACACTTATTCACATCATATTCCATCTGCCATGTTCTTGCCCATTGACTTAGACTGTCCAAGTCCCCTTGAAGCCTCTTTGCATTCTCCTCACAACTCACATTCCCTCCTAGTTTTGTGTCATCAGCAAACCATGGAAATATTACATTTGGTCCCCACATCCAAATCATTGATATAGATTATGAACAGCTGTGGTCCCAGCACTGATCCTTGTGATAACCCACTAGTAACAGCCTACCACCCTGAGAATGACCCGTTTATTCCTACTGTCTGCTTTCTGTCTGTTAACCAATTCTCAATCCATTGCAGTATATTACTCCCAATTCCACGTGCTCTAATTTTGTTTACTAACCTCCTGTGTTTCTCCTTTATCTTTATTGATACTAATTTCTTTCAGTTCCTCATTTTCACAATTCCCTTGGTTCCCTAGTATTTCTGGGAGATTTTCTTCCTCCGTGAAAACAGTAATTGTTTAGTGTCTCCATCATTTTCCTATCCTCCATTATAAATTCTCCTGTCTCCACCTGTAATGAACCTACATTTGTCCTTGCTAATCTTTTCCTTTCCACATACCTAAAGAAGCTTTTACAGTCAGCCTTTATGTTTCTAGTTAGCTTGCATTCATATTCTCTTTTCCCTGTCTTTATCAGTTTCTTTGACATCCTTTGCTGGATTCTAAATTGCTCCCAGTCCTCGGGCTGACCACTTTTTCTGGCAACCTTATAAGTCACTTCCTTTGATCTAATGCAATCTTTAACTTATTTTGTTAGCCACAGTTGATTCATCTTTCATAGAATAGAATCATTGCGAGTTTAAGGCACAGAAAGAGGCCACTTGGCCCATTGTGTCTGCGCCGGCTGAAAAACAATCCACCTATTCTAATCCTACCTTGCAGCATTTGGTCTGTAGCCCTGCAGATTACGATACTTGAGGTGCATATCCAGACTCCTTTTGAATGAGTTGCGGGTTTCTGCTTCAATTACCCTTTCAGGTAGTGAGTTCCGGACCCTCACTACCCTCTGGGTGAAAAAGCTTTTCCTCATCTCTTCTCTAATTTTTCTACATATCACTTTAAATCTATGCCCCCTCGTCACTGACCTCTCTGCTAAGGTGAATAGACCCTTCACCTCCACTCTATCCAGGCCCCTCAAAATTTTGTACATTTCAATCAGATTTCCCCTCAGCCTTCTCTGTTCCAAGGAGAACAACCCCAGCCTATCCAATCTTTCCTCATAGCTGCATTTTTCCAGTCCTGGCAACATCCTCGTAAATCTCCTCTGTACCCTCTCTAGTGCAATTACATCCTTTCTGTAATGAGGTGACCAGAACTGCACACAGTACTCAAGTTGTGGCCTATCCAATGAGTTATACAGTTCCAGCATAACCTCCCTGCTCTTGTATTCTATATCTCGGCTAATAAAGGAAAGGATTCCATATGCCTTCTTAACCACCTTATTGACCTGTCCTGCTACCTGCAGGGTTCTGTGGACATTCACTCCAAGGACCCTCACTTCCTTTACACTTCTCAGTACCTTCCCATCAATCGTGTATTCCTTTGCTTTGTTTGACCTCCCCAAATGCATCACTTCACTCTTCTCCAGGTTGAATTCCATTTGTCACTTTTCTGCCTATCTGACCAGACCATCAACATCTTCCTGCAGCCTACAGCTATCCCCTCACTATCTCCCACATGTCCAATCTTTGTGTCATCTGCAAACTTCTTGATCATGCGCACTACATTTACGTCCAAATCATTAATATATACCACAAAAAGCAGGGGACCCAGGACTGAGTCCTGCACTGGAAACAGCCCTCCAGTCACTAAAACACCCGTCAACAATTACCTTTTGTCTCCTGCCAATGAGCCAATTTTGTATCCACCTTGCTGCATTTCCCTGGATCCCATGGGTTTTTTTCTAACCAGTCTGCCATGTGAGACCTTGTCCAAAAGCCTTGCTAAATCCTGTTGGGTTTTTGTGTCTTAGACGAATGTGTATTTGTTGCAGACCATGTAATCGTTCTTGAAATACTAGCCAGTGCCTGTCTACCATCAAATCTTTTAATGTATTTTCACAATCCACCATAGCCAACTTGCCCCTCATACCTTCACAGTTTCCTTTGTTCAGACTTAAGTCCTTAGTTTCAGAATGAACTATATCACTTTCAAACATAATGTAAAATTCTATCATATTATGGTCACTATTTCCCAAAGCCTACTTTACAGCAAGGTTATTAATTAGGCCTTTCTCATTACATAATACTAAATCTAAAATAGGCCGATCCCTAGTTGGTTCTTCAACGTATTGCTCCAGAAACCCATCTCTTGCATACTCCAGGAATTCATCCTCTACAGCAATTAGTGCTGATTAGGTTTACCCAGTCTATATGTAAAGTGAAGTCACTCGATATTACTGTATTACCCATGTTACATGCACCTCCACTGTCCTGATTTACACTGTGTCCAACATTATCAATACTACTTGATGGCCTATAAACAACTCCCAACAATGTTTGCTGCCCCTTGCTGTTTCTTAGCTCCATCCAAATTGATTCTACATCTGGATCCTTCGATCTAAGATCCTCTCTCACTGATCTTGTCCCTTATTAACAGCGCTATCCCACCTCCTTTTCTTTTTTGCCTATCCTTCCTAAATGATGAATATCCTTGAATATTCAGTTCCCAGTTTTGGTCACCCTGTAACCACATCTCTGTAATGGCAACTAAATCATACCCATTTACCTCTATTTGTGTCTTCGAAGCATCTACCTTGTTGCGAATGCTCTATGCATTCAGATAGAGTGCCCTTAACTTTGTCTTTTTAATCCTATTTGATGCTTGCCTTTGCTTCATCTGTCTTCTAATTTCACTGACTATTTTTCTACTTCCTGTTACTGGTTTTGCTTCCCTCCAATCTTCCCTTCCTGCCACACTCAGATTATCAATTCCGTTATTGCTACATTGCTCTCTTGCCTTCTCCTCTCTCTCTAAATTATCACATTTTCCCTCACTTGATCCCTTGCCCCCACTATTTAGTTTAAAGCCCTCTCTACTGCTCTAGTTACACAACTCACCAGAACACTGGTCCCAGCACAGTTCAGGTGAAGACCATCCCAACGATACAGCTCCCACTTTCCCCAGTACTGGTACCAGTGCCCCATGAATCGAAACCCATTTCTCCCACACCATCTTTAAACCACGAACGTAACTCTCTAATCTTACTTACCCTTTGCCAATTTCCTTGTGCCTCAGGGAAATATCCAAAGATTATTACCTTTGAGGTTCTGCTTTTTAATTTAGCCCCTAGCTGCTCATACTCCCTATGCAGAACCTCTTTCCTAGTCCTAACTGTGTCATTGGCACCCAGGTAGAGACCACAACAACTGGACCCTCCCCCTCCCACTGTAAGTTCCTCTCCAGTCCTAAGCAGATGTCCTGAATCCTGGCACCGGACAGGCAACACATCCTTCTGGACTCTCGCTCTTGGCTGCAGAGAACTGTGTCTATCCCCCCGAACTATACTATCCCCTACTACCACGACATTCCTATTTACTAACCCCCACTTGATTAGCTTCCTGTACCACAGTGTCAGTTGGCTCATCCACCCTGCAGGAGAAATTGTTTCTATTGATAAGAGAACTGGTAACCAGAGGACACAGACTTGAGATAGAACCAGTCAGACGTCGACAATTTTTTTCTATGCAGCGCGTTGCTGTGATCTGGAATGCACTGCCTGAAAGGGTGGTGGAAGCGGATTCAACAGCAACTTTCAAAAGGGACTTGGATAAATATTTGAGGAGGACAAATTTGCAGGGCCCTGGGGGGAACAGCAGGGGCGTGGGACTAATTGGATAGTTCTTTCAAAGAGCTGGCACAGGCACAATGGATCGAATGGCCTCCTTCTGTGCTGTATCATACTATGATTCACAATGTAGAACATTACAGCCATGCCTGATCCTGCCTTCTCCCTCTGTCCAAAGCCTTAACTTTCCGGTAAGGGCTCCGGCCAGGAACAGCAACCCAGCTGATTCCCCCTTTGACCCAGAAATACTCTGATAAACCAAAGTGCCCTTTCCCTCATGTGAGTGAGATCAGTGCAGTCAGGGCCTGGGACTTTTTCAACTGGCAGTGAGTCATTGAATAAGACATTCCGTTGCTAAGAGAAGGAATAAACCCTTTGTCAACTCTCACCGCACTTCATTCAAATAGTTTCCAAATTCCAGTTCCTTTATAGTGTGGTCTGTTTAATCTAAAGATGCCACAGCAGAGGCTTGCTGAACACAAGTTACGGTCACTGGACGCACAGTAACTGCTCACCCAGTAAAACTGTGCTGTGGGTTTCTCGCGGGGTCTCGACGGAGCACAGGCACTACCCAATACCGAGCCAACACAGGCTAGGAAAAAAGACTTGCATTTACATAGAACCTTTCACAGACTCAGGATATCCTTTACAGCCATGAAATGCTTTTGAAATGTAGTCACTGCTGTAATGGGGCAATGTGGCAACGAATTTGTATACAGTCAGGCCACACAAACAACAATGTGATATTCACCAGATCATCTGTTTTATTGTGGTTGAGGGATAAGTGTTGGCCTGGCCATCAGGAGAACTCTTCTGGCTTTTCTTCAAAGTCGTGCCATGGGATCTTTTACGTCCACCTGAGAGGGCAGACGGGGCCTCGGTTTAATGATTCATCTGAAAGACGGAACCTCCGACAGTGCAGCACTCCCTCAACACTCAACTGGAGTGTCAGCCTGGTTTATGTGTACGTGGCTGTGGAGTGGGGCTTGAACCCGTAATCGTTTTGCTCAGATGAGAGTGCGACCCACTCAGCCACGGCTGACACACAGGGCAAAAGGTTTTCTCTCATCATCTCTATTCAGTCACTCCTGCTGGAGGGGGCAGTCACAGCGACGGCAGGCAGAGACAGGATTGGGATTGGCTCTACTGGACTTCCACAGTCGAAATGCCAGAAGGGAAGCTCCCGCATGATGGATAACCGCCTGGACATGGTAACGGAATGCAGCTAGTGCCTGTGAGATCAGCAAGAGTCAACAAAAAGGATTGTACAGTATATTATTGTAGCTCCTGTTAGGAAAGTATGTCAGTGTTTGTTGGCTGCACTCTGTTTAATACTTGTCAGTGGTTCTGGCACATTATCTCTATCAGTTTTCTATAAAGACAAGGCTTTGTGGATACATCTTGCCTTCATCACACTTCAACACTGCGTTTTCCATTTCATGTCGGTTACACTGGGTGTACTGTCTAAGCCCTTCACACTTTTGGGCATTTGAACAGCATATAGATTAACCCCCTCACCCACCTCTCCCCATTCACATTCAGACCCCAGGCATCCTGTACCCAGGAGAGGGGATTAACCCCCTCACCCATCTCCTTATTCACAGAGATCCCAGACAGACTATACACAGTGTGGGGGGGTTTAACCCCCTCATCCATCCCCTCATTCACAATGAGATCCCAGGCAGACTATACACAGTGTGGGGGGGGGGGGGGTTTAACCCCCTCATCCATCTCCTCATTCACAATGAGACCCCAGGCAGACTATACACAGTGCGGGGGGGTTTAACCCCCTCATCCATCTCCTCATTCACAATGAGACCCCAGGCAGACTATACACAGTGCGGGGGGGTTTAACCCCCTCATCCATCTCCTCATTCACAATGAGATCCCAGGCAGACTATACACAGTGCGGGGGGGGTTTAACCCCCTCATCCATCTCCTCATTCACAATGAGACCCCAGGCAGACTATACACAGTGCGGGGGGGTTTAACCCCCTCATCCATCTCCTCATTCACAATGAGACCCCAGGCAGACTATACACAGTGCGGGGGGGTTTAACCCCCTCATCCATCTCCTCATTCACAATGAGACCCCAGGCAGACGATACACAGTGTGGGGGGGTTTAACCCCCTCATCCATCTCCTCATTCACAATGAGACCCCAGGCAGACTATACACAGTGTGGGGGGGGGTTTAACCCGCTCACCCATTTCCGCATTCACAATGAGACCCCAGGCAGACTATACACAGTGTGGGGGGGGGGGGGGAGGTTTAACCCCCTCACCCATCTCCTCATTCACAATTAGACCCCAAACACTTTGCTGTAAGATCCTTTGTAAAAACGGTTTATGTAGTTATCACAGTGTCACTTCTGCCCTCATGGACGCCTCACTCCAGTTTAATTGGTACACTGCTTCTTCCCTCTGCCCCCTTCACTTAGATTCATGCCTCTCTGAACAAAGAACAAAGAACAGTACAGCACAGGAACAGGCCATTCGGCCCTCCAAGCCTGCGTCGATCTTGATGCCTGCCTAAACTAACACCTTCTGCACTTCCGGGGCCCATATCCCTCTATTCCCTTCCTATTCATATATTTGTCAAGATGCCTCTTAAACGTCGCTATCGTATCTGCTCCACCACCTCCCCTGGCAGCAAGTTCCAGGCACTCATCACCCTCTGTGTTAAAGAACTTGCCTCGCACATCCCCTCTAAACTTTGCCCCTCGCACCTTAAACCTATGTCCCCGAGTAACTGACTCTTCCACCCTGGGAAAAAGCTTCTGACTATCCACTCTGTCCATGCCGCTCATAACTTTGTAAACCTCTATCATGTCGCCCCTCCACCTCCGTCATTCCAGTGAAAACATTCCGAGTTTTTCCAACCTCTCCTCATAATAGCTAATGCCCTCCAGACCAGGCAACATCCTGGTAAACCTTCTCTGTACCCTCTCCAAAGCCTCCACGTCCTTCTGGTAGTGTGGCGACCAGAATTGCACGCAATATTCTAAGTGTGGCCCAACTAAGGTTCTGTACAGCTGCAACATGACTTGCCAATTTTTATACTCTATGCCCTGACCGATGAAGGCTAGCATGCCGTATGCCTTCTTGACTACCTTATCCACCTGCGTTGCCACTTTCAGTGACCTGTGGACCTGTACACCCAGATCTGTCTGCCTGTCAATACTCCTAAGGGTTCTGCCATTTACTGTATACCTCCCACCTGCATTAGACCTTCCAAAATGCATTACCTCACATTTGTCCGGATTAAACTCCACCTGCCATTTCTCCGCCCAAGTCTCCAACCGATCTATATCCTGCTGTATCCTCTGACAATCCTCATCATTATCCGCAACTCCCCCAACCTTTGTGTCGTCCGCAAACTTACTAATCAGACCAGCTACATTTTCCTCCAAATCATTTATATATACTACAAACAGCAAAATTCCCAGCACTGATCCCTGCGGAACACCACTAGTCACATCCCTCCATTCAGAAAAACACCCATCCACTGATACCCTCTGTCTTCTATGACCGAGCCAGTTTTGTATCGATCTTGCCAGCTCCTCTCTGATCCCGTGTGACTTCACCTTTTGTACCAGTCTGCCATGCGGGACCTTGTCAAAGGTTTACTAAAGTCCATATAGATAACATCACTGCCCTTCCTTCATCAATCATCTTCGTCACTTCCTCAAAAAACTCAATCAAATTAGTAAGACACGACCTTCCCTTCACAAAACCATGCTGTCTCTCGCTAATAAGTTTGTTTGTTTCCAAATGGGAGTAAATCCCGTCCCGAATAATCCTCTCTAATAGTTTCCCTACCACTGACGTAAGGCTCACCGGCCTATAATTTCCTGGATTATCCTTGCTACCCTTCTTAAACAAAGGCACAACATTGGCTATTCTCCAGTCCTCTGGGACCTCACCTGTAGCCAATGAGGATGCAAAGATTTCTGTCAAGGCCCCAGCAATTTCCTCCCTTGCCTCCCTCAGTATTCTAGGGTAGATCCCATCAGGCCCTGGGGACGTATCTACCTTAATGCTTTGCAAGACACCCAACACCTCCTCCTTTGTGATAATGAGATGACTGAGAATATCTGCACTCCCTTCCCTAGGCTCATCATCCACCAAGTCCTTCTCTTTGGTGAATACTGATGCAAAGTACTCATTTAGCACCTCGCCCATTTCCTCTGGCTCTGATGGTGCTTTATTCCAGGGCTTGGAAATAATGGTATTGGTGAGAAATGTGATCCTGCAAAACCCGCGTGTGAAGTTGCACCTCATTGCCTGCGATAGCATCAAGCTGCAGCCACAAGCAGCACTAATGTTCTTCTGCAGGCACAGGCGATCACTGACCCTTAAAATGTGGCAAGTATGGATCAGACCCTTTGGCTGCCTAAAACCTATGTCGGAGCGGAGGGGAGGGAAAGTTGAAACATTCAGCAAAGGCGGACATAAAAAATTTGAACTCAAACCCAAAAAAAACAAAAATTCATTTTGAACTCCTTTCTCATGCCCTTTTAACAGACAGTGAGTCACACACATTAATTGTAGCATTTGCCAGACTGAACACGCACAGCAGCAACACCAGCAAATTGCACTTATACAGCGCCGTAATGTAGAAAAATGTCCCTGTGGGAGCTTCACAGAGACAACAGAAACATAGAAAGTAGGAGCAGGAGTAGGCCATTCGGCCCTTCGAGCCTGCTCCACCATTCATTATGATCATGGCTGATCATCCAACTCAGTAACCTGTTCCCACTTTCCCCCCATATCCTTAGATCCCTTTCACCCCGAGAGCTATATCTAACTCCTTCTTGAAAACATACAATGTTTTGGCCTCAACTGCTTTCTGTGACAGCGAATTCCACAGGCTCACCACTGTCTGGGTGAAGAAATTTCTCCTCATCTCAGTCCTGAAAGGTTGATCCCGTATCCTGAGAGTATGACGCCTGGTTCTGGGCGCTGAGCCAAAAGAAAAGATATCAGAAGAAATGAGCAAAGTCTTGGCCAAAGAGGCAGGTTTTACATATACATACGAACACATGAATTAGGAGCAGAAGTAGGCCATTTAGCCCCTCGAGCCTGCTCCGCCATTCAATAAGATCATGGCTGATCTGTTTGTGTCTCGAATTTCACACTCCCATTTACCAACCCCCACCCCCCCACCCCCCGATATCCTTTGATTCCCTTGCTTAACCAGGATCTATCTACCTCCGCCTTAAAAATTTTCAATGACCCCGCCTCCACCACCTTCTGAGGCAGAGAGTTCCAAAGTCACACAACCCTCAGAAAAAAATTCCTCCTCATCTCTGTCCTAAAAGGGCGACCCCCTAATTTTAAAATAGTGCCCCTAGTTCTGGAGTCACCCACAAGAGGAAACATCCTTTCCACATCCACCTGTTCAAGACCGTTCACGATCTTGTATACGTCAATCAATTCTCCCCTCACTCTGCTAAACTCCACTGAAAACAAGCCCAGGCTGTCCAACCTTTCCTCATAAGACAACCCACTCATTCCAGGTATCAATCTGTCTCCTCTGAAAAGCCTCCAACACATTTACATCCTTCCTTTGATAAGGAGACCAAAACTGCACACAGAGAAGGCAGAGGGACAAAGTTTAGAAAATCAGTTCCAGAGCATGGGGCCAAGATTCCAGGTTTGCAGACGATATAAATGGCGGGCGGGGTGGGGGGGGGGGGGGGGCGGGTAGGGTAGGGGGCCAAAGTGAGCTGTGAGGAGGATGCAAAGAAGCTCCAATGTGATTTGGACAAGTTGGGTGAGTGGGCAAATGCATGGCAGATGCAGTATAATGTGGATAAATGTGAGGATATCCACTTTGGTTGTAAAAACAGAAAGCTCTGAATGGTGATAGATTGGGAAAGGGGGAGATGCAACGAGACCTGGGTGTCCTTAGGTGTAGCAAGCAGTTAGGAAGGCGAATGGTATGTTGGCCTTCATTGCAAGAGGATTTGAGTACAGGAGCAAGGATGTCTTACTGAAGTTATACAGGGCCTTGGTGAGACCACATCTGGAGTATAGTGTGCAGTTTTGGTCTCCTTATCTTCGGAAGGATGTTCTTGCCATGGAGGGAGTGCAAAGAAGATTTACTAGGCTGATTCCTGGGGTGGCAGGATTGATGTATGAGGAGAGATTGGGTCGACTAGGCCTATATTCACTAGAGTTTGGAAGAATGAGAGGGGATCTCATAGAAACCTATAAAATTCTAACAGGACTAGACAGGCTAGATACAGGGAGGATGGTCCTGATGGCTGGGAAGTCCAGAACCAGGGGTCACACTCTCAGGATATGGGGTGTGCCATTTAGAACCGAGATGAGGAGACATTTCTTCACTCAGAGGGTGGTGAACTTGTGGAATTCTCCACTGCAGAAGGCAGTGCAGGCCAAATCATTAAATATATTCAAAGAGATAGATGTATTTCTTAATGCCAAAGGGATCAAGGGATATGGGGAGAAAGCGGGAACAGGGTACTGAATTAGACGATCATCCATGATCTTTTTTGAATGACGGAGCTGGCCCGAAAGGCCTACTCCTGCTTTATTTTTCTATGTTTCTATTCTGAAAGGCATGTCTACAGAGATAGGGAAGTCATTTATGGCACAGGATGAGGCCATTCAGCCCATCGGGTCCATGCCGGCTCTCCAAAGAGCTATGCAGTCAGTCCCACTCCCCGGCTTGATTCCCGTTGCCCTGCAAGTCTATTTCTCTCAGGTGGTCATCCAAATTCCCATTGAAGTCACTGATCGTCTCCACTTCCACCACCCTTGTGGGCAGCGAGTTGCTGGTTATTACCACCCGCTGTGTAAAAAAAAGTGTTTCCTCACATTCTCCTCCTGCATCTTTTACCAAAACTTTCAATTTGTGTCCTTTAGACCTTGTATCATTGTTAATGGGAACAGCTTTCCTTTGTCTAGAGAGTGAATCATAGAATGGTTTTGCCACAGAAGGAGGCCATTCGGCCCACTATGTCTGTGCCAGCTCTCAGTAAGAGCAATTTAGCTAGAAGTAGCTCTGCAATTTTTTGTGCTTATCCGATTCCCTTTTGAAAGCCACGTGTGAATCTGGCTCCACTACACACTCAGGCAGTGCATTCCAGATCCTAACCACTTACTGCGTGAAAAAGTTTTTTTCTCACGTTGCCTTTGGTTCCTTTGCTAATCTCCGTAAATCTGTGTCAACTGGTTCCCGACCTTTCCACCAATGGGAACAGTTTCTCTCTATCAGCTCTGTCCAGGCCCCTCATGATTTTTAACACCTTGCAGGCATGAAGGGATAGAACCATAGAAAAGTTATGGCACAGAAGGAGGCCATTCAGCCCATCGTGTCTGCGCCAGCTGAAAAAAAAACAGCCGCCCACTCTAATCGCACTTTCCAGCACCTGGTCCATAGCCTTGCAGGTTACAGCACATCAGGTGCAGGTCCAGGTACCTTTTAAATGAGTTGAGGGTTTCTGCCTCCACCATCGACCCAGGCTGTGAATTCCAGACACCCACCACCTGGGTGAAAAAGTTTTTCCTCATGTCCCCGCTAATCCTTCTACCAATCACCTTAAATCTGTGCCCCCTGGTAATTGACCTCTCCGCTAGGGGAAACAGATCCTTCCTGTCTACTCTATCCAGACCCTTCATAATTTTGTACACCTCAATTGAGTCACCCCTCAGCCTCCTCTGTTCTAAGGAAAACAACCCCAGCCGATCCAATCTTTTCCCAAAGCTGCAACTTTCAAGCCCTGGCAACATTCTTGTAAATCTCCTCTGTACTCATATTGAGGATAAGAATTTTAAATTAGAAGCATTGGGGAACGTGGAGCCCATATAGGTCAGCAAGGACAGAATGGATGGGAGAGTAGGAGGACACACGCAGCAGAATTTAGATAAGCTGAAGTTTAGAGAGTGTGGGGGACGAGAGGCTGTCCAGATGTGAATGGGAATAGTGCAGTCTAGCAGCATGGATGAGATTTTCAGTAGCAGATGGCTTGTGGCACGGGGTGGATGCGGCTGATGTGATGGAGAGAATAGCGGATGATCTTCATGATGGAGATTATCTTTACACGGACCTGGGGGCCAGAAGCTCAGCTTGGGTTTGAATTGGAGGCTGGTATTGTGTACAGTCTGATTCAGGGAAGGGCTGGAATCAGTAGAGGGCAAATAGCTTTGGTCTGCTCAGTGCTTAACCGGAAGAAATAAAGGGGCTCATCCAAGACTGAATGTGGGACAAGTAATCTTCCAGAAGAGACAGTGGAGAGCTTCAAAGAAGTGGTAGGGAGCAGTTCTGATGAAAGGTCACTGACCTGAAACGTTAACTCTGCTACTCTCTCCACAGATACTGCCAGACCTGCTGAGTATTTCCAGCACTTTTTCTTTTTATTTCAGATTTTCAGCATCTGCAGTATTTTGCTTTTATTATTATGGTGGAGAGGTAGAGCTGGATTGTTATCAGACAAGTGAAACCTGACCCCATGCTTTTTTTTTTATTCGTTTCTGGGATATGGGTGTCACTGGCCAGGCCAGCATTTATTGCCCACCCCTAATTGCCCTTGAGAAGGTGGTGGTGAGCTGCCTTCTTGAACCACTACAGTGCTTGGGGTGTACACCCACAGTGCTGTGAGGAAGGGAGTTCCAGGATTTTGACCCAGCGACGGTGAAGGAACGGTAATATATTTCCAATTCAGGATGGTGTGTAGCTTGGAGGAGAACTTGCAAGTGGTGGTGTTCCCATGTGCCTGCTGCACTTGTCCTTCTGGGTGGTAGAGGTCGCGGTTTTGGAAGGTGCTGTCAAAGGAACCTTGGTGAGTTGCTGCAGCGATCTTGTACATGGTACACACTGCTGCCACTGTGCTTCGATGATGAAGGGAGTGAATGTTGAAGGTGGTGGATGGGGTGCCAATCAAGTGGGCTGCTTTGTCCTGGATGGTGTCGAGCTTCTTGAGTGTTGTTGGAGCTGCACCCATCCAAGCAAGTGCAGAGTATTTCATCACACCCCTGACTTATACCTTGTAGATGGTAGACAGGCTTTGGGGAGTCAGGAGTTGAGTTACTTGCTGCAGAATTCCCAGCCTCTGACCTGCTCTTGTAGCCACCGTATTCATATGGCTACTCCAGTTCAGTTCCTGGTCAATGGTAACCCCCAGGATGTTGATAGTGGGGGATTCAGCAATGGTAATGTCATTGAATGTCAAGGGGAGATGGTTAGATTCTCTCCTGTTTAAGATGGTCATTGCCTGGCATTTGTGTGGCACGAATGTTACTTGTCACTTATTTACCCAAGTCTGGATATTGTCCAGGTCTTGCTGTATTTCTAAATGGACTGCTTCAGTATCTGAGGAGTCGTGAATGGTGCTGAACATTGTGCAATCATCAGCGAACATCCCCATTTCTCACGTTATGACGGAGGGAAGATCATTGATGAAGCAGCTGAAGATGGTTGGGCCGAGGACACTACCCTGAGGAACTCCTGCAGTGATGTCCTAGGACTGAGATGACTGACCTCCAACAACCACAACCATCTTCCTTTGCGCTAGGTATGACTCCAATCAGTGCAGAGTTTTCCACCATTCTCTTCGACTCCAGTTTTGCTCGGGCTCCTTGATGCCATACTCGGTCAAATGCTGCCTTGATGTCGAGGGCAGTCACTCTCACCTCACCTCTGGAGTTTCAACTCTTTTGTCCATGCTTGAACCAAGGCTATAATGAGGTCAGGAGCTGAGTGGCCCTGGCAGAACCCAAACTGAGTGTCAGTGAGCAGGTTATTGCTGAGCAAGTGCTGCTTGATAGCACTGTCGACGACTCCCTCCATCAAATTACTGATGATTGAGAGTAGACTGATGTGGCGTTAATTGGCCGGGTTGGATTTGTCCTGCTTTTGGTGTACAGGACATAGCTGGGCAATTTTCCACATTGCCGGGTAGATGCCAGTGTTGTAGCTGTACTGGAACAGCTTGGCTAGGAGCGCGGCTAGTTCTGGAGCACAAGTCTTCAGTACTATAGCCGGAATGTTGTCTGGGCCCATAGCCTTTGCAGTATCCAGTGCCTTCAGCCTTTTCTTGATGTCACGTGGAGTGAATTGGATGCTGGGGACCTCAGGAGAAGGCCGGGATGAATCATCCACACCACACTTCTGGCTGAAGATGGATGCAAATGCTTCAGCCTTGTCTTTCGCACTGATATGCTGGGCACCCCCATCATTGAGGATGGTGATATTTGTGGAGTCTCCTCCGCCTGTCAGTTGTTTAATTGTCCACCACCATTAACGACTGTGTGGCAGGACTGCAGAGCTTACATCTGGAGTCACATGTCGGCCAGACCAGGTAAGGGCTGCAGATTACTTTCCCTAAAGGACATTGGTGAACCAGATGAAATTTTACAACAATCGGCAGTGGTTTCAAGGTCATCACTAGACTAGCTTTTAATTCCAGATTTATTAATTAGATTCTAATTCCATTTGAATTCAAATTCCATTTAAATCTGGTCTGGCACTTCACTGGAGCCTGGAAACTAGTCTGGCACTTCACTGGAGCCTGGAATCTAGTCTGGCACTTCACTGGAGCCTGGAATCTAGTCTGGCACTTCACTGGAACACAGAGGGAGTGCTGTGTTGGCAGATGCTGTCTTGCAGATGGGACATGAAACTGAGACACTCTTGATTAACTCCGGTGGCTGTAAACGACCCAACGTCTCGCCTGCTATTCACCCCTTGATCAACACTGCTGTAACAGAGTCAATGCCATTTACCCCAGTTGCTGTCTAAGGGGATCTTGCTGTGGGCAGAAAAGCGGCTGCTGTTTGCTTATATGTTGCAACATTTCAAACAGTAAGTAATTTACTGATGTGAAAGGCACGGTATGCAAACGCAAGTTGTTTATTTCATGCAAATGGAGGTGATATCTATCCAAAAGTTTCATGCAGGATTTAAACTGCACCACAGCTGCCGTGGTGGAATTTGAACTCATGCCCCCACATCATAAGCATGGGGCTCAGGATTACCAGTCTAGTGACATTACTACTATGCCACCACCTCCCCATGTCTTCCAATAATACCACAGAGAAGTAGATGAGGAAGAGGCTAAGGATAGATTGTTGGTGTGATGGTGTGGGGATTCCAGAAGAAACCACGTGGGCCACAGGAAGACAAGCCATTGCTGTGGATGCTCTGACTATGGTTGGATAGGTGACAGTGGAAGCAAGTAAGGGCAGTTCCACTGAGCTGGACAATGGAGGGGAGGTGCTGGGGGAAGATGGTGCAGCCAACTGTGTCATGGGTGGCAGGTAGACATGTTGAGGAGGGTAAACAATCACAGACACATCATAGTATTTTCTTTCCAACATTTGCCACGCTTCCAAAAAAAGTACTTCATTGGCTGTAAAGAGCATGGTGAAAGGCGCTATATAAATGCGATGTCGTCTTCTTCCTTACCCGTCACGGGTCTGCAGCAGCTCGGTCTGCACAGGCTCTGCTTACGATATCCTCGTTGAATCATAATTCATTATGAGCTGGTAACACATGGAAAACTGTATTTAACAGCAGCAGGAGAGTGGATAGCCAGTTATCGGTTGGAATTCAGGTCGCTCAAGACCACTGTGAGAATTCCCACCCACAGTAATTTCCTGACACCCCACCCCACACACACACACCAATGGAGAAGAAAGCAGCATCAGCATTACTTAAGAGCCCGGGGTGGTATTAATTTCCGGCTATCAAATTGGGCAAGCAGACACTGTGTAGTTGGTTGGCCCACAATGTTTATTAACAGGAAATGGTGCAATCAGCCTTGATTTCAACACTGTGGAGATCCATGACGGAGGAGAAGGAAGCAGGGCGTGCACGACAACACGAACCAATAAATCTGGTTAGATAACATCACACTGTATGTTTTAAAAAGGTGACAAAATTTCTGAGGAAGGCGAGAAGAGAACATCAGCAAGCCACCACTTACTGCACTAGGACGTGAACAGGAGGTGCCGTTACAGAACAAAACTGAGCAACACGATTTTGGATACTCATAACAAATATACAGCCACTTTCCCATGGATTTTACAGCACAGAAACAGGCCATTTGACCCGGGCCGTGTTGGCACTTACGCTCCCAGTCGCGCCTCCTCTCGCCCTTCTTCATTTAACACCATCAACATGTCTAACTTTTCCCTTCTTCCCCCATGTGTTTATTGCACTTCTCCTTAAATTGGATCTATGCTAGGATTTATCAGCCTGGTTTGGGGCTAGCTAGGGTTTCTGAATCAAGCATCCGGAAACTCTAAAACCTCACGTTCTGGAGACATTAGTTAAAAAGAGTTACTAAGCCCATAAGTCGAGCAAATATCAGACCTCAGAATTTAAGCCTGCCCTTTGCGATCCTAGAGAGCCAATAAGATGGTAACTCCCCCACCCCAAAACAAGTATTGGCTGTTCCGAAGAAGGGTCACTGACCCGAAACGTTAACTCTGCTTCTCTTTCCACAGATGCTGCCAGACCTGCTGAGTGAATCCAGCATTTCTTGTTTTTGTTTCAGATTTCCAGCATCCGCAGTATTTTGCTTTTATTTTAGTGTTTAATTCACTGCCACTTCTCTTCCAGGAATGCCTACCTTGAAGAAGTTCTGCTCTTCTCTCCGACGGGATTTTCGTTTGTCTCTTTTACCTTGTTCACCTTCATTGCTTTCTATTTCCCTCCTGGTGTTTGATAAGGTATCTACCAAAACTCGTTTTCACAGCCACATCTCCTTCCTCAGTGACTGTCTCCGGCTCCGACTGATTCCACGTGGATTCCAACTGCAGTTTCACCCATCATGCTTTGAAACCACCCAGGATCACAGGTATCTCCGAGAAATACAACGTTCCTCGGACTGCTACTCTCGCCGCATCCTGAGATCTACACTCAGTGCTATGCGCCGCCATATGCACACACTGGACCTCTCTCTCCAGCAGCACCGTCTCACCTTATCTCAAATCTGTTCTACTCCGCAGTTTCATCTCATCTTACGTCTCATCTGACGCATTAACAAAAAACTTTTTTTCTTCCTTTCAGGTGTTAAGGAACGCAAGCTCCAGCAGCTGATGGGGACTAATGCCCCTCCAGATCCTCCTTCCGCTTCACTTCCCTCTGACCCCACCCCTTCTGATCTGACCTCTTGCCGTGTATTCACTATACCCTCTGACCTCCCCCTCTCTGATGCTGAGCGTTCTGTACTCAGCAAAGGTCTCAGTTTTATCCCCTTACGCCCCCACCTCAATGAATTTCGCGCTCGGCATGACGTTGAGCTCTTCTTCCGTCGCCTCCGCCTCCGGGCTCACTTCTTCGACCAGGAGTCCTCCCCCCGACCAGCAGACCCATTCACCCGCCTCCAGCATTCTCCCTCTACCTGGACCCCTCACCCTGGCCTCTTACCCGCTCTTGATCTCTTCATTGAAAACTGTCGGCGAGACATTGGTCGTCTCAATTTCTCTGCTCCCCTCACTCACTCTAACCTGTCCCCCTCTGAACTTGAGGCACTCCGTTCTCTCAGGTCTAACCCCGACATGGTCATCAAACCTGCAGACAAGGGTGGTGCTGTTGTTGTATGGCGTACCGACCTCTACCTTGCAGAAGCTCAACGCCAACTCACAGACACCTCTTCCTACCTCCCTCTGGACCATGACCCCACCACCGAACATCAAGCCACCGTCCAAAGGACTGTCACTGACCTCATCTCCTCTGGAGATCTTCCCTCTACAGCTTCCAACCTCATAGTCCCGCAACCCCGGACAGCCCGCTTCTACCTCCTTCCCAAAATCCACAAACGGGACTGTCCCGGCAGACCCATTGTGTCAGCCTGCTCCTGCCCAACTGAACTTATTTCTTCCTATCTAGACTCTATCTTTTCTCCGCTGGTCCAGTCTCTTCCCACCTACATCCGTGACTCTTCTGACGCCCTACGTCATTTTGACAATTTCCAGTTTCCTGGTCCCAACCGCCTCCTCTTCACTATGGACGTCCAATCGCTCTACACCTCCATCCCCCACCAGGATGGTTTGAGGGCTCTCCGCTTCTTCCTGGAACAGAGGCCCAACCAGTCCCCATCCACCAACACCCTCCTCCGCCTGGCTGAACTTGTTCTGACATTGAACAACTTCTCCTTCAACTCCATGCATTTCCTTCAAGTAAAAGGTGTCGCTATGGGTACCCGCATGGGTCCTAGTTATGCCTGTCTTTTTGTGGGATATGTCGAGCATTCTTTGTTCCAGTCCTACTCAGGCCCCCTCCCCCAACTCTTTTTCCGGTACATTGATGACTGTATCGGTGCCGTTTCCTGCTCCCGCCCCGAACTAGAAAACTTTATCAACTTTGCTTCCAATTTCCACCCTTCTCTCACCTTTACATGGTCCATCTCTGACACTTCCCTTCCCTTCCTCGACTTCTCTGTCTCCATCTCTGGGGATAGGTTGTCTACCAATATCCATTATAAGCCCACTGACTCCCACAGCTACCTCGACTACACTTCTTCACACCCTACCTCCTGTAAGGACTCCATTCCATTCTCCCAGTTTCTCCGTCTCCGACGCATCTGCTCTGATGATGCTACCTTCCATGACGGTGCTTCTGATATGACCTCCTTTTTCCTCAACCGAGGATTTCCCCCCACTGTGGTTGACAGGGCCCTCAACCGTGTCCGACCCATTCCCCGCACCTCTACCCTCACCCCTTCCCCTCCCTCCCAGAACCGTGACAGGGTTCCCCTTGTCCTAACTTTTCATCCCACCAGCCTCCATATCCAAAGGATCATCCTCCGCCATTTTCGCCACCTCCAGCGTGATGCCACTACCAGTCGCATCTTCCCCTCCCTTCCCCTGTCAGCATTCCGAAGGGATCGTTCCCTCCGCGACACCCTGGTCCACTCCTCCATTACCCCCACCACCTCGTCCCCGTCCCAGGGCACCTTCCCTTGCAATCGCAGGAGGTGTAATACCTGCCCATTTACCTCCTCTCTCCTCACTATCCCAGGCCCCAAACACTCCTTTCAGGTGAAGCAGCGATTTACTTGTACTTCTTTCAATGTAGTATACTGTATTCGCTGCTCACAGTGTGGTCTCCTCTACATTGGGGAGACCAAGCGCAGACTGGGTGACCGCTTTGCGGAACATCTCTGCTCAGTCCGCAAGCAGGACCCTGAGCTTCCGGTTGCTTGCCATTTCAACACTCCCCCCTGCTCTCATGCTCACATCTCTGTCCTGGGATTGCTGCAGTGTTCCAGTGAACATCAACGCAAGCTCGAGGAACAGCATCTCATCTACCGATTAGGCACACTGCAGCCTGCCGGACTGAACATTGAGTTCAATAATTTCAGAGCATGACAGCCCCCCACTTTACTTTCATTTTTAGTCATTTTTAGTTATTTTTTCTTCCTTTTTTTTTGCATTCCTTTTTACATTTTTTACAATCTTTTTTTGCATTTATTTCATTTCATCTTAGTTTGTTCAGTTTGCTTACCCACTGTTTTTTTCAGGTTGTTTTTCTTCAGGTTTGCACTTGCTGATGTTCATTATTCAGTATATTCACACCTAATCTGTACTAATGCTTTGTCTTTCAACACACCATTAACATATTGTTTGCCTTTGCTCCGTGACCTTTTGGTCAGCTATGTGGCCTGGTCCAATCTGCACCTTCTCCTTTGTTATCTCTTGCCCAACCCCCACCTCACTTGTTTATAATCTGTGACTTTTCTAATATTTGTCAGTTCCGAAGAAGGGTCACTGACCCGAAACGTTAACTCTGCTTCTCTTTCCACAGATGCTGCCAGACCTGCTGAGTGAATCCAGCATTTCTTGTTTTTGTTTCAGATTTCCAGCATCCGCAGTATTTTGCTTTTATTATATTGGCTGCTCGAGTTTCATTCAGTTGCGTTTATTGGTTCTGAGGTCCATCAGCCATCCTGCTAGAGTGCAGAGATTACATTCCACCTGGAAGAGTGATTTGAGATAAGGCAGCTGAAGGCAAGCACGGCCTGTGCATTGCCGCTTCTCCACACGCTTGACTCGCAATCTCATTTATCTGTCAGTGTTCTCATACAATCAACCAGTCACAGCAAGTCAGTTCTGTGGGAGGAATTACTCTCCACTCCACGGGGAACAATTAACATCTCAGCTGCCAGCCAGGAGCCCAGCGGTGAGATCCAGACACAGTGAGGGTGAGGCTCAGCACCAAATGACATGCTCCTTTGCCTCTTTCTCCTCAGTTGTTCCTCGTGGACTGTCTTTGAGGGCACTGAATGCCCTTCTCACCAACCACCCCGCCCCATTGACAGATCTCAGGGCACTTCTGTGGATACTGACCACCCTCCAGTACCTCTGTTTTATGTGCTTGAGTCTAGACAGTAGATGCAAATGGGAAAGCTGAGAGTTTTTTTTTTAAAGCAGAGTTATGGTCTGGAATGTGCTCCTTGAAAGGGTGGTGTAAGCAGATTCAACAGCATATTTCAAAAGGGAATTGGATAGAAACTTAAAAATGAGGGACGTGCAGGGCTAGGGGAAAGGGCAGGTGAGTGGAACTAATTGGATAACTCTTTCAAAGAGCTGACAGAGGTGCAATAGGCTGAATGGCCTCCTGTATTTTTATCATTTTGAGATTAGCTGCAGTGACAGAGATAATGCTTTTTTCAGCAAGAGCACTGGCAGATAGAGTCATAGAGATACAGCACTGAAACAGGCCCTTCGGCCCACCGAGTCTGTGCCGACCAGCAACCACCCATTTATGCTAATCCTACATTAATCCCATATTCCCTACCACATCCCCACCATTCTCCTACCACCTATCTACGCTAGGGGCAATTTACAATGGCCAATTTACCTAACAACCTGCAAGTCTTTGGGGGAGGAAACCGGAGCACCCGGCGGAAACCCATGCGGTCACAGGGAGAACTTGCAAACTCCGCACAGGCAGTACCCAGAACTGAACCCGGGTCACTGGAGCTGTGAGGCTGCGGTGCTAACCACTGTGCCACCCATGCTGGACTATGGTTAATTAACCTCTCCCCAATTTAGAGGCCCTGAAGTTAATTACTGCAGAACTAATTCAGGACCCATCACAAACCTTTCGCTTTATTCTTTGCTACCGTCCCCACATTTACTTGGCTCTGTACTTGCTGAAAAGCTGTGAATCTCAAATCTGTAAATCTTCCAGTTCTGACGAAAGGTCATTGGCCTGAAATATTAATGGCTTCTCTCTCCACAGTTGCTGCATGAGCCACTGAGTGCTTTCCAGCATTTGCTGTTTATATTTGGGACCTTCCTGGATAAAAACACCCCCATATCAGGGAAGCTCACCTATCACTTTTTTCTTTAAAAAAAAAATGGTTTAAATAGAAAATAAATTAGATGTTTAATCTCAATTTTGCTTATGCATTCAAATTATTCTTTCACGTTCTGATTCTGCCAATCCCAAGAATTCCTACAAGCCGTCTAATTGGTGTTAGCTTGGTTCAGTTGGCAGGTGTTTCACTGCTGAATCTCACACTTGTGGGTTCAAGACTCCACTCCAGGACTGGAGCCTGGAATCTAGTCTGGCACTTCAGCAGAGCAGAGGGAGTGCTGTGTTGGCAGACGCTGTCTTGCAGATGGGACATGAAACTGAGATGCTCTTGATTAACTCCGGTGGCTGTAAAAGACCCAACGTCTCGCCTGCTATTCACCCCTTGACTGTACCCGTCAGGAAGATCTCTGATAGCCTCGCGCTACTCAGGGATACGATCGCCTACGTACGGGACAGGAGGGTGGACACCTGCCTCATCAGCCTGGACCAGGAGAAGGCTTTTGACAGGATATCGCACACCTACATGATGGACATGCTTTCCAAAATGGGGTTTGGGGAGGGAATCTGCAATTGGATCCAACTGCTCTACACAAACATCAGTAGTGCAGTCTCAATCAACGGGTGGGAATCTGAAAGTTTCCCGATCAAATCTGGAGTCAGACAGGACTGTCCTCTTTCCCCGGTCTTGTTTGTTTGCTGTATTGAACCCTTTGCTGAGTCTATTAGGAAGGATGCGAGCATAAGAGGGGTGACAATCCCAGGCAGCGGAGGCACTCAGGTCAAAACCTCCCTGTACATGGATGACGTCGCCGTCTTCTGCTCGGATCCGCTGTCCGTGCGCAGACTGATGAGCATCTGCGACCAGTTCGAACTGGCCTCGGGAGCCAAAGTTAACCACGGCAAGAGCGAGGCCATGTTCTTTGGCAACTGGGCTGACCGATCCTTTGTCCCCTTCACCGTCAGGTCAGATTACCTGAAGGTGCTGGGGATATGGTTCGGAAGTGCCGGGGCGTGCACCAAAACATGGGAGGAGCGAGTAGCCAAGGTACGACAAAAGTTGGGCATGTGGGGGCAGCGATCTCTCTCCATTGTGGGTAAGAACCTGGTCATCAGGTGCGAGGCGCTCACGTTGTTGCTCTACGTGGCGCAGGTCTGGCCCATACCCCACTCCTGCACCGTGGCAGTCACCCGAGCCATTTTCCGCTTCGTCTGGGGATCTAAAATGGACCGGGTCCGGAGGGACACGATGTTCAAATCTCTGGACATGGGCGGGAAAAATGTACCCAACGTGGCCCTCATCCTGACGACCACCTTCGTGTGCGGCTGCATCAAGCTATGTGTAGATCCCCAGTACGCAAACTCCAAGTGTCACTACGTGCTGAGGTTCTATCTGTCCCCGGTGTTGCGAAAGATGGGCCTGGTCACATTTCCGCGGAACGCACCATGCAGTTGGGCGGCGCCGTACCACCTATCCTTCGTGGAGCAGTTTCTGCGGAAACACACCTTTGACCACCGGTCCATCAGGCAGTGGTCTGCACGGAATGTCCTCAAGGCCCTACGGGAAAAGGAAACGGTGGATCCTGTCGGATGGTTCCCCGAGCAGACCGTCAAAGTCATTTGGCAGAATGCCTCATCACCAGAACTTTCAAACAAGCACCAAGACGTAGCTTGGCTGGTGGTGAGAAGGGCCCTCCCCGTCAGATCCTTCATGCACACCCGAAGTCTCGCCCCCTCCGCACAGTGCCCCCGCGTTGGCTGTGGTGGGGAAGAGACGGTCGCCCACCTCCTCCTGGAATGTGCCTTTGCAAAGCAGGTGTGGAAAGAGATGCAGTGGTTTTTGTCAAGGTTCATCCCAAGCAGCTCTGTAACACAGGAGTCTGTGCTCTACGGGCTGTTCCCAGGGACGCACACCGAGACAAACATCAACTGCTGCTGGAGGACGATAAATTCGGTGAAAGACGCCCTTTGGTCTGCCCGGAACTTGCTGGTCTTCCAGCGCAAAGAGTTGTCCACCACCGAATGTTGCAGACTGGCACATTCCAAGGTCCAGGACTACGTGCTGAGGGACGCACTAAAGCTTGGGGCAGCCGCAGCAAAGGCTCAATGGGGAAAGACCACAGTGTAAGGTTCCCCCACCAAGCTAGACTGAGGGGCTGGATCCATGGGAAACCCCTCGAACTGTATCGTTAATATTCTGAATTGCTGTAAATGTAAAACTGTAATTGACATGACAATTGAGAAACGGAAGGGTTGGGAAGAAACTCATGACAGTATTGAAGGAAACTGATCTCCCTTGCAATGTTTGTATTTTTTGGTGCTGTTTGGAAACTGTTTGGCAATGTAATTTTTACAGATTTTTATGAATAAAGTATATTTTGGAAATAAAAAAAAAACACTGCTGTAACAGAGTCAATGCCATTTACCCCAGTTGCTGTCTAAGGGGATCTTGCTGTGGGCAGAAAAGCGGCTGCTGTTTGCTTATATGTTGCAACATTTCAAACAGTAAGTAATTTACTGATGTGAAAGGCACGGTATGCAAACGCAAGTTGTTTATTTCATGCAAATGGAGGTGATATCTATCCAAAAGTTTCATGCAGGATTTAAACTGCACCACAGCTGCCGTGGTGGAATTTGAACTCATGCCCCCACATCATAAGCATGGGGCTCAGGATTACCAGTCTAGTGACATTACTACTATGCCACCACCTCCCCATGTCTTCCAATAATACCACAGAGAAGTAGATGAGGAAGAGGCTAAGGATAGATTGTTGGTGTGATGGTGTGATGGTGTGGGGATTCCAGAAGAAACCACGTGGGCCACAGGAAGACAAGCCATTGCTGTGGATGCTCTGACTGTGGTTGGATAGGTGACAGTGGAAGCAAGTAAGGGCAGTTCCACTGAGCTGGACAATGGAGGGGAGGTGCTGGGGGAAGATGGTGCAGCCAACTGTGTCATGGGTGGCAGGTAGACATGTTGAGGAGGGTAAACAATCACAGACACATCATAGTATTTTCTTTCCAACATTTGCCACGCTTCCAAAAAAAGTACTTCATTGGCTGTAAAGAGCATGGTGAAAGGCGCTATATAAATGCGAGGTCGTCTTCTTCCTTACCCGTCACGGGTCTGCAGCAGCTCGGTCTGCACAGGCTCTGCTTACGATATCCTCGTTGAATCATAATTCATTATGAGTTGGTAACACATGGAAAACTGTATTTAACAGCAGCAGGAGAGTGGATAGCCAGTTATCGGTTGGAATTCAGGTCGCTCAAGACCACTGAGAATTCCCACCCACAGTAATTTCCTGACACCCCACCCCACACACACACACCAATGGAGAAGAAAGCAGCATCAGCATTACTTAAGAGCCCGGGGTGGTATTAATTTCCGGCTATCAAATTGGGCAAGCAGACACTGTGTAGTTGGTTGGCCCACAATGTTTATTAACAGGAAATGGTGCAATCAGCCTTGATTTCAACACTGTGGAGATCCATGACGGAGGAGAAGGAAGCAGGGCGTGCACGACAACACGAACCAATAAATCTGGTTAGATAACATCACACTGTATGTTTTAAAAAGGTGACAAAATTTCTGAGGAAGGCGAGAAGAGAACATCAGCAAGCCACCACTTACTGCACTAGGACGTGAACAGGAGGTGCCGTTACAGAACAAAACTGAGCAACACGATTTTGGATACTCATAACAAATATACAGCCACTTTCCCATGGATTTTACAGCACAGAAACAGGCCATTTGACCCGGGCCGTGTTGGCACTTACGCTCCCAGTCGCGCCTCTTCATTTAACACCATCAACATGTCTAACTTTTCCCTTCTTCCCCCATGTGTTTATTGCACTTCTCCTTAAATTGGATCTATGCTAGGATTTATCAGCCTGGTTTGGGGCTAGCTAGGGTTTCTGAATCAAGCATCCGGAAACTCTAAAACCTCACGTTCTGGAGACATTAGTTAAAAAGAGTTACTAAGCCCATAAATCGAGCAAATATCAGACCTCAGAATTTAAGCCTGCCCTTTGCGATCCTCGAGAGCCAATAAGATGGTAACCTCCCCACCCCAAAACAAGTATTGGCTGCTCGAGTTTCATTCAGTTGCGTTTATTGGTTCTGAGGTCCATCAGCCATCCTGCTAGAGTGCAGAGATTACATTCCACCTGGAAGAGTGATTTGAGATAAGGCAGCTGAAGGCAAGCACGGCCTGTGCATTGCCGCTTCTCCACACGCTTGACTCGCAATCTCATTTATCTGTCAGTGTTCTCATACAATCAATCAGTCACAGCAAGTCAGTTCTGTGGGAGGAATTACTCTCCACTCCACGGGGAACAATTAACATCTCAGCTGCCAGCCAGGAGCCCAGCGGTGAGATCCAGACACAGTGAGGGCGAGGCTCAGCACCAAATGACATGCTCCTTTGCCTCTTTCTCCTCAGTTGTTCCTCGTGGACTGTCTGAGGGCACTGAATGCCCTTCTCACCAACCACCCCGCCCCATTGACAGATCTCAGGGCACTTCTATGGATACTGACCACCCTCCAGTACCTCTGTTTTATGTGCTTGAGTCTAGACAGTAGATGCAAATAGGAAAGCTGAGAGTTTTTTTTTTAAAGCAGAGTTATGGTCTGGAATGTGCTCCCTGAAAAGGTGGTGTAAGCAGATTCAACAGCATATTTCAAAAGGGAATTGGATAGAAACTTAAAAATGAGGGATGTGCAGGGCGAGGGGAAAGGGCAGGTGAGTGGAACTAATTGGATAACTCTTTCAAAGAGCTGACAGAGGTGCAATAGGCTGAATGGCCTCCTGTATTTTTATCATTTTGGGATTAGCTGCAGTGACAGAGATAATGCTTTTTTCAGCAAGAGCACTGGCAGATAGAGTCATAGAGATACAGCACTGAAACAGGCCCTTCGGCCCGAGTCTGTGCCGACCAGCAACCCCCCATTTATGTTAATCCTACATTAATCCCATATTCCCTACCACATCCCCACCATTCTCCTACCACCTATCTACGCTAGGGGCAATTTACAATGGCCAATTTACCTAACAACCTGGAAGTCTTTGGGGGAGGAAACCGGAGCACCCGGCGGAAACCCATGCAGTCACAGGGAGAACTTGCAAACTCCGCACAGGCAGTACCCAGAACTGAACCCGGGTCACTGGTGCTGTGAGGCTGCGGTACTAACCACTGTGCCACCTATGCTGGACTATGGTTAATTAACCTCTCCCCAATTTAGAGGCCCTGAAGTTAATTACTGCAGAACTAATTCAGGACCCATCACAAACCTTTCGCTTTATTCTTTGCTACCGTCCCCACATTTACTTGGCTCTGTACTTGCTGAAAAGCTGTGAATCTCAAATCTGTAAATCTCCCAGTTCTGACGAAAGGTCATTGGCCTGAAATATTAACGGCTTCTCTCTCCACAGTTGCTGCATGAGCCACTGAGTGCTTTCCAGCATTTGCTGTTTATATTTGGCACCTTCCTGGATAAAAACACCATATCAGGGAAGCTCACCTATCACTTTTTTCATTAAAAAAAAATGGTTTAAATAGAAAATAAATTAGATGTTTAATCTCAATTTTGCTTATGCATTCAAATTATTCTTTCACGTTCTGATTCTGCCAATCCCAAGAATTCCTACAAGCCGTCTAATTGGTGTTAGCTTGGTTCAGTTGGCAGGTGTTTCACTGCTGAATCTCACACTTGTGGGTTCAAGACACCACTCCAGGACTGGAGCCTGGAATCTAGTCTGGCACTTCAGCAGAACAGAGGGAGTGCTGTGTTGGCAGACGCTGTCTTGCAGGTGGGACATGAAACTGAGATGCTCTTGATTAACTCCAGTGGCTGTAAAAGACCCAACGTCTCGCCTGCTATTCACCCCTTGATCAACACTGCTGTAACAGAGTCAATGCCATTTACCCCAGTTGCTGTCTAAGGGGATCTTGCTGTGGGCAGAAAAGCGGCTGCTGTTTGCTTATATGTTGCAACATTTCAAACAGTAAGTAATTTACTGATGTGAAAGGCACGGTATGCAAATGCAAGTTGTTTATTTCATGCAAATGGAGGTGATATTTATTCAAAAGTTTGATGCAGGATTTAAATTGCACCACAGACAATGCAGGGGTTAAAATTCCTCTTGGGCGGTTGTGTTAAAAGTGTGATGGCACATTGGCAACCAGTTTTACACTGTTAAACGGGCTGCAGATTCCCTTGACAACTATTCTGCGCCATAATCCCAGGCTTTGAGCTCATTGAGCACGATGGATAAACAGCCTCTATTCACTTAACTAAGGTTGGCATGGTTTGTCGACTACGGGAATTATGACTGCAGCATTAAGTGCCTGTAAGCAAGGCCAGTGGATGCACATGGGAAGCACTCCAGTCTGGAGATGGATTTGGAAGATCAATTTGCATTTACATAGCACCATTCAGGTAGTGAAACATCCCAAGGTGCTTCACAAGAGCGTGCATCAAACAAAATGTGACACAAGCCACATGCGGTGAGATGACTCAAAGACTGGTCAGAGAAGTAGGGTCTAAGGAGTTGTCTTAGAGGAGAGAGATGTAGCGAGCTAGAAGGGGCCCAGAGTTTGGGCCTCAGCAGCTGAAGGCAGGGCCACCCATGGTGGGGCAATTAAAATTGGGGATGTGCAAGAAGCCAGAAGTGGAGAAGTGCATATATGTTGGAGCATTGTAGGGCTGGAGAAGGTTACAGAAGTCGTGGTGGGGTTGAAAAGAAGAATGAGATTTTTAAGAGGCGGTGTTTAACCAGGAGCCAGTACAGGTCAGTGAGCAGAGGGGCGATGGGAGAACAGGACTTGGCCCCTACTCAGCTCTAATGTCCTCCCCCCAGGGTCAAACTAGCTGCTGGCATTCACTGTCAAAGCTTACACAAGAGTGAGCCGTTGGATAAGATCCCAGAGTGTGGGGGTGGGAGCTGGAGGGGAAACCTATGCAAAAATCATTGTTTAAAAGGCTCTGCACTGAGACTGAAAATCGAGGTTGTATCATTCGAGGATAATTCACTGCTTGTACTACTGACACAGATACTGTACTCGGGATCAACAAAACATCACATTCACATGGTACCACAGAATACACGTCATGGCAAGTTTATATATATTAATTTTGTGTTTCGTTCCAGTTATGCTGTACAGTATCGCATACAACATATCAAAACTTGTCAGGAACATGCAGGCAACATTTCAAACAGGAAAACAGCAGAATTTAATTGTGTTCGGGGGAGCCCTATGATAGTGCCACCATACCAACCATGTGCACTTGACCAAATCTGCTTCAATGCAATCAAAACCTTAGCACTCAAGAAGTTCAAAGTCTTGTCAGGAAATGATTTCTCCTCTCTGACTGGACTATGAGGGATGTACAATTAGGATCGAGGATTTGAAAGTCAATTAAATCCAGTGGGAGTTCAGTAAAACACAACCGTAGATTATACAACAAGCTCATAACCGTCTTCACTTGAACTATGGAAGGGAAGAAAAAAACAACTGGATTTAAACTTGGGGGTTCTACTTTTCAAAACCAGGGTGGTGTCTGTCCACAGTATTGTAAGGTGTGTAGCATTAGCCTGAAGCAGTGGCACTGATGGTTGAAGACCTGTCACTGTGGTGGTAGGTGATGATTTAAGAAAATTGCTCATGAAACACAGCATTAAAGCCTAATCTGATAAGATGTGATCCTTCCATAAACGCTGCTGTCAAAATACTAAATAAAACCCAAGTTATGTTGCCAGGAACAGGGGCAGCAACAAAATTCGAGGTTCCACGAAAGGTAAGGTGTTTAACCTCTGATTATAATTTTAACAAAGGATCCTGTACATAACCACTTACAGAACCAGGCCATGGCTCAACTTAGGGTGAATAGAACAACTTCATAAAGGAAAGTTGGACATATCCTTTCTAACAGCCCACCCCTCATTCTAGCATCACAGTGTGGATTTTAGATGGGAAAAGTTCAAATTTACACAGGCAATTTTTCATATTAAATTTTATACTCACGAAGGGCGAGCTGATGATACTGAGGAACGGAGTATTTTTCATTCACACCCCATCTCAGCATCCAGCACAATAGGCTGGCCATGCATAAAAGTTTGGAGAGTAAAACTCACTTTGTACTGCACAAAACTGCCAGAGCACTGACCTCCGAAGACCGCCCCTCCCATTCTACCAAATGTGACATGTACCTGCTCCCCCACCAAAGCCCTTTCCCCTACACCAGTCATCACATGTTGCCTCTCCGAATGAGGCGATAAATTAGAGCTCCATGACTGTTCCAAGCTCACTTCACATCTAGGAGACTCTCATCCGATTAGTGCAGGGTGGATTTGAATCCAGAACCTGAGGTGAGAGAACAGAGTCTTAACCCATTACGCCATTTCGTTCCAGATGTGAAGGGGTGATGTCTGACCCATTGCACTAGCCTTTATCACAAGAAATCTTGGATGGCAGCTTCCTTGCGGCAGTCAAATTTTGTCTGGGCAACTGATAAAACCAGTCACTAAATATACATTTGCTGTTAAATTCAGTTTAACAAAAATATGATCCTGACGACCGGAACAAGAACAAACAAATTCAACCCAAGAAGCCCAACTGTAAAGTTATCTACAGTTAAATAGAAAAAACACACAGGAATTTAGGAAGCAAAAGATGAGCTGGTTGGAGCATACAAGTTTTACTGCATTACAGGGCAAGGAGTGGGTAGATGCAAAACTGAGGCACTACAGTGCCACCATTGGCAAGAGGCTGTAATTTCAGTGTGACGCATTTACATAGGAAATTTCTAATATTATTGTGAACAGAGGAATAGGAATTTATAACGGAAGAAGTTGACGTTCAAACATGGCAAAAATATGCTAACAGGATTTCTAGATGGGAAGTGTGGGCAGAAGTAGATTTTTAATACATTAATAGATATCCCGTTTTCCTTTTATATGTAGACAACGGATTTCACATCAGCTTGTGATAGCGAGATCAGAAAATGTGGGAAGCACACAGATCAAAAATAAAAGTTTGATGCTTAAGGTGCAATCTTTCATGAGAATTGGTTCTGATGAGAGATTTAACCATCAGCAGCAACCTCTCAGATGCTGGCAGACCAGCTGTACATTTTCAGCTTCCAACATTCAGGTTTCCAAACTTATATGACAGGATAACCCACTTAAGGGAATGATCATCACTTTAACCTCCACCTTTGTGCACTTGGGAATGATTTTAACACACCACTGAGACATGCTCAGCTCCTCCTCCTGCCCACAACCGCAGGATGGACTGTCTCCACAGCAGTAGGTTTTCGACCTCCTCCAGCACATGTAGCAACACAGACTTTCCTTATCCATAAATTGAAGGTACAAGTGGATATGTCTGCAGCAGGGGGTAAAAGAATCAAGATACCCCAAAAATTCAACGACTTTTATATTTGGCTCATTAGCCATCAGTATCTGCCAATAAACTGTTTCAAATAAATATGCCCATTTGGAGTCAAATTGGCAAAATGTGAAATGATCAAGACTTGCACACATACACGTAAAATGTCCTTTTAAACAAACTGCAGTAACTCAAAATACTTTCAGACTCGACACTGTAGCTACCAACACAGCACATGCACTCAGGTACCAGCTTATTATTCAAATTATAAAGTTTGCATGAACGCCTTTGATGATTTTTTAAAAAAATGGATTTATTCAAAGGCCTTTCTCTCTGGGGGGGGGGGGGGCCTTGCAGTGAGTTTGGTTTGGAGAGATTCTACCACATCTCCTTTCAACCTGGGAGGCTACATGGATACCCTGCTGTCTGGTTCTATGGCTTTTTCGTTCAAACTCCCTCCCCCACTGGATCTGCCGTGGCTGAGGGGAGACATAGGGAGGATGAGGTGCAGGGGAGGGAAAACACAGGTCTCTTCTGTATGCCTGCACTACCTTTCCTGCATCTGTTACCTAAGTTGTGACAAGCAGATGCTTTGGGAGATAGTTCTGCTGAGTTTCTTTCCACCACTTTGAAAGGTATGTGCGAGTAGAGTGAACGAGTGATCTAGAGAAAGTTTAAGAAAGGGGGGAAAAAAAAAAGGATCTCACCTTCCTTGAGCAAAAAAAAAAAAATTAAAAAGCTTGCTGAGGTTATCAGGCTTCACTGCTGCACTGAGCGGTGGTATTTTATTCAAGAGTGAGAACGAACAATAAAAAAAAGTGCAACACCCGGAACCCGGTGGCGGGAAGGGAATAATTAAACATCGTGGACAATGACTGGATTCTTGATGGGGACCTGCACAACATCTGAACCTTCTGCTCATTCCCTGGTTCGAAAATTGGACAAGTAACTCGAGTCCCAGCGGGGCAGGAAAGGGAGGTGGCACTAGGAGTGCTCCTCGAAGGCAGTGTGCGTGTTTGGAAACCGCTGCGCATTGTATTCTGGGTCTTCTCTTATCCTCTTCTGGATGTCCGATTGAATCTGAACGGAGGAGGAAAAAAATAATTCTCAGGTTGAGTTCACAGTCTCGTTTCTGCTCCTCCCCCTGCCCCATCACTCCCAATTTTCTGCCCACCTGGAATCAGAAAAGTACAGTACAGAAGGAGGCCATTCGGTCCATCGAGTCTGCGCCCGCTCTTTCAAAGAACAATCCACTTAAGTCCCACTACCCAACCCTACTGCTCTTTCCCAGAAATCGTGCAATTTTTTTTTATATGTAAAACATCCACCTCTACTGCTTAAATAAAAGCGAAACACTGCGGATGCTGGAAATCTGAAATAAAAACAGAAGGGCTCTGAAGAAGGGTCACTGACCTGAAACGTTAACTCTGCTTCTCTCTCCACAGATGCTGCCAGACCTGCTGAGTTTTTCCAGCACCTCTACTGTTTACTCTTGTTGAAACAGTTGAATGGGTAGCAGCTATCCACTGGAACCTCTGTCATGCAGGTATATTTTTCATGCACGGCTGAGGTTATTCCAACATGGAGGGCATGACAGCTGAGCTCAAACATGTCCTCATCCACATCTGCCAACAGGGACCACTATCCGATAATCAGCAGAAGCGAAGCTCGCTCACTGCACCCTCTCTCTGCTCTGAGGGATGGAGGGCAGTGGGGATGGGGTGCTGCAGCCAATTATAAAATGTACTGGATCTTTTTACATTAAAAGGTCCACTAACACCTCAATTTTAAAATTTCCATCCCTACGTTCAAATACTTCCCTGGCCTTGACCCTCCCGATCACTCTAACCTCCTCCAGCCCGACAAGATAGTAGGACAGATGATCAAAGCTTGGACAAAGAGGCAGGTGTCAAGGAACATTTTAAAAGGACAAGAGGTTTAAGGAGAGAATGCCAAAGCTTAGGGCCTACAGTGCTCAAGGCATGTCCGCCCATGATGGAGTGACTAAAATCAGGGATGAGCAAGAGGCCAGAATTGGAACACTTGCAATATCTGGGAAGATCTCTCTACAGTAAATCTCTCACACTCAAAGACAGAAGGCAAGAGAAAAGTCATCGTCAGACAGATGATACATCTCTCATCTCTAGCCTTCAATCCCCTACTCTGTTGGCACTTCCCAACTTTCCTCCTCACCTCCCCGACCACAGTGAGCAGGAGCAGCCAGATTGGTTGCAGACTCCCTGTCTAACTCATTCTTTTGTTCAAAACCACACAACTCTCTCCCTTCCCCAATTCTGTACAATCTATAACCCTCCCCACTCTGAGCTAAGCAACCCACCTCCTACTCGTGGCAACCCCAACCCAACACCAGAAGCTTTCCACTGAGCTGCTCAGTCGCAACGTGTTTTACCTGTTGCCTGTAGGCTTCTTGGGCCTCAGCTTTCTCCAGATCTCTCGACAGGCTCTCTGCACTGGTGACCGGCTTGACGCCTGCAGCTTTTGAGGCTTTGCCGACAGCATCTGCTAGCGAGAGTTGTGGGCCTTCGCCCTGCATCGTCTGCAACAGATGGAAGAAAACGCCAGTGGAATGGGTGCCATGAATTTTGGTTCGCGGCACCGAATGCAAGAAGTTTGTTGCCGTTCATGTATCACACCACGTTGCAGCATAATTGTAACCTTCTGTTTAAGCTTTCTGAAAATCCTTTATAAGATGATGGGAGGAAATAGAGATTGTGTTTGAGTAGACGGTTTGTTCCAATTAAATAGGTTAGGGAGGAACAGGGCATTATGTTGTGTAAGACCCAGATTCTAGGTTGGATGTCAGGAGGTGTTTCCTTTCCTGGAGGATAGTGGAGCCGGGGAACAGGCTGCTAGCTTGTGCGGTGGATGCTGTTTCGCTGAATTGCTTCAAGTGAAAGCTGGACCTGCTTCTGGCTGGGGCAGAGATCACCTCGTACAAAGGCTAGCTACTGTATAACATTGATTAACATGGTGTCCTGGACTAGTTATGATGGCTTAATGGGGTTCAACGCAGGATTTCCTGGATTTGTTTTCTTCCCAGATTGGCCTGGGTTTTTAAAAGCTGGTTTTCTGCCCCTCTCAGGAGATCACATGGTTTTTCGGGACTGGGGTGGGTGGGGAGTATCAACATTGTGATTGATGCACAAAGTATCACAATTGCGAGGGAGTGGCCGGATGGTCCAGAGGGCCTATTTCTGTCCGGCATTGTTCGTTTGACTGCCATCATGTTTGAACACGAATGAGTTACGAGTTGCTCTGTCAGCACACCAGCCCCGAAGATTTCGCTGGCTATCGGATGCCAACGAGCGGTGAACTGCACGAGGGTTCAGCCAGCGCCGTAACTTGATTCTGTGGGCTACCCGGCATTTCCCAAAAAACAAGTACCAGCATCACATCAATAGCGAAGCGCAAAGGGAGCATGATGGAAAACTGTTGTAAGCCATCATTCGGACTGTCCAATCAAGGAATTTATCAGGTAGATTGACAGAAACTATTTCCTCTGGTTGGTGGGGGGGGGGGGGGGCGGTGTGTCAAGAACAAGGGTGTAACAGTTAAAATTAGAGCAGGACCAGTCAGGGGTGATGTCTGGAAGCACTTCTGCACGCAAAGGGTAGTGGAAATCTGGAACTCTCTCTCCTAAACAGCTGAAAGGCTGGTTTGGCTTGGGGTACAATGTTAGATTTCAAAACTGAAGATTGATATATGTTTGTTCGGTAAGGGTACTGAGGATTATGGAACCAAGGTGGGCAGATGGAGTTAGGATACAGATTAACCCTGATCTAACAGAATGGAGGAAGAGGTTCGAATTGAAAGGCCTGCTGCTGTTCCTGTGTCACTCTCTAGTCAATCAGACTTAACTACTGCAGAATCCAACCAGCAGCACAAAGCTTTTTAGAAAAACTAGCAAACTGTTCACGACCAATTGGAGAAGTTTTTCTTTTAAAACATACAACAGAGTTGGTAAAGAGACTTCAGCAATGCATTGTACACCATCACCTAACTGGCCAGGCTTAACATTACAGGAAACGGTTTTATATACGATTTCCAATCTAAATGTTTACTTAGGCAGTTCCAATGGTAAATGTTGATGTCAAAGTGACAGGGAGTGTGCATGTACACAAGATTTTTTATGTTCTTGTTAAAACCTTAAAAACTCCTTACCTAAGGAACGATAAACTTGCCACAGAAGGAGTGCAACCAAGGTTCACCAGACTGATCCTGGGATGGCGGGATTGTCCGATGAGGAGTAATTGAGAAGACTGGGCCTACATTCTCGAGGGTTTAGAAGAATGAGAGGTGATCTCATTGAAATATACAAAATACTTACAGGACGTGACAGGGTAGATGCAGGAAGGATGTTTCTCCTGGCTGGGGGTCTAGAACCAGGGGACACATTCTCAGAATAAGAGGTAGGCCATTTCGGATTGAGATGAGGAGGAATTTCTTCACTCAGAGGGTGGTGAATCTTTGGAATTCTCTACTCCAGAGGGCTGTGGAGGCTGCGGTTGAGCATGTGCAAGTTGGAGACCGATAGATTTAAAGATATCAAGGGATATGGGGATAGTGCAGGAAAATGGCGTTGAAGTAGATCAGCCATGATCTTAGTTGAATGACGGAACAAGCTTGAGGGGCCGAATGGCCTACTCCTGTTCCTATTTCCTATGTTCCTAAAGCGAAACAATCGCGGGGAAGCCGTGCTGCTTCACGTACCACTGCTGCACTTAAAGCCAAGTTACTGTTCCTGCCGTATTGCTTATGCAGAGAGCAATGTCTCCTTGGCAGTGTATCATGCACAATGTCCCTTAAACAAGGCGCTGCAGAATAGCAGAAATCTTTAACACTGCTGCTGAGCGACAAAAAAAGCAGCGCAGAACACAATCCACACCTGTAGTCTGTTCACAGGAGGCCATTCTGCCCATCGTGCCTGCATCAGCTCTTTGAAAGAATGACACAATTAACCCTACTCCCCTGCTCTTGCTCCACAGCCTTGCAAACTTTTCCCTTCGAAGTATACATCCAATTCCCTCTTCAAAGCTACTATTGAATCTGCTACCATCTCGTTTCAGGCAGTGCATTTCAGATCATAACTTGCCATCTATAAATTTTTCCCCTCGCCTTACCAATGGTTCTTTAGCCAACTGTCTTGAGTCTGTCTCTTTTGGTCACTGACCCTCCTGCTACTGAGGGGGTAATAATTTCTCCCTACTTACTCTATCAAAACTCTTCTATTAACTCTCACCTTAACATTCTCTGCTCTAACAAGAATAATCCCAGCTTCTCCAGATAACCATCCCTGGTATCCTGTCAATAAATTGACTCTGCACACGGTCGTCCTTCCTGAAGACTAGTGCCCAGAATTAGAGCCAATACCTCAGATGAGGCCTAACCAGTGATTTATAAAGATTTAAAACACAGGATACCATTTTCTGACAGCATTATCAACTTTTCCTTGCACTCCTCCTCTGTTTGCATGTTACATTTGTCAAATTAGTTAAGAAATAATGTGTTTTGCACAGCTTGCTCCTGAATGCACTGATTAAAGCCAGTAGCACGTGGATAAGATCAGAGGTGAGGTGCAGTACCTTTCGACGTTTGGCTGGCATACCGCTGAGGTACGCGTCACTGAGTGGTGGCTGGGGTTTCATTTTCCTCTGGGTCTGAATGTCCTGCCGGATAACGGGCACCCACTCCTGAGAAAGAAAGCAGCTGAGTATCTCTCACACACACAAAACGTACATCAAATCCACTGCACCAACCAGAGGGATAAAGGTCAGTGTCTGATCCATTGTCCCACCCAGTCCCAGAGGGGGAAAGGCCAGTATCTGACCCACTGTTCCAGAGGGGGAAAAGGACAGTGCCTGGCCCACTGCTCCACCCGTTCGCAGAGGGGGAAAAGGACAGTGTCTGACCCACTGCCCCAGCAAGTCCCAGAGAGGGAAAGGACAGTATCTGACCCACTGCCCCACCCAGTCCCAGAGGGGGAAAGGACAGTGTCTGACCCACTGCCCCACCCAGTCCCAGAGAGGGAAAGGACAGTATCTGACCCACTGCCCCACTCAGTCCCAGAAGGGGAAAGGACAGTATCTGACCCACTGCCCCACCCCAGTCCCAGAGGGGGAAAGGACAGTATCTGACCCACTGCCCCACCCAGTCCCAGAGGGGGAAAGGACAGTGTCTGACCCACTGCCCCACCCAGTCTCAGAGGGGGAAAGGACAGTGTCTGACCCACTGCCCCCAAGTCCCAGGGGGTGAAAGGACAGTATCTGACCCACTGCCCCACCCAGTCCCAGGGGGTGAAAGGACAGTGTCTGAACCACAACCCCAGCCAGGCGGCTGCCAGGATTAAAGATGGCGCTGCTCAAATAATCACAAAAAGGCAACTCAAACCCATGGCAGCACACAATGGCCGAAGAGTGCAGGTGGGGTGTGGGGTGGAGAGCATGGGCGGATGGGGGGTGGGGGGAAGAGAGCGCGGGTGGAGGAGTATAGTGCACCTGCACCCACCAAGGTCTTCGCACACTCTCTCCCACTGTTACGCGATGACATCATCTGCGCATGCTCCAACCAGTCCTAGAAATGTGGAATGCAGCGCATGCGCAGAGAGCTGGAGCCCGATTGCGCACGTGCACATCTTGGCGCAGTCTGATGACGTTATCTGCGTTGTCAAGAATCACTTTGCAACATAAAGTAGTCACGAAGAAATCCAACTGGGAATTGTGAAGAAACTTCTTTACCTAAGGAGTGGTGAGAATGTGGAACTTGCTTCCACAAGAAGAAGAAGTTGAGGTGAATAGCATAGATGTATGAAAGGGGCAGCTAGGTAAGGATGGGAGGGAGAGAGAGAGATAGAAGGATACGTCAATGGGTTGGCATAAGGTTAGGTGAGAGGAGGCTGGTGTGCAGCATAAACACCAACGTGGACCAGTGGGGCTGAGTGACTGGTTTCTATGCCATAAAATTCGATATAACTTACTGGTGGAACTGCAGCTACCCAAGGCTCCGCTTCTGACCCCTCCCTCTGCACAGCGTCTGCGCCCATAGATACTGCAGGCTCGGTTGACATCACTTCCTCTGCGGTGGTGGCGGGAGCAGGAGAAGCAGTCGAGTCTTTCCTCTGCAGCCAAAAGAGAATGCTGTAAATGACCAGGTCACGTTTAACAGATAACTGGCACCTATGTAATCTTATTAAAAAGAGAGCACCGACATGACAACAGAGGAGAGGGAAGAAAATGATAGGTCCTCTCCTAGGTCATGACCTCTGGGCATGTCTTTGAGCACCGGTGATCTGGTAAGGAATGTAGCAGCAGTTCCAGCAGAATTTCAGGGTGAATATTTAATTCCAATTCAGTATACTCAAAGCAGGCTATAAAGTTAATAAGCAGACAGGATCCTAATGCTACGGTTTCTCAGGCGTGGTCAGCATTGTGAAATTTTGACCCCTCAATTTTCTCACCTATTTAGTTTCCTTCCCCAATTTCCCCATTGTGACTGTATTGGGAGCAGTGCTCAGTATACCAAGGCCATGAGTTATGGGGTGTGAATGGCAACCTTCTAATTTCCCGCAACTCGTCAATACCTGTGCATTTAACACTTTTTGAGTCCTTCAGCTATGTCCGAATCTTCCCAGTCTGAGTCAAAAACCTCTTTCTGGTTTAAGACAGTGTTACAGAATTTCCATTTTTTGTTAAAACTTGGGAATCCATATTTAAAAAAAGATTTCATGGGCATTGAAACATCTGGAGATAGCTGAACTTTACAGATGCTTAAAAAAAAGTCAACAAGAAGTTCCTGGTTTGGACCAGTAAACAAATATTGGAAACCAGGCGATTTCAACTAAACACCACGGGGAGTTTGACTTCAGAACTATGCTTTGTTGTCACAAGAAAGAATTTATGACAAGCATGAGACTTGCCTGGAAAAATAGTTTTATTTTGAACTGTTAAAAAGCAGTGGGTTTGGACTAAAGCAGGCAATTGGAATTTGAGATGGACCTGCTAGGAGTTCAGAAGAAAGCTATTATCTCTCTTTGAAGAATCCCTGCTCTTGATAAACAAAAGCCTACATGAAGTGGTACTGTTGCCTCCTGCATTTTTGAAGAAACCCTGAATATTTACAGAAACCTTGCATCTTCAAATGAACTTTGTATCAAATGTATGTGAGAACTGACACCTGTTACTGCACACCTGATGTAAGACCTATGTGAAGCCTTCTGCAGTTGAATTTCTTTACCGCCTACCCAAACAGACTGTTCATCAACCTCGCCTGGAAATACTCAGTGGCATCCAGCTATTCGACTTTGGGACACCTTGCCAAACTGAAGGACATCTTTTCAGTAGAAGTTTTTTTATTCCTTCTATTTCTTTGTAACAGCTGTGAACAAAAAATCCTTTTTTCCCCCTGGTTAACTGGATTTTGCATGTACGTGCGTGTGCGTGGGGCCTGCCATTACCTGAGGCACTTCTTGCATTGCCTCATCAGATTCTGCTGGATGTTCGTCCATATGTTCCTCAGTGATGTCCTGCATTGAAGAGAGCATTGTCAGTGCAACACTTCAAGACCATCAACAACTTGCATTTGTATAGCGTCTTTAACTAAGTGAAAATGTAAGAAGGTACTTCACATGAGCTTTATCAAACAAAATTGGACACCAAACCGCAAGGGCAATATTAGGGCAGGTGACCAAAAGCTTGGTCAAGGATGTAAGTTTTAAGAGTCTTCAAAGAGGAGAGTGAGGTAGAAAGGATTATGGAGGGAATTCCAGAGTGCAGGACCCAGACAGGACCGGCAATGGTGGGGCGATGAAAATCAGGGATGGTCAAGAGGCCAGACTTGGAGGAATGCCAAGATCGCAGAGGGTTGTATGGTGGGAGGAGGTTACAGACATAGAGAGGGGAGAGGCCAATGGAGGGATTTGAAAACAAGGATGTGAATTGCTCTGCATCACAAATACTAGTAAACGAAAAGAGACGACAGAGCAGTGCCAGAAGGGTTAACTAGCAACCTATCTCCAGATCTGTATTTATAAAGAAAAAGGCAATGGCTTGCGGCAGAGTTAAAGTCTTGGCATTTTCATCAGAAAGACTGCCTCAGTTAATGTTTTTAACACCGCAGCTCTGTTACTGGAGGTTAATACATGCATTGTTCCCACAGTTAGGCTGCTCACACACTTTCCCACAAAACCGGGCAGGTGAGACCCGAATGTCATCTCCTCTTCATTTGAGGCAATTGCCTCGAGGAGGGAGGAGTGAGGATGGAGCGACACTGGAGAAAGGAAAGATGACCTTTCTTTTGGTTCTGGATACAACACTTCACTGCTAAATGCAATTTAATATTTTAACCACCATTCTGAACGGAAATGGTTGCAGCCACCACCAATGGTTAGGTGGGTCGATGCACTGTCCTGTGGTGAATGGAACCATAATCAGGAGGAAGGGCCAAGGTTACTCAGGTAGCACTCGCGCCATGGAAGTCAGAATGTTGTGGGTTAAAGTCCCACTCCACAGAGCACAAATTGCAGGCTGACACTCCAGTGCTGTCTGCTAGATGAGACGTTAAACTGAGGTGCGGTCTGCTCTCTCAGGTGGAAGCAAAAGACCCCATGGCACTACTTTGGAGAAGAGGAGAGTTCTCCCCGGTGTCCTTTATCTGTCAACTAACACTGTAAAACCGATGACCTGTTATTATCAATCACATTGTTGCTTGTGGGTCCTCAGTTGCTGCGTTTCCTACTTTATAACAGTGACCTATGCTTCAGAAATAATTCAATGACTAACGGCAATCTAGGATTTCCCAAAGTTGCAAGTTCATTCTGCAAGGCTTGGGTGGCAGCTGAATAAAATGCACTCTTGGGCACCTAATGCTGGGATGGAGGGATGTCTTCGCTCTCAGCTGACTTGTTAACTGATTACCTGCTGTGCCTCTGGCTCCTGATGCTGAGGCTCTCTCCTCCTGACGTACTGCAGAATCTGCTCCTCTGTCACCGGCATGTGCTCCATGATCACCTGCAGTCTCATCGCCATCATGGTGGTCAGCCAATTCACCAGCGAGGGATTAACATCTACTGACATACGCCGCTGAGGCACAGGTCAGGCGGTTTAACAAAAACAAAGAAACATGACTATACGATTAGAATACAGGGATTGTCGGTACGGAACATCTCTAGGATATAAATGAATTGTAACCGTCTATCTCCTACAGTGTGGCACACAGGGAGTCAATATCAAGTATAGTATTAAAGGTGAAACAGGGTCAGAGGATACCTGGAGCTAGCGGGGTGGGGGGCGGGGGAGGGAAGGGAGCGAGCGGCGGCGGGGGGAGGAGGGAGCGGTGGTGGGGGGGGGGGGGGGGGAGGGGCAGAGCCAGGCAGGACGGGGAGGAGCAAGGTGGGACGGAGCCAGGAAGGGCCAAGAGGAGCCAGGAGGGGGAGGAGAGAAGAGTAGGCAGATTGGGCAGGGATGGCAAGTTTTTATGACAATCCGGCAGATTTCAGTCATTTGGTGGTGTGACACCAAAGTATCATGAGGACTTTTACAGCTTGAAATGGTACCAGAGGAGTGCGACAGCTGGGCACAACTCATTGGTGGCTATTCACCGTTCTCAATTCACCAGCCTAGCAAGTAAACAGTTACTTAGATAAAAGATAAACCTGAAATGATCGCTGAACCCATTAACTAGCAAACGTTTCAAGGATCATGTCAAGAGACAGATTTACTAGTTTATAATCATTTGTCCCCTCAAATCAATTAAACTTAGAGTTTCTTAGTACTTACAGAAACAGGCCCAACTGGTCAATGCCAGTGTTTGTACCTCACACAAGCCTCTTCCTACTCCTCTTCATTTCACCATATGAACGTATCCTTCTATTCCTTTCTCCCTTATGTTTATCAGGCTTCCCCTTAAAGGCATCCATGCTGTTCATCTCAACTACTCATTGTGATAGTGAATTCCATATTCTAACCACTCTCTGGGTCATGAAATTGCTCCTGAACTCCCTATGACATTTATCAGTGAACATCTTGTATTTATGGCTGCTAGTTTTGGACTCCCCCGACCCCCTAACCACAGGTGATAATATTCTTACAATCTCTGGGAGTCGAGGGTTATGCGGAGCAGGCCTGAAAGTGCAGTTGAGGCCTGGGACAGATCAGCCATGATCTTATTGAATGGCGGGGCAGGCTTGAGGGGCTGAATGGCCTACTCCTGCTCCTATTTCTTATGTTCTTATTCTCTTAACTTCTACAAATTATTTTCGAATGTTACTTAAAATCCCATCAAATGAACTCAAAAAAAAAAAAAAATCAGACCAAACGGGGAAGGTTCCAGAAAAGGCGACAGTGTGGGAAGCTCCTGCAGCGTTCCGGTGAAGTTCAAGATACAGAAATTCATTGTTTGATTTGGTGCTTTACAGCTTTCGGGACTCAGCATCAAGTTCAACAATTTCACGGCTCCCATTCTTTCCAGAGAGCAGGCTATTTTCAGCTCCTCTAGACTTATCTGTCCCATTGCCATCTACTTTTCTTATTTCCACCATCATCCCTTGTCATTTGATCTTTCTCATCTTCCACCCCATCACAGATCTCCCCTACTGTTGTCCTACTCCCGCCCACTACACTTTCCCTCTATTTCTCTCAGGTGGCCATCCAACTTCCCCTTGAAGCCATTGATCGTCTCCGCTTCCACCAACCTTGTGGGCAGTAAGTTCCAGGTCATGACCACCCGCTGTGTAAAAAAGTGCTTCCTCATATTCCCCCTGCATCTTTTGTCCAAAACCTTCAATCCATGTCCCCTCGTCTTTGTACCATTTGTTAATGGGAACAGTCTTCCCTTGTCTAAGCCTGTTATAATCTTGTACGCTTCTATTAAATCTCCCCTCAATCTCCTTTGTTCTACGGGGAACAAACCCAGCTTTTCCAATCTAACCTTATAACTAAAATCCTCCATCCCTGGAACCATTCTGGTAAACCTCCTCTGCACCCTCACTGCTGACATGAGTCAATTATACTGATTGGCACAGACACAAGGTCAGGAAATTCTAACGGAGTTAGCTGGGGTTGCAGCCGCTGTTCTATGGGACCACTGCCCCCTGCCCCTCTCTTACCTCAGAGGGGAGCTTCAGGTCAGTTTGTTTTGAAAATCCGGGCCCTCAGCAGCAGGGAAAGAGACTGAGGAAGTCACTAAAACGGAATTATTCCTTGGCTGCTCGATCTGCTCCCTGGTGTAAACAGACCAATATGGCACCAAAATGGAAGTGGGTTTGTAAAATAAAGGGGACTTTATGAGGTAGAAATTAATCTTGGCAGTATCGCGTCAGCTGCCTATTATACACACTGCCCGACAGTCAGATCAATTGATGTCAGATTGCTGTTACAGGCAAGATGGGCGAAATGGCTGTATTCTGTGCTGTAAGAATCTCTGATTCAGAGATTAAGGCAGTGCCACAAAAAACATCAGTTTGGCATTGTTGCTTGCACACTTGCCTAATCAGGTGGTGTGGGTTCACGCCCCACTCCAGGAACTGTAAGGGGCAGGTACTCACTGGATAAACTAGTTAGGACATCAGGGGAGCTGCTGAATGCTCTTCCAGATTACATCAGCTCAGTTAATATGAGCTGTAAATTGCCACCTCAAGAACCTCAAAAGGAAAAGTGATCAAATTCTTAACAATGCTGCTGTTTGCCGAGATTCCGTGCTCTCCCTTAGATGTAAAAGCTCACTTACGATCCGATCATTGATCACTGTGGTCAACGCACTCTGCTCTCCTCGTAGACTGTACAGGTTCAGTGCTAAGCACTCAAACAGAGCCTGATTACACAACTCCAGCAGTCGGTGACCAAAACTGACATCTGCAGGAAAAAAAAAGAGGTCAGAGAGCGGGAGGTGAAGACGAATGTGAGAAAGAGGGCAAGAGCGAACGAACGAATGTGGAAGTGAATGAAATAACGAGACAGCGATGGTCTCCTCTGCCACATCTTGATGGCTCAGTGGGTCAAATCTGTGGGCAGGTCTTGGTGCGTGCTGCATTAGCCGTCTCAGCCAAGGCGATTGACCTCACAAACCCTAGGTTTGCCACTCCTGATCAACATCCATAGACTCCCGAGAAGCCTGCATGCATCAGTCTGGTGAGGACAGGATGAGGTTTATTGATCACGAAGAATAGCCTGCCAGCACTCAGAGGTACAGGAGGGCTTTGAACGCTTGTTCAAACCAGTGCCCAGCAAGAAAGCAGCATGGGTAAAAGGGGGAAAGAGGAGGAGGAAGAGAGATCAGCAAAATGAAACGAATAAACGACAACGGCAGTAAGGCAAGAAGCCAACGTGGGACGTACCAGTACACTGCAGAATGTGCGCAGCTATCCTGTTGAACTGCTCCCGTAAGAAGTCCAGGTTTGTGTGTGTTATGTCTACTTCATCCCGTACTACAACAGATGCCTAAAAGAGAAAACAAAAAAACAGGCAGCATGGTTACATCAGCCATTTATTTACAGCCAAGCTGAGCTCTACACCAGACCCCAGGCAACCAATTCCTCCTTGGCAAATAAAAAGTGACACAACTGCAAGGACAGTTGCGACATGTCGCAAGCCAGTGCATCTCTCCCTCACACTCCTTACACACTCTCCCTGCTGCCCCAATGTGAAGTGAACACACAACATTCTGTGTTCACCCTAGTGTCTACTGCCTCCTGTCCAAAACTCAAGCGAAGGTTTAAAAGCATCGAGAACACTGGAAGGATTGAAGACCTGGGACGGTGGCCTGCAGACATTGGTTTTAAGTGGACATCATTTCTTGCTGGCATACAAGTTGGTGATCTGGAGTATGTCCTTCCTGAATAGTAGCTTTGCTTCAAACAGCTCAGGGAAGAAACAGTTTATTTTATACTTACAAAAGTTTCCTGGATGTACTCCTCCAACCCATTTATCAAGACGTCTGTTGATGCCTGGAATAAAAGAAACATACATTCACATAGCTCCTCATGTCAAAGGCCCCAAATCACTTCCAACACAAAACCAGAGTATCTATCTGCACACGTCACACTTTGTAATCACCTCATCCTGCAGCTTCTCACTCCTATGTTATGCCTCAGGTACTATAGCATGCAAAGCAACAGAGAGCCAAAATCCACCACGTGCAGCAAATTAGCACAGCAACAGTTCAGCTGATTCAATCCTAGAATTAATCTAGTTAAATCAAGTGTGGTTTCAAGATAAGCACTTCAGGACATTATTCAAAACCACTGGTCAGACATTGGCTCACATATAAAGCATGGGAACATCACCACCTGCAAGTTCCCCTCCAAGTCACAAACCATCCTGACTTGGAACTATATCGTTGTTCCTTCACTGCCGCTGGGTCAAAATCCTGGAACTCCCGTCCTAACAGCACTGTGGGTGTACCTATCCCACATGGACTGCAGCGGTTCAAGGCAGCAGCTCACCACCACCTTCTCAAGGGAAATTAGGGATGGTCAATAAATGCTGGCCTGGCCAGCGACGCCCACATCCCATGAATTAATAAAAAGAAAGGGCCAAAACCTGATTAGATTCCAGTCTCTAACTCACTCCCAGGTATCCATTATTCTATATATAAACCATCTGAACCCCTCGATTAGATTCCAGCTTGTAACTCACTCCCAGGTATCCATTATTTTATATAGAAACCATCTGAACCCCTGGATTAGATTCCAGCCTGTAACTCACTCCCAGGTATCCATTATGCTATTGTTACGATCAGGTGAGAAAGGGGTCTAGGGTTCTCTCTCAGCCTTCACCTGGTCTTACCGCGACAGGGTTTTAATTTTAAACACACCGTGTTTTTAGCTCCCCCTTGGTGAATCCTTGCTCACTGCTTTCCAATTATAAGGCAAAGAAACCAGCACAAACAGATTTTCTTAGGTTTAAAGAAGAAAGGTTGAAAATAATTAAACTTAAACTCTAATTTGCTTAACGCCTACGGATACATGACGTGCCCACACTAGCATGCATAGGCGATACACACATGCAGATAGAGACAGAAAAGAGAAGATATATACAGTGGAAAGGTTTGAGGCAATATCTGAAGATGGTTTTGGTTACTAGTCGAGCTCGCTGTAGATTCCTTGATTGTAGGTAGGTGTTACTTTTCATTGGGGCTCAGTATTCTTCTTAAACCTTGTTCAGTGTAGGAGACTTTTCTCTCTTTGAGGTTCACACCTCTTCAGTGGATCCAGAAGCTGGTGAGAAAGAGATGAGAGCGGAAAGCAGAGGCTGTGGCGAGCCAGCTAGGAGAGGTCTTTTCAGTCCAGGAGCAAACAGACACTTCGAGTTCAAACTGTTTGTACAATTCAGAAAAACCCAGGTTGCCAAGCAGGCTAGTCATGTGACTAGCTGGGTTGACCACATCTGTTTGTGGACTCTCTGGTCTTAACTGACCCTGGAATGTCGCCTCTCTTTTGCCAGCCTTGTGCTTGCCTGTCCCCTTTTGTTCTTGGCGGGGGTCCCTTACAGTTCACCAGCCCTCTGCTGAAGGGTCCTCCTAACACTGGTACAGGACTTAGGGGTGCAAGTTTCATTGTAGGTTGGGCAACTTCTGTAGTACTCCACCACATCTTTGTGGAGTTTTAGCCAGTCAAATTGCTGTCTTATGCGGGCTTTGGTCTTTTGTATACCGGCATGCACAGCCACTGTAGTCTCGTGGGCTCTTAATATTTCTCTCCGGTGCCTCTGCGGCACCACTAACTGGTGAAGTACTGTCTACTCCTTGCTCTCAGATCTGTGAGGAGAACTCCATTTCCCTCATCAATAACCTCATTCTTTAAATAGTAGCAATCAGGAACTCTCTCCACTTCATGTTCAGACTGGGTAGCCTCTGCTAACTCTCGCAAATACTGATTCGGCTCGCTGAGCCTTAGCTAGGGAAAATCCATTTATTTAGTTCCCTGGGTCTCTTAACTTTCCAAAGAATGTCTCAGACAGACCTGGTTATCTGCCTGCAGTGCCAATTCAGACTCCTCTGGGGGAGCTGGTTTGATCATGGCCTGATCCACTATACATTTAGGGAAACTGCAGGGGACCGTCTCCTGCCACTGCCCTGACTCTCTGACCTCCTGCGGTCTTTCTTTCACCACTGGGGGGGGGGGGGCTACCACCTTCACCCCCACCAGATCATTACCTAGGAGCAGGTCAACCCTGTTCCCAGGCAAACTAGGAACAATCCTTACGGTCAACGGTCCTGAAACTAGGTCGCACGCCATGTGCACCCGGTGTACAGGTACAGGCATACATTGACCTCCAATACCATTCACCACCATTCTGGTGTTCCCTGCACTCTCCGGGGGAAAGGTCAGGCCTTTTCCCAGTAAAAGGGATCGAGTGGCCCCATGTCCCTGGGAATTACTAGGGGCTTGCTTGCCCCACTTGAGGGGTATGGGGTTACTTTCCCTTCAAACACAAAACCCTGATTACCATCAGGAATCCTACTGAATGTTCCTGCACTTGCAGTAATAAGCTTCCTGGGTCTCACTCTTACTGCAGTTAAAGTCACAGCTAGTTCTGCTGCACTTTCCATCAGGGTCTCTTCTTCACTGAGCGGGTGTGCCCTGATCAACCCTACATGTTTTCCCTTTAGTTTCCAGCAGTCAGCTTTTAAATGTCCTGCTTTATTACAATGGAAGCACACAAGTCTCCGGGTCTCGCTCCTGCTCATAGCACTTTCCTTTTTGGCTGTAGGAGGCCTCCTGTGTCTCCTGCTTTTCTTTCTCTCCCAGGACTGCTTGGGCTTCTATCACCTTCCCACCCTTTGTCCTTTTTGCAATTGTGGGGGTGATTAGGAAAGGTTCTCCCCGGGAAACTGACTTATAAATTAAAGCAAACTCATTGGCCAGAAGGGCCGCTTGACGGGCTCTCTGAACCCGCTGCTCCTCTACACGTGTCTTTATGGAGAATGGGAGAGTCTTTTTAAATTCCTCTAACAGAATTACTTCTCTGAGATTCTCATAGCTGAGCTGTACTTTAAGAGCCCTCAGCCACTGGTCAAAAGCCAGCTGCTTACTTCTTTCAAACTCCAGATAAGTTGGATCAACTTGCTTCTTGAGGGTTCTAAATTTTTGCCGATAGGCTTCGGGTACTAATTCGTATGCCCCGATGATAGCGTTTTTTTGTCAGTTCATAATTTGATGAACTCTCATCTGGCAACAGGGACTAAACCTCATGGGCTTTTCCAGTTAGCTTGCTTTGTAATAAAAGAGGCCAGGTCTCAGCTGGCCACTTTAGCTGCCTTGCCAGTTTCTCAAAAAATTCTTCTACATTTTCTTCACTGAATTTTGGGATCAGCTGAGCTAGTCTTAACAATTTTGTACCAAGCCCTGAATTACGCTCCTCCATATTGGCCATGCTTTCACTGGGGTTACTCTGTCTCCCCCTAGTTAACTCAAGCCGCTTCAGCTTTCTCTCTTCACATTCTTTCCGGAATATTCTTTCTCCCTCTCCTGCCTTTCATTTCCTTCTCCCTCTCCTCTAATTTAAGTTTCCTCTGTTCCAATTGTAGCTTTGCTAGCAATACCCTGTTGGGATCTACTTCTAACCCTGTTTCTGCTTCCTCAGATTCAAGGGAAAAATGGTTGTCCCCTAGTCTTAGGAGTTCAGACTTTCTAGACTTGCCACATACAGTGATCCCAGACTGCTCAGCCATTTTCCTCAACTCCTCCATAGACAGTGCTTTTAACTTATCCCAAGTTACTTCACCCTGGCTTGGGGAGCTACTCGCTTCAGTCGCAGACATGTTCATATTCAAGCACACACAAGAAAGCCTGTATTGAAATCTTGCTCTTTTTTGATTGGGAACAATTTGGCTTCCCACTTCCAATTTCCCTCATTTGTCTGTGGGTAAAATCCTAGACGAGCCCCTAAATACTATCACAACCAGGTGAGAAAAGGGTCTAGGGTTCCCTCTCAGCCTTCACCTGGTCTTACTGTAACAGGGTTTTAATTTTAAACACACTGTGTTTTTAGCTCCCCCTTGGTGACTGCTTTCCAATTATAAGGCAAAGAAACCAGCACAAACAGGTTTTCTTAGGTTTAAAGAAGAAAGGTTGAAATTTATTAAACTTAAACTCTAACTCGGTTAACGCCTACGGATACACAACGTGCCCACGCTAACATGCGTACATGATACACACATGCAGATAGAGACAGAATAGAGAAGAAATACAGTGGAAAATTTTGAGGCAATATCTGAAGATGGTTTCGGTTACTGTTCGTGCTCACTGTAGAGTCCTTGATTACAGGTAGGTCTAGCTTTTCATTGGGGCCCAGTATTATTCTTAAACCTTGTTCAGTGGAGGAGACTTTTCTCTCTTTGAGGTTCATGTCTCTTCTGTGGGTCCAGAGGCTGGTGAGAAAGAGATGGGAGCAGACAGGAGAGGCTATGGAGAGCCAGCTAGGAGAGGTCTTTTCAGTCCAGGAGCAAACAGACACTTCGAGTTCAAACTGTTTGTACAATTCAGAAAAACACAGGTTGCCAAGCAGGCTAGTCATGTGACTAGCTGGTCTGACCACGTCTGCTTGTGGATTCTCTGGTCTTAGCCGACCCTGGAATGTCTCCTCTCTCGCACAATACCCGGTGCTCAAAGTCCATTGTGGGTTAAATTGGAGCAGGCCCCTTTGTCCTTCCAAGCACTGGCTGTTGGTACGCAAAAATGTTCTTCCAGCCAAGGACCTGGTGATTTTTTTAACAAGTCCTTGCTTCACTTCAGCATCAGTTTTGAAATTTAATGTCCATATGTTGAAATTAATATGCCTCATTCTTGGCAGGTGGGGATCGAACATGACACTATATATAAACAGTCTGAACCCCTCAATTAGATTCCAGCCTGTAACTCAGTCTCAGGTATCCGTTATTCTATGAGCAAGTGAACAAAAGAAAATCTATGCGAGAGGGAGGGAGAGGATGAGCGATCGTGAATAAGAGAGCAAGGGAGCGAGCGAGCGAACGAACCCCACACTAGTGTCCCCGCTTACCCGGATGTTCTGCTCTGTCGGCTCCTGGTTGTTGAGGTACTGCTCGCGGAAGAAGCGGTTGAGCTGCGGTTGGATGCGCTGCAATGGCTGGAACTGGCCATGCAGCAACATGATCATGTCCACCATGGAGAAGTTCTGGCAAATGAGGGATAGGAGGTCGCCGAAGAATCCTGCTAAGGAGAAGAGCACTTCAGATCATCAGAACTGGTGGGGGGGGGGTGTGGGGGGGAAGACGGGAAGTGAGACAGGATTTTTGCACCTGAGGGGTAATAGGGCAGCAGAGCAAGTTACCAGGAAAGTCTGGGTTAATAGTACAAAATGGGATTGAGAAGATAGGTTGATAAAGAGACAAGTGTTACCTTTCCTCTTTCTCAGAAATTCTTGTTTTCTAGTGAATGATTAAGTAATAAAACAGGCCTTCAAGTAAACACGAAAATTTGATCCTTTTCTGACCCCCTTTCCATGACATTATGTTTTTGTGCAGGGGAGAAGTCCAAAAGGTTGTGCGTTCATGACCATTCCAATACATTGAGTGAAAATCCCTATTTATTAAACCAAACACGGCTAGTCAGCACGACAAGTGGTAAACGCACCTAGAGCTCCGTCTGCTCCTGGCTCGAAGATATTACTGGTGCCGCTGAGACGCTGGATAAAATCGGCGATGCTCTCTGTACTGCCTTGCTGTGCGTTCAGCGAGCCCATCATGGAGGACAGCACACCCTGCACCACACTGGTGAAGAACTCTGGTGTCAGGGTCTCTGCTCCCGTCTGCTGCCTGTTGCCCCTTTCCTGGTTTGGCTGCGACTGGGACGGAGGTGGAGGAGCAGCCTGAGTCGCCGGCTGGGGGGCAGCCTGAGGAGTTGGCTGGGGCACCGTCGCAGTTCCCTGAGCCGCCTTAGGACAGAAGAATAGATGACGAAAAAAAGTGAGTTAGTGCCATAAAAATAAACAGCTAAATCAAGCGTGCGGGCAACCGGTCACATTTTAACACCTTTAAGCAGTACCACGGCAGTCATTTGGTGAACGCTTGGCCAGAAGCAAGTGGACATCATGGGAGAGAGACTGGAGAGGCCGTATTGCTTTTCCCGCACACCTGATATTCGGTTCTTTTGAAGCCAACAAAACCGAATATGGAGCCGGGTGTACATTAGGAAAGCAATTCAACAGTGTCTGCTTTTGCGATACCAGCCTGCGTCTAATTCAAAAACAGCAGCAGTTCCAGATTCCCCATGACTGTCAACCAGCAGAAGAGTGTTTCCACACTTGCAATTCACGTGGAAATTGAGACGCGGTTTATGCCTTAATCACCTTGTAGCCATGTCTCTGTAGTGGTGATTAGATCTAAATCATTAAAAAAAAAATTCATTCATGGGATGTGGGCCTCACTGGCTAGGCCAGCATTTATTGCCCATCCCTAATTGCCCTCGAGAAGGTGGTGGTGAGCTGCCTTCTTGAACCGCTGCTGTCCATGTGAGGTAGGTATACCCACAGTGCTGTTAGGAAGGGAGTTCCAGGATTTTGACCCAGCGACAGTGAAGGAATGGCGATATAGTTCCAAGTCAGGATGGTGTGTGACTTGGAGGGGAACTTGCAGGTGGTGGTGTTCCCACGTATTTGCTGCCCATGTCCTTCTAGTTGGTAAAGGTCACGAGTTTGGAAGGTGCTGTCTAAGGAGCCTTGGTGCATTGCTGCAGTACATCGTGTAGATGGTACACACTGTTGCCACTGTGCGTCGGTGGTGGAGGGAGTGAATGTTTGTAGATGGGGTGCCAATCAAGCGGGCTGCTTTGGCCTGGATGGTGTCGAGCTTCTTGAGTGTTGTTGGAGCTGCACCCATCCAGGCAAGTGGAGAGTATTCCATCACACTCCTGACTTGTGCCTTGTAGATGGTGGACAGGCTTTGGGGAGTCAGGAGGTGAGTTACTCGCCTCAGGATTCCTAGCCTCTGACCTGTTCTTGTAGCCATGGTATTTATATGGCTACTCCAGTTCAGTTTCTGGTCAATGGTAGCCCTTAGGATGTTGATAGTCGGGGATTCAGCGATGGTAATGACGTTGAATGTCAAGGGGAGATGGTTAGATTCTCTCTTGTTGGAGATGGTCATTGCCCGGCACTTGTGTGGCGCGAATGTTACTTGCCACTTATCAGCCCAAGCCTGGGTATTGTCAATCATCAGTGAACATCCCCACTTCTGACCTCATGATTGAAGGAAGGTCATTGATGAAGCAGCTGAAGATGGTTGGACCTAGGCCACTACCCTGAGGAACTCCTGCAGTGATGTCCTGGAGCTCAGATGATTGACCATCAACAACCACAACCATCTTCCTTTGCGCTAGGTATGACTCCAGGCAGCGGAGGGTTTTCCTCCGACTCCCAATGACCTCAGTTTTGCTAGGGCTCCTTGATGCCATATTCGGTCAAATGCTGCCTTGATGTCAAGGGCAGTCACTCACCTCACCTCCTGAGTTCAGCTCTTTTGTCCATGTTTGAACCAAGGCTGTAATGAGGTCAGGAGCTGAGTGGCCCTGGCGGAACCCAAACTGAGCGTCACTGAGCAAGTTATTGCCAAGTAAGTGCCGCTTGATGGCACTGTTGATGACACCTTCCATCACTTTACTGATGATTGAGAGTAGGCTGATGGGGCGATAATTGGCCAGGTTGGACTTGTCCTGCTTTTTGTGTACAGGACATACCTGGGCGATTTTCCACATTGCAGGGTAGATGCCAGTGTTGTAGCTGTACTGGAACAGCTTGGCTAGGGTCACAGCAAGGTCTGGAGCACAGGTCTTGCCGGAATATTGTCAGGGCCCATAGCGTTTGCAGTATCCAGTGCCTTCATTTGTTTCTTGATATCACGCGGAGTGAATCGAATTGGCTGAAGTCTGGCATCTGTGATGCTGGGGACTTCAGGAGGAGGCCGAGATGGATCATCAACTCGCCATTTCTGGCTGAAGATTGTTGCAAATGCTTCAACCTTACCTTTTGCACTGATGTGCTGGGCTCCCCTATTATTGAGGATGGGGATATTTGTGGAGCCACCTCCTCCAGTTAGTTGTTTAACTGACCACCACCATTCACGGCTGGATGCGGCAGGACTGCAGAGCTTCGATCTGATCCGTTGGTATGGGATCGCTTCGCTCCATCGCATGCTGCTTACGCAGTTTGGCATGCAAGTAGTCCTGAGTTGTACCTTCACCAGGTTGACACCTCATTTTGAGGTATGCCTGGTGCTGCTCCTGGCATGCCCTCCTGCACTCTACATTGACCTAGGGTTGGTCTCCTGGCTTGATGGTAATGGTAGAGTGGGGGATATTTATTTATTTATTTAGAGATACAGCACTGAAACAGGCCCTTCGGCCCACCGAGTCTGTGCCGACCAACAACCACCCATTTATACTAAGCCTACATTAATCCCATATTCCCTACCACATCCCCACCATTCTCCTACCACCTACCTAGGCTCGGGGTAATTTACAATGGCCAATTTACCTATCAACCTGCAAGTCTTTGGCGAAAACCCACGCGGTCACAGGGAGAACTTGCAAACTCCGCATAGGCAGTACCCAGAACTGAACCCGGGTCGCTGGAACTGTGAGGCCACTATGCCGGGCCATGAGGTTACAGATTGTGGTTGAGTACAATTCTGCTGCTGCTGATGGCCCACAGCGCCTCATGGATGCCCAGTTTTGCATTGCTAGATCTGTTCAAAATCTATCCCATTTAGCACGGTGATAGTGCCACACAACACGATGGACGGTATCCTCAATGTGAAGGTGGGACTTCGTCTCCACAAGGACTGCGCGGTGGTCACTCCTACCAATACTGTCATGGACAGAAGCACCTGCGGCAGGCAGATTGGCGAGGACGAGGTCAAGTATGTTTTCCCCTCGTGTTGGTTCCCCCACCACCTGCCGCAGACCCAGTCTAGCAGCTATGTCCTTTAGAACTCGGCCAGCTCGGTCAGTGGTGGTGCTACCGAGCCACTCTTGGTGATGGACATTGAAGTCCCCCACTCAGAGTACATTTTGTGCCCTTGCCACCCTCAGTGCTTCCTCTAAGTGATGTTCAACATGTCATCAGCTGAGGGAGGGCGGTAGGTGGTAATCAGTAGGAGGTTACCTTGCCCATGTTTGACCTGATGCCATGAGACTTCATGGGGTCCAGAGTCGATGTTGAGGACTCCCAGGGAATCTCCCTCCCTACTGTATACCACTGTGCCACCACCTCCGGTGGGTCTGTCCTGTCGGTGGGACAGGACGTACCCAGGGATGGTGATGGCAGTGTCTGGGACATTGTCTGTAAGGTATGATTCCGTGAGTATGACTATGTCAGACTGTTGCTTGACTGGTCTGTGGGACAGCTCTCCCAACTTTGGCACAAGCCCCCAGATGTTAGTAAGGAGGACTTTGCAGGGTCGACAGGGCTGGGTTTGCCGTTGTTGTTTCCGGTGCCTAGGTCGATGCCGGGTGGTCCGTCCGGTTTCATTCCTTTTTATTGACTTGGTAGCGGTTAGGTACAACTGAGTGGCTTGCTAGGCCATTTCAGAGGACATGTAAGAGCTAATCACATTGCTGTGGGTCTGGAGTCACATGTAGGCCAGACCAGGTAAGGACAGCAGATTTCCTTCCCTAAAGGACATTAGTGAACCAGATGGGTTTTTACAACAAATCGACAATGGTTTCATGGCCATCATTAGACTAGCTTTTAATTCCAGACTTATTAATTAAATTCAAATTCCACCTTCTGCTGTGGTGGGATTCGAACCCATGTCCCCAGAGAAATACCCTGGGTCTCTGGGTTACTAGTCCAGTGATAATACCACTACGCCACCACCTACCCCTATTTACCTCTATTTGTGCCACTGGTTCACCTATCTTTTTGCAATGCTTCGCGCATTCAGATAAGGACCCTTTAATATCCTCTTTTTTTAAAAACTTCTATTCCCTGCAATGATCTTATGCGCTGATTTACAGTTTTTGTTCAACACTCCGTCCCTTTCTGTCCCATGCTGCTTGTCTTTACCCACAACACTATACTTTTCCTGCCTCAACCTCTCTCTCTCGATTTCTAAATCTCCCTTCACCTGACCCCCCCACCCCCCCACCCACACTGTTAGTTCACGACCTTATTTGCTGGCGCACTCTTAGGTTTGTACGCTCTGTCCCTTCCTGCCACACTCTGATCATTACCCTTATTGCTATCTTGCCTTCTCCTCTCTCTTTAAATTATCACATCTTCCCTCACTTGATCCCTCACCCCCACTATATAGTTTAAAGCCCTCTCTACTGCCTTAGTAATACGACTCACCAGAACACTAGTCCCAACAGTACAGCTGCCACTTTCCCCAGTACTGGTGCCAGTGCCCCATGAATCAAAACCCATTTCTCCCACAAAAATCTTTCAGCCACGCATTTAACTCTCGAATCTTAATTACCCCACACCAATTTGTTTGTGGCTCAGGAAATAATCCAGAAATCAAAAGTTCTGCTTTTTAATTTAGCCCCTAGCTGCTCATACTCCCTGTGCAGAACATCTTTTCTAGTCCTATCTATGCCATTGGTACCCAGGTGGACCACAACAACTGGATCCTCCCCCCCCCCACTGCAAGTTCCTCTCCAGCTCTGAGCAGATGGCCTGAACCCTGGCACCGGGCAGGCAACACACTCTCGGCTACAGAGAACGGTGTCTATCCAGTGACTATACTGTCTCCTACTGCCACTACACCCCTATCCCGCTTGAATGGTTTCCTGTACCACGGTCAGTTTTCTCATCCATACAAGCTGAAAGAACCTCAAACCTGTTGGACAACTGCAAGGGCTGAGGCTCCTCCACTTCTACCTTCTCGATCCGTTTACCTGCCTTGCTTGCAGTCACATCCTCCGATCTTTGACCACTGACCAAGTCAGAAGACGCTATCCTATGGAGTGTGACTGCCTTCTGGAACAAAGTGTCCAGTTAACTTTCTCCCTCCCTGATGCATCGTACTGTCTGTAGCTTGGTCTCCAGCTCGTCTACTCCGAGCCGAGTTTGGATCCACGGTTTATCCTTTGCATACGTAATAGCACCGCAGCGATACACAGAATCACACAGCACAGGACGGTGACATTCGGCCCATCATGCCCATGCCATCTCTTTATAAAAGCTATCCAATCATCCTAATCCCCCTTTCCCTTTTCCCATAGCACTGTAAATGTTCATTTCCCTTTTAAAGGAGCGATCCAGTTCCCCTTTTGGAAGCGACTGCTCACCTGCAGAAATTCTGACATTCCTTGCACAAAAGCAGGCATCCCTGGCAAGGTCACAGTGATGGTCGGCGAGCCCACGCTGGCCACTCCGCCCACGCCGGTGCCGGCTGCTCCCAGGAGGTTTCCCAGGAGCTGAGAGAACTGAACGTCGGGTGGGGCCGGGGTCTGGCCGCTGCCATCAGCCGTGGCAGAGGAGGTTGTCCCCGTGGAGTTGGTAGTAAAGGTGGGAGCTTGCCCTGCCGTGGCGGAGGTGGTGGTTGCTGAGGCGGCTGTCGTACTGCTGCCAGTGGCAGCCGAGGAGGCGCTGTCGTTAGTAGCGGGCTGGGCTGCAGGAAATGAAAGACAGAGAGAGGGGGAAGGGGGCAGAGGGAGGGGTTACGGGGGGGGCAGTGGGGGAAGAGAGAAAGGAGTGGGGGGGGGGGAAAGAGAGAAAGGAGTGGGGGGGGGGAAGAGAGAAAGGAGTGGGGGGGGGAAGAGAGAAAGGAGTGGGGGGGGAAGAGAGAAAGGAGTGGGGGGGGGGAAAGAGAGAAAGGAGTGGGGGGGGGGAAAGAGAGAAAGGAGTGGGGGGGGGGGAAGAGAGAAAGGAGTGGGGGGGGGGAAGAGAGAAAGGAGTGGGGGGGGGGGAAGAGAGAAAGGAGTGGGGGGGGGGGAAGAGAGAAAGGAGTGGGGGGGGGGAAGAGAGAAAGGAGTGGGGGGGGGAAGAGAGAAAGGAGTGGGGGGGGGGAAGAGAGAAAGGAGTGGGGGGGGGGAAGAGAGAAAGGAGTGGGGGGGGGGGAAGAGAGAAAGGAGTGGGGGGGGGGGGGAAGAGAGAAAGGAGTGGGGGGGGAAGAGAGAAAGGAGTGGGGGGGGGAAGAGAGAAAGGAGTGGGGGGGGAAGAGAGAAAGGAGTGGGGGGGGAAGAGAGAAAGGAGTGGGGGGGGGGAAGAGAGAAAGGAGTGGGGGGGGGGGAAGAGAGAAAGGAGTGGGGGGGGGAAGAGAGAAAGGAGTGGGGGGGGGGAAGAGAGAAAGGAGTGGGGGGGGGGAAGAGAGAAAGGAGTGGGGGGGGGAAGAGAGAAAGGAGTGGGGGGGGGGAAGAGAGAAAGGAGTGGGGGGGGAAGAGAGAAAGGAGTGGGGGGGGAAAGGAGAAAGGAGTGGGGGGGGGAAGAGAGAAAGGAGTGGGGGGGGGAAGAGAGAAAGGAGTGGGGGGGGGAAGAGAGAAAGGAGTGGGGGGGGGAAGAGAGAAAGGAGTGGGGGGGGGAAGAGAGAAGGAGTGGGGGGGGAAGAGAGAAAGGAGTGGGGGGGAAGAGAGAAAGGAGTGGGGGGGGAAGAGAGAAAGGAGTGGGGGGGGGAAGAGAGAAAGGAGTGGGGGGGGAAGAGAGAAAGGAGTGGGGGGGGGAAGAGAGAAAGGAGTGGGGGGGGGAAGAGAGAAAGGAGTGGGGGGGGGAAGAGAGAAAGGAGTGGGGGGGGGAAGAGAGAAAGGAGTGGGGGGGGAAGAGAGAAAGGAGTGGGGGGGGAAGAGAGAAGGAGTGGGGGGGGGAAGAGAGTAAGGAGTGGGGGGGGGAAGAGAGAAAGGAGTGGGGGGGAAGAGAGAAAGGAGTGGGGGGGAAGAGAGAAAGGAGTGGGGGGGGGAAGAGAGAAAGGAGTGGGGGGGGGAAGAGAGAAAGGAGTGGGGGGGGAGAGAGAAAGGAGTGGGGGGGGGAAGAGAGAAAGGAGTGGGGGGGGAAGAGAGAAAGGAGTGGGGGGGGGAAGAGAGAAAGGAGTGGGGGGGGGAAGAGAGAAAGGAGTGGGGGGGGAAGAGAGAAAGGAGTGGGGGGGGAAGAGAGAAAGGAGTGGGGGGGGAAGAGAGAAAGGAGTGGGGGGGGAAGAGAGAAAGGAGTGGGGGGGAAGAGAGAAAGGAGTGGGGGGGAAGAGAGAAAGGTGGGGGGGGAAGAGAAAGGAGTGGGGGGGGGAAGAGAGAAAGGAGTGGGGGGGGGAAGAGAGAAAGGAGTGGGGGGGGGGGGAAGAGAGAAAGGAGTGGGGGGGGGGGGAAGAGAGAAAGGAGTGGGGGGGGGGAAGAGAGAAAGGAGTGGGGGGGGGGAAGAGAGAAAGGAGTGGGGGGGGGGGAAGAGAGAAAGGAGTGGGGGGGGGAAGAGAGAAAGGAGTGGGGGGGGGGGAAGAGAGAAAGGAGTGGGGGGGGAAGAGAGAAAGGTGTGGGGGGGGAAGAGAGAAAGAGTGGGGGGGGAAGAGAGAAGGAGTGGGGGGGGGGGAAGAGAGAAAGGAGTGGGGGGGGGAAGAGAGAAAGGAGTGGGGGGGGGGAAGAGAGAAAGGAGTGGGGGGGGAAGAGAGAAAGGAGTGGGGGGGGAAGAGAGAAAGGAGTGGGGGGGGAAGAGAGAAAGGAGTGGGGGGGGGAAGAGAGAAAGGAGTGGGGGGGGTAGAGAGAAAGGAGTGGGGGGGGGGTTAGTGTTGAGTGGGGGGGGGGTGTGTGTTGGTGGGGGGGGGGGGTTGTGTGTTTGGTGGGGGGGGGGGTTGTGTGTTTGGTGGGGGGGGGGTTGTGTGTTTGGTGGGGGGGGGTTGTGTGTTTGGGTGGGGGGGGGGTTGTGTGTTTGGTGTGGGGGGGGTTGTGTGTTTGGGGGGGGGTGTGTGTTGGTGGGGGGGGGGTTGTGTGTTTGGTGGGGGGGGGTTGTGTGTTTGGTGGGGGGGGGGGTTGTGTGTTTGGTGGGGGGGGGTTGTGTGTTTGGGTGGGGGGGGGTTGTGTGTTTGGGTGGGGGGGGGGTTGTGTGTTTGGTGGGGGGGGGGGTTTGTGTGTTTGGTGGGGGGGGGTGTTGTGTGTTTGGTGGGGGGGGGGGTTTGTGTGTTTGGTGGGGGGGGGTTTGTGTGTTTGGTGTGGGGGGGGGGGGTTGTGTGTTGGTGGGGGGGGGGGGGTTGTGTGTTTGGTGGGGGGGGGGGGGTTGTGTGTTTGGGTGGGGGGGGGGGGGTTGTGTTTGGTGGGGGGGGGGGGTTGTGTGTTTGTGTGGGGGGGGGGTTGTGTGTTGTGGGGGGGGGGGGGTTGTGTGTTTGGAGTGGGGGGGGGGGGTTGTTGTTTGGTGGGGGGGGGGGTTGTGTGTTTGGTGGGGGGGGGGTTTGTGTTGGGTGGGGGGGTGGGTTGTGTGTTTGGTGGGGGGGGTTGTGTGTTTGGTGGGGGGGGTTGTGTGTTTGGTGGGGGGGGGTTGTGTGTTTGGGTGGGGGGGGGGGTTGTGTGTTTGGTGGGGGGGGGTTGTGTGTTTGGTGGGGGGGGGTTTGTGTTTGGTGGGGGGTGGTTGTGTGTTTGGTGGGGGGGTTGTGTGTTTGGTGGGGGGGGGGTTGGTGTGTTTGGTGGGGGGGGGGGTTTGTGTGTTTGGTGGGGGGGGGGGGTTTGTGTGTTTGGTGGGGGGGGGGGGTTGTGTGTTGGTGTGGGGGGGGGGGTTGTGTGTTTGTGGGGGGGGGGGGGGTTGTGTGTTTGGTGTTGGGGGGGGGGGGGAAGAGAGAAAGGAGTGGGGGGGGGGGAAGAGAGAGGGTGGGGAAGGAGTGGGGGA